>NC_060186.1:59505411-59860411 GCF_021184085.1 Oncorhynchus gorbuscha
CTCACACAGCAGGATTGCCCTTAAACGGCTAATTAGGTTAACTCTGAGTCGTGTCTCCAGTATCTGTAACATAAATGGGTTGGCCTGCTGCCCTGGTGTCACACCCCCGTCTACTCTACAGACACCTCATATCCTGTCTGTGGCCGTGTTGTCATTACAACCATCTGTAATTTGCTGTGGCAATTCCCACTGCTCTTCATCATTTTAGAATGTTCTTTGTTGCCATTGAGTGGTCTCAGTAAACAACTTTGAAAAGTCTAACAGTCTCTTTCCCCTCCCTCCCAACCTCCCTCCCTCCCTCCCAACCTCCCTCCCTCCCAACCTCCCTCCCTCCCTCCCAATCTCCCTCCCAATCTCCCTCCCAACCTCCCTCCCTCCCAACCTCCCTCCCTCCCAACCTCCCTCCCAACCTCCCTCCCAACCTTCCTCCCTCCCAACCTCCCTCCCAACCTCCCTCCCAACCTCCCAACCTCCCTCCCTCCCAACCTCCCTCCCTCCCAACCTCCCTCCCAACCTCCCTCCCAACCTCCCTCCCAACCTCCCTCCCAACCTCCCTCCTCCCAACCTCCCTCCCAACCTCCCTCCCAACCTCCCTCCCTCCCAACCTCCCTCCCAACCTCCCTCCCAACCTCCCTCCCTCCCAACCTCCCTCCCAACCTCCCTCCCAACCTCCCTCCCTCCCAACCTCCCTCCCAACCTCCCTCCCTCCCAACCTCCCTCCCAACCTCCCTCCAGTGGATCTGTTGGATCTGAATGTGGCCCAGAGCACCTTCGAGCAGCACAAGCTTACCCAGAATGCCCAGCTGCTGACAGTGCCAGAAGTGATTAACTGTCTGACGTCCATCTATGATGGGTTGGAGCAGCAGCACAAGGACCTGGTCAATGTTCCGCTGTGTGTCGATATGTGTCTCAACTGGCTGCTCAATGTATACGACACGTACGTGGACACACACACACACACACACACACACACACACACACACACACACACACACACACACACACACACACACACACACACACACACACACACACACACACACACACACACACACACACACCTTGTAGAAGTCATATTCTCTCCTAAAAAAAATGTCCACTGTGTGTGTGTTCCCTCTATAGTGGACGCAGTGGGAAGATCCGTGTCCTGTCCATGAAGATAGGATTGCTCTCGCTCTCCAAGGGCCATCTGGAGGAGAAATACAAATGCAAGTACCAACCATCCCACAAAAATCTTTTCACACACATAGAATTCACAGAAACACTCAAACACTCAAACACACAGCCACACACAGCCACACACAGCCACACACAGACACACACAGACACACACAGACACACACAGACACACACAGACACACACAGACACACACAGACACATACAGACACACACACACACACACACACACACTGAAGTGAAAAAAGAATAAAACTTGATCAAACTCTGATAGACTTAAATCACACTTTGACACACACCCACACACTCTGAGGTGAATTGAGAACAGCCCCAGTGGGAGCGTTGTAGCGTAGCCCGTGCCAGCGTATCCCATAATGCCCTCTGCCAGGCTGTAATCCCAGCTCAGTTACGCAGGGTACCGATCGGACCGTGTCAGAGGACGCCAGTGAATGGACCATCTAATTGGATGAGAGACCTCCCACTTGTTTTGTATTTGATTTATTTATTTATTTATTTAGTTTCATTGCAGGGGGATTAGGGATGTGGCTAGGGCTGCTGGGGGAGTATGCTTTGTCCTTTCAGAATAACGTGCATTCTGTCCTCAATTTGCTCTCTTGCTTTTGTGTCCTCGTTTTCTCCTCCTCGATCTCTCTATCTCTCTCTGTTCTCCCCTTCTATCTCTTCCCTCTCTTCCTTTCCTCTCTCTCTCTCTCTGTCCTCTCCCTCCATAGTTTCCTTCTCTACCCCTCCTGTGACGTGGAGTCTGTCCCTGAGCCTATTCGTTCCACTGGCAATTTCTATTAGTCTCAAAAAGAGATCAAGCACGGTTGGGCGAGTCCCTCTCGTTTAGAGTCACATTGGTGTCAGGCCCAGACACCCATCCACAGCAACTCACTAAATCACAAGTAGCACAGTCCACCACCGCAACATAGAACCCAACTACATAGCGATTTGGCTCTCAACTCGATACCTTGTGTATTATGCATATCACTTATAATTGTAGGGCAGGACGTTTGAGTCGGAGTAGAAATGTTAAGAAAGTCTGGGGCTCATGTGATTTTGGAGTTTCATGACAACGATGTCCTAGTAGTGGCTATGAAGGTTTATGAAGCTGATACGCATTGCTGCTCATGGTTGAAGAAGTATGGCCGGCTTATACTCTAGGGATGTGCACTATCGAAGAACTGCCATCACTACTGAAGGAAACATGAAGACCTGGTCAAAAACACACACACACACACACACACACACACACACACACACACACACACACACACACACACACACACACACACACACACACACACACACACACACACACACACACACACACACACACACACACACACACACACACACACACACACACACACACACACACACACACACACACACACACACACACACACACACACACACACACACACACACACACACACACACACACACACACACACACACACACAATAGAGTAGAGTATCAAAGAACAGCCCTAGTTACTTAACTTAATGCAAGCTGACATCAAGGCTGGTTTGTGTACATGCAGACACTCGCATGCACACCCACGCACATGCACGATATCATAGAATCGCCATTACCACTCTACTTAAGGAGATCTGACATCAAGGCAGGGTCTCACACAGAGATCAAAGACAACACCAGGCAGATAGGCGAGCCACATCCCTCCATCCTTTTATTGCCCCCCCGCTCTCTATCGCCTTTCTCACTCTCCACTGTATTTCTCTCGCTCTCTCGGTCTATACTGCATCCCTGTCTTTTCTCACTCTCTATATCTCTCTTTCATCTCTCTCTCCCACCAACGCTCTCTATATCTCTCTCATCTCTATATATATATATATATATCTATATCTCTCTCTCATCTCTCTCTCTCTATATATATCTCTATATCTCTCTCTCATCTCTCTCTCCCGCCAAGTCTCTCTATATCTCTCATCTCTCTCTCTCTCTCTCCCGCCAACTCTCTCTCTCTCTCTCGCTCTCTCATCTCTCTCTCTCTCCCGCCAACTCTCTCTCTCTCGCTCTCTCATCTCTCACTCATCTCTCTCTCTATATATCTCTCTCTCATCTCTCTCTCGCTCTCTCATCTCTCTCTCTCTCTCCCGTCAACTCTCTCATCTCTCTCTCTCCCGCCAACTCTCTAATCTCTCTCTCTCCCGCCAACTCTCTCTAATCTCTCTCTCTCCCGTCAACTCTCTCTCATCTCTCTCTCCCGCCAACTCTCTCTCATCTCTCTCTCTCCCGCCAACTCTCTCTCATCTCTCTCTCTCCCGCCAACTCTCTCTCATCTCTCTCTCTCCCGCCAACTCTCTCTAAGCTCTCTCTCTCCCGCCAACTCTCTCTCATCTCTCTCTCTCCCGCCAACTCTCTCTCATCTCTCTCTCTCCCGCCAACTCTCTCTATCTCTCAAATCCATTAAAATCAAAGGGGTGTATTGGCATGGGAAACATATGTTTACATTGCCAACACAAATGGAATAGGCAATAAACGAAAGGGAAATAAACAAGGGAAACATTAGTTAACATTACACCCACAAAAGTTTTAAAATAATATAGATATTTCAAATGTTATATTATTGGCTATGTACAGTGTTGTAACAATGTTCAAGTAGTTAGCTGCAGCCAGCGACTGGAACGATCTGCAACAAACACTCAAACTGGACAGTTTTATCTCAATCTCTTCATTCAAAGCCTCAATCATGGACATTCTTATTGACAGTTGTGGCTGCTTTGTGTGATGTATTGTTGTATCTACCTTGCCGTTTATGCTGTTGTCTGTGCCCAATAAGTATTGTACCATGTTTTGTGCTGCCACCATGTTGTGTTGCTACCAGGCTGTGTTGCTACTACAGTCTGTTGTCATGTTGTGTTGCTACCATGCTGTGTTGCTACCATGCTGTGTTGCTACTACAGTATGTTGTTGTCATGTTGTGTTCCTACCATGCTGTGTTGCTACTACAGTATGTTGTTGTCATGTTGTGCTGCTACCATGCTGTGTTGCTACTACAGTATGTTGTTGTCATGTTGTGCTGCTACCATGCTGTGTTGCTACTACAGTATGTTGTTGTCATGTTGTGCTGCTACCATGCTGTGTTGCTACTACAGTATGTTGTTGTCATGTTGTGTTGTGTTGCTACCATGCTGTGTTGCTTCTACAGTATGTTGTTGTCATGTTGTGTTGTGTTGCTACCATGCTGTGTTGCTACTACAGTATGTTGTTGTCATGTTGTGTTCCTACCATGCTGTGTTGCTACTACAGTATGTTGTTGTCATGCTGTGTTGCTACTACAGTATGTTGTTGTCATGTTGTCTTGCTACTACAGTATGTTGTTGTCATATTGTGTTGCTACCATGCTGTGTTACTACTACAGTATGTTGTTGTCATGTTGTGTTGCTACCATGCTGTGTTGCTACGACAGTATGTTGTCATGTTGTGTTCCTACCATGCTGTGTTGCTACTACAGTATGTTGTTGTCATGTTGCGTTGCTACCATGCTGTGTTGCTACTACAGTATGTTGTCATGTTGTGTTGCTACCATGCTGTGTTACTACTACAGTATATTATTGTCATGTTGTGTTGCTACCGTGCTGTGTTGCTATTACAGTATGTTGTCATGTTGTGTTGCTACTACAGTATGTTGTTGTCATGTTGTCTTGCTACTACAGTATGTTGTTGTCATGTTGTGTTGCTACCATGCTGTGTTGCTACTACAGTATGTTGTCATGTTGTTCCTACCATGCTGTGTTGCTACTACAGTATGTTGTTGTCATGTTGCGTTGCTACCATGCTGTGTTACTACTACAGTATGTTATTGTCATGTTGTGTTGCTACCATGCTGTGTTACTACTACAGTATGTTATTGTCATGTTGTGTTGCTACCATGCTGTGTTACTAGTACAGTATGTTTTTGTCATGTTGTGTTTCCACCATGTTGTGTTGCTACCATGCTGTGTTACTACTACAGTATGTTGTTGTCATGTTGTGTTGCTACCATGCTGTGTTGTTACTACAGTATGTTGTTGTCATGCTGTGTTGCTACTACAGTATGTTGTTGTTGTTGTGCTTCTACCATGTTGTGTTGCTACTACAGTATGTTGTCATGTTGTGTTGCTACCATGTTGTGTTGCAACTACAGTATGCTGTCATGTTGTCTTGCTACTACAGTATTTTGTTGTCATGTTGTGTTGCTACCATGCTGTGTTGCTACTACAGTATGTTGTTGTCATGTTGTGTTGCTGCCATGCTGTGTTGCTACTACAGTATGTTGTTGTCGTGTTGTGCTGCTACCATGTTGTGTTGCTACTACAGTATATTGTTGTCATGTTGTGCTGCTACCATGTTGTGTTGCAACTACAGTATGTTGTTGTCATGTTGTGTTGCTATTACAGTATGTTGTTGTCATGTTGTGCTTCTACCATGTTGTGTTGCTACTAGAGTATGTTGTTGTCATGTTGTGCTGCTACCATGTTGTGTTGTTACTACAGTATGTTGTTGTCATGCTGTGTTGCTACTACAGTATGTTGTTGTTGTTGTGCTTCTACCATGTTGTGTTGCTACTACAGTATGTTGTCATGTTGTGTTGCTACCATGTTGTGTTGCAACTACAGTATGTTGTCATGTTGTCTTGCTACTACAGTATTTTGTTGTCATGTTGTGTTGCTACCATGCTGTGTTGCTACTACAGTATGTTGTTGTCATGTTGTGTTGCTGCCATGCTGTGTTGCTACTACAGTATGTTGTTGTCATGTTGTGCTGCTACCATGCTGTGTTGCTACTACAGTATGTTGTTGTCATGTTGTGCTGCTACCATGCTGTGTTGCTACTACAGTATGTTGTTGTCATGTTGTGTTGTGTTGCTACCATGCTGTGTTGCTACTACAGTATGTTGTTGTCATGTTGTGTTCCTACCATGCTGTGTTGCTACTACAGTATGTTGTTGTCATGCTGTGTTGCTACTACAGTATGTTGTTGTCATGTTGTCTTGCTACTACAGTATGTTGTTGTCATATTGTGTTGCTACCATGCTGTGTTACTACTACAGTATGTTGTTGTCATGTTGTGTTGCTACCATGCTGTGTTGCTACGACAGTATGTTGTCATGTTGTGTTCCTACCATGCTGTGTTGCTACTACAGTATGTTGTTGTCATGTTGCGTTGCTACCATGCTGTGTTGCTACTACAGTATGTTGTCATGTTGTGTTGCTACCATGCTGTGTTACTACTACAGTATATTATTGTCATGTTGTGTTGCTACCGTGCTGTGTTGCTATTACAGTATGTTGTCATGTTGTGTTGCTACCATGCTGTGTTGCTACTACAGTATGTTGTTGTCATGTTGTCTTGCTACTACAGTATGTTGTTGTCATGTTGTGTTGCTACCATGCTGTGTTGCTACTACAGTATGTTGTTGTCATGTTGTCTTGCTACTACAGTATGTTGTTGTCATGTTGTGTTGCTGCCATGCTGTGTTGCTACTACAGTATGTTGTTGTCATGTTGTGCTGCTACCATGTTGTGTTGCTACTACAGTATGTTGTTGTCATGTTGTGTTGCTACTACAGTATGTTGTTGTCATGTTGTGCTTCTACCATGTTGTGTTGCTACTAGAGTATGTTGTTGTCATGTTGTGCTGCTACCATGTTGTGTTGTTACTACAGTATGTTGTTGTCATGCTGTGTTGCTACTACAGTATGTTGTTGTTGTTGTGCTTCTACCATGTTGTGTTGCTACTACAGTATGTTGTCATGTTGTGTTGCTGTTGTGTTGCAACTACAGTATGTTGTCATGTTGTCTTGCTACTACAGTATGTTGTTGTCATGTTGTGCTTGTTGTGTTGCTACCATGTTGTGTTGCTAACTTGTTGTCATGTTGTGTTGCTACTACAGTATGTTGTTGTTGTCATGTTGTGTTGCTACTACAGTATGTTGTTGTCATTTGTGTTCTACCATGTTGTGTTGCTACTAGAGTATGTTGTGTTGCTACCATGTTGTGTTGCTACTACAGTATGGTGTTGTTATGTTGTGCTTCTACCATGTTGTGTTGCTACTACAGTATGTTGTTGTCATGTTGTGTTGCTACCATGCTGTGTTGTTACTACAGTATGTTGTTGTCATGCTGTGTTGCTACTACAGTATGTTGTTGTTGTTGTGCTTCTACCATGTTGTGTTGCTACTACAGTATGTTGTCATGTTGTGTTGCTACCATGTTGTGTTGCAACTACAGTATGCTGTCATGTTGTCTTGCTACTGTTTTGTTGTCATGTTGTGTTGCTACCATGCTGTGTTGCTACTACAGTATGTTGTTGTCGTGTTGTGCTGCTATGTGTTGCTACTACAGTATGTTGTCATGTTGTGCTGCTACCATGTTGTGTTGCTATGTTGTGTTGCTACAGTATGTTGTTGTCATGTTGTGCTTCTACATGTTGTGCTGCTACCATGTTGTGTTGTTACTACAGTATGTTGTTGTCATGCTGTGTTGCTACTACAGTATGTTGTTGTTGTTGTGCTTCTACCATGTTGTGTTGCTACTACAGTATGTTGTCATGTTGTGTTGCTACTACAGTATGTTGTTGTATGTTGTGTTGCTACCAGTATGTTGTTGTCATGTTGTGTTGCTACTACAGTATGTTGTTGTCATGTTGTGTTGCTACCATGCTGTGTTGCTACTACAGTATGTTGTTGTCATGTTGTGTTGCTACTACAGTATGTTGTTGTCATGTTGTGTTGCTACCATGTTGTGTTGCTACTACAGTATGTTGTTGTCATGTTGTGTTCTACCATGTGCTGTGTTGCTACTACAGTATGTTGTTGTCATGTTGTCTTGCTACTACAGTATGTTGTTGTCATGTTGTACCATGCTTATGTTGTTGTCATGTTGTGTTGCTACCATGCTGTGTTGCTACTACAGTATGTTGTTGTCCATGCTTGTTGCTACTACAGTTGCTACCATGTTGTGTTGC
This sequence comes from Oncorhynchus gorbuscha, assembly GCF_021184085.1. Classification (NCBI taxonomy): domain Eukaryota; kingdom Metazoa; phylum Chordata; class Actinopteri; order Salmoniformes; family Salmonidae; genus Oncorhynchus; species Oncorhynchus gorbuscha. The sequence goes on from NC_060186.1 coordinate 59,513,564, forward strand.
TACTACAGTATGTTGTCATGTTGTGTTGCTACCATGTTGTTACTACTACAGTTGCATGTTGTGTTGCTACTACAGTATGTTGTCATGTTGTGTTGCTACCATGCTGTGTTGCTACTACAGTATGTTGTTGTCATGTTGTCTTGCTACTACAGTATGTTGTTGTCATGTTGTGTTGCTACCATGTTGTGTTGCTACTACAGTATATTGTTGTCATGTTGTGCTGCTACCATGTTGTGTTGCAACTACAGTATGTTGTTGTCATGTTGTGTTGCTACTACAGTATGTTGTTGTCATGTTGTGCTTCTACCATGTTGTGTTGCTACTACAGTATGTTGTTGTCATGTTGTGCTTCTACCATGTTGTGTTGCTACTAGAGTATGTTGTTGTTATGTTGTGTTGCTACCATGTTGTGTTGCTACTACAGTATGGTGTTGTTATGTTGTGCTTCTACCATGTTGTGTTGCTACTACAGTATGTTGTTGTCATGTTGTGTTGCTACCATGCTGTGTTGTTACTACAGTATGTTGTTGTCATGCTGTGTTGCTACTACAGTATGTTGTTGTTGTTGTGCTTCTACCATGTTGTGTTGCTACTACAGTATGTTGTCATGTTGTGTTGCTACCATGTTGTGTTGCAACTACAGTATGCTGTCATGTTGTCTTGCTACTACAGTATTTTGTTGTCATGTTGTGTTGCTACCATGCTGTGTTGCTACTACAGTATGTTGTTGTCGTGTTGTGCTGCTACCATGTTGTGTTGCTACTACAGTATATTGTTGTCATGTTGTGCTGCTACCATGTTGTGTTGCAACTACAGTATGTTGTTGTCATGTTGTGTTGCTATTACAGTATGTTGTTGTCATGTTGTGCTTCTACCATGTTGTGTTGCTACTAGAGTATGTTGTTGTCATGTTGTGCTGCTACCATGTTGTGTTGTTACTACAGTATGTTGTTGTCATGCTGTGTTGCTACTACAGTATGTTGTTGTTGTTGTGCTTCTACCATGTTGTGTTGCTACTACAGTATGTTGTCATGTTGTGTTGCTACCATGTTGTGTTGCAACTACAGTATGTTGTCATGTTGTCTTGCTACTACAGTATTTTGTTGTCATGTTGTGTTGCTACCATGCTGTGTTGCTACTACAGTATGTTGTTGTCATGTTGTGTTGCTGCCATGCTGTGTTGCTACTACAGTATGTTGTTGTCATGTTGTGCTGCTACCATGCTGTGTTGCTACTACAGTATGTTGTTGTCATGTTGTGCTGCTACCATGCTGTGTTGCTACTACAGTATGTTGTTGTCATGTTGTGTTGTGTTGCTACCATGTTGTGTTGCTACTACAGTATGTTGTTGTCATGTTGTGTTCCTACCATGCTGTGTTGCTACTACAGTATGTTGTTGTCATGCTGTGTTGCTACTACAGTATGTTGTTGTCATGTTGTCTTGCTACTACAGTATGTTGTTGTCATATTGTGTTGCTACCATGCTGTGTTACTACTACAGTATGTTGTTGTCATGTTGTGTTGCTACCATGCTGTGTTGCTACGACAGTATGTTGTCATGTTGTGTTCCTACCATGCTGTGTTGCTACTACAGTATGTTGTTGTCATGTTGCGTTGCTACCATGCTGTGTTGCTACTACAGTATGTTGTCATGTTGTGTTGCTACCATGCTGTGTTACTACTACAGTATATTATTGTCATGTTGTGTTGCTACCGTGCTGTGTTGCTATTACAGTATGTTGTCATGTTGTGTTGCTACCATGCTGTGTTGCTACTACAGTATGTTGTTGTCATGTTGTCTTGCTACTACAGTATGTTGTTGTCATGTTGTGTTGCTACCATGCTGTGTTGCTACTACAGTATGTTGTTGTCATGTTGTCTTGCTACTACAGTATGTTGTTGTCATGTTGTGTTGCTGCCATGCTGTGTTGCTACTACAGTATGTTGTTGTCATGTTGTGCTGCTACCATGTTGTGTTGCAACTACAGTATGTTGTCATGTTGTGTTGCTACCATGCTGTGTTACTACTACAGTATATTATTGTCATGTTGTGTTGCTACCGTGCTGTGTTGCTATTACAGTATGTTGTCATGTTGTGTTGCTACCATGCTGTGTTGCTACTACAGTATGTTGTTGTCATGTTGTCTTGCTACTACAGTATGTTGTTGTCATGTTGTGTTGCTACCATGCTGTGTTGCTACTACAGTATGTTGTTGTCATGTTGTCTTGCTACTACAGTATGTTGTTGTTGTTGTGCTTCTACCATGTTGTGTTGCTACTACAGTATGTTGTCATGTTGTGTTGCTACCATGTTGTGTTGCAACTACAGTATGTTGTCATGTTGTCTTGCTACTACAGTATTTTGTTGTCATGTTGTGTTGCTACCATGCTGTGTTGCTACTACAGTATGTTGTTGTCATGTTGTGTTGCTGCCATGCTGTGTTGCTACTACAGTATGTTGTTGTCATGTTGTGCTGCTACCATGCTGTGTTGCTACTACAGTATGTTGTTGTCATGTTGTGCTGCTACCATGCTGTGTTGCTACTACAGTATGTTGTTGTCATGTTGTGTTGTGTTGCTACCATGCTGTGTTGCTACTACAGTATGTTGTTGTCATGTTGTGTTCCTACCATGCTGTGTTGCTACTACAGTATGTTGTTGTCATGCTGTGTTGCTACTACAGTATGTTGTTGTCATGTTGTCTTGCTACTACAGTATGTTGTTGTCATATTGTGTTGCTACCATGCTGTGTTACTACTACAGTATGTTGTTGTCATGTTGTGTTGCTACCATGCTGTGTTGCTACGACAGTATGTTGTCATGTTGTGTTCCTACCATGCTGTGTTGCTACTACAGTATGTTGTTGTCATGTTGCGTTGCTACCATGCTGTGTTGCTACTACAGTATGTTGTCATGTTGTGTTGCTACCATGCTGTGTTACTACTACAGTATATTATTGTCATGTTGTGTTGCTACCGTGCTGTGTTGCTATTACAGTATGTTGTCATGTTGTGTTGCTACCATGCTGTGTTGCTACTACAGTATGTTGTTGTCATGTTGTCTTGCTACTACAGTATGTTGTTGTCATGTTGTGTTGCTACCATGCTGTGTTGCTACTACAGTATGTTGTTGTCATGTTGTCTTGCTACTACAGTATGTTGTTGTCATGTTGTGTTGCTGCCATGCTGTGTTGCTACTACAGTATGTTGTTGTCATGTTGTGCTGCTACCATGTTGTGTTGCTACTACAGTATGTTGTTGTCATGTTGTGTTGCTACTACAGTATGTTGTTGTCATGTTGTGCTTCTACCATGTTGTGTTGCTACTAGAGTATGTTGTTGTCATGTTGTGCTGCTACCATGTTGTGTTGTTACTACAGTATGTTGTTGTCATGCTGTGTTGCTACTACAGTATGTTGTTGTTGTTGTGCTTCTACCATGTTGTGTTGCTACTACAGTATGTTGTCATGTTGTGTTGCTACCATGTTGTGTTGCAACTACAGTATGTTGTCATGTTGTCTTGCTACTACAGTATTTTGTTGTCATGTTGTGCTGCTACCATGTTGTGTTGCTACTACAGTATATTGTTGTCATGTTGTGCTGCTACCATGTTGTGTTGCAACTACAGTATGTTGTTGTCATGTTGTGTTGCTACTACAGTATGTTGTTGTCATGTTGTGCTTCTACCATGTTGTGTTGCTACTACAGTATGTTGTTGTCATGTTGTGCTTCTACCATGTTGTGTTGCTACTAGAGTATGTTGTTGTTATGTTGTGTTGCTACCATGTTGTGTTGCTACTACAGTATGGTGTTGTTATGTTGTGCTTCTACCATGTTGTGTTGCTACTACAGTATGTTGTTGTCATGTTGTGTTGCTACCATGCTGTGTTGTTACTACAGTATGTTGTTGTCATGCTGTGTTGCTACTACAGTATGTTGTTGTTGTTGTGCTTCTACCATGTTGTGTTGCTACTACAGTATGTTGTCATGTTGTGTTGCTACCATGTTGTGTTGCAACTACAGTATGCTGTCATGTTGTCTTGCTACTACAGTATTTTGTTGTCATGTTGTGTTGCTACCATGCTGTGTTGCTACTACAGTATGTTGTTGTCATGTTGTGTTGCTGCCATGCTGTGTTGCTACTACAGTATGTTGTTGTCGTGTTGTGCTGCTACCATGTTGTGTTGCTACTACAGTATATTGTTGTCATGTTGTGCTGCTACCATGTTGTGTTGCAACTACAGTATGTTGTTGTCATGTTGTGTTGCTATTACAGTATGTTGTTGTCATGTTGTGCTTCTACCATGTTGTGTTGCTACTAGAGTATGTTGTTGTCATGTTGTGCTGCTACCATGTTGTGTTGTTACTACAGTATGTTGTTGTCATGCTGTGTTGCTACTACAGTATGTTGTTGTTGTTGTGCTTCTACCATGTTGTGTTGCTACTACAGTATGTTGTCATGTTGTGTTGCTACCATGTTGTGTTGCAACTACAGTATGTTGTCATGTTGTCTTGCTACTACAGTATTTTGTTGTCATGTTGTGTTGCTACCATGCTGTGTTGCTACTACAGTATGTTGTTGTCATGTTGTGTTGCTGCCATGCTGTGTTGCTACTACAGTATGTTGTTGTCATGTTGTGCTGCTACCATGCTGTGTTGCTACTACAGTATGTTGTTGTCATGTTGTGCTGCTACCATGCTGTGTTGCTACTACAGTATGTTGTTGTCATGTTGTGTTGTGTTGCTACCATGTTGTGTTGCTACTACAGTATGTTGTTGTCATGTTGTGTTCCTACCATGCTGTGTTGCTACTACAGTATGTTGTTGTCATGCTGTGTTGCTACTACAGTATGTTGTTGTCATGTTGTCTTGCTACTACAGTATGTTGTTGTCATATTGTGTTGCTACCATGCTGTGTTGCTACGACAGTATGTTGTCATGTTGTGTTCCTACCATGCTGTGTTGCTACTACAGTATGTTGTTGTCATGTTGCGTTGCTACCATGCTGTGTTGCTACTACAGTATGTTGTCATGTTGTGTTGCTACCATGCTGTGTTACTACTACAGTATATTATTGTCATGTTGTGTTGCTACCGTGCTGTGTTGCTATTACAGTATGTTGTCATGTTGTGTTGCTACCATGCTGTGTTGCTACTACAGTATGTTGTTGTCATGTTGTCTTGCTACTACAGTATGTTGTTGTCATGTTGTGTTGCTACCATGCTGTGTTGCTACTACAGTATGTTGTTGTCATGTTGTCTTGCTACTACAGTATGTTGTTGTCATGTTGTGTTGCTGCCATGCTGTGTTGCTACTACAGTATGTTGTTGTCATGTTGTGCTGCTACCATGTTGTGTTGCTACTACAGTATGTTGTTGTCATGTTGTGTTGCTACTACAGTATGTTGTTGTCATGTTGTGCTTCTACCATGTTGTGTTGCTACTAGAGTATGTTGTTGTCATGTTGTGCTGCTACCATGTTGTGTTGTTACTACAGTATGTTGTTGTCATGCTGTGTTGCTACTACAGTATGTTGTTGTTGTTGTGCTTCTACCATGTTGTGTTGCTACTACAGTATGTTGTCATGTTGTGTTGCTACCATGTTGTGTTGCAACTACAGTATGTTGTCATGTTGTCTTGCTACTACAGTATTTTGTTGTCTTGTTGTGTTGCTACCATGCTGTGTTGCTACTACAGTATGTTGTTGTCATGTTGTGTTGCTGCCATGCTGTGTTGCTACTACAGTATGTTGTTGTCATGTTGTGCTGCTACCATGTTGTTTTGCTACTACAGTATATTGTTGTCATGTTGTGCTGCTACCATGTTGTGTTGCAACTACAGTATGTTGTTGTCATGTTGTGTTGCTACTACAGTATGTTGTTGTCATGTTGTGCTTCTACCATGTTGTGTTGCTACTACAGTATGTTGTTGTCATGTTGTGCTTCTACCATGTTGTGTTGCTACTAGAGTATGTTGTTGTTATGTTGTGTTGCTACCATGTTGTGTTGCTACTACAGTATGGTGTTGTTATGTTGTGCTTCTACCATGTTGTGTTGCTACTAGAGTATGTTGTTGTCATGTTGTGTTGCTACCATGTTGTGTTGCTACTACAGTATATTGTTGTCATGTTGTGTTGCTACTACAGTATGTTGTTGTCATGTTGTGCTGCTACCATGTTGTGTTGTTACTACAGTATGTTGTTGTTATCTTGTGTGGCTGCCATGCTGTGTTTTATGTGTTGCTGCCATGCTATGTTGTTGTCTTAGGTCTCTCTTTATGTCGTGTTGTGGTGTCTCTTGTCATAATGTGGGTTTTTTGATTTGTCCTATATATTTGTATTTTTTATCCCAGACCCCGTCCGCAGGAGGCCTTTTGCCTTTGGTAGGCCGTCATTGCAAGTAACAATTTGTTCTTAACTGACTTGCCTAGTTAAATAAAGTTTATATAAAAATAAAGACAAAGTTAGTATGAAAGGGAAAATAAATGAACAGGTTGTTTTTACAGTGTTGTAGAATTTGAATTTTGTATTATTTTAGTGGATAGATCATCTTTAATATTACAGATTGTGGCTTCTATCAATGTAATTATCTGCATCATTTCCAATCCCCATATATTTTTTTGTAAATGTATATATAATATACAAATATTTAACTTTATTATTTCCGCCTAACCTTACCTTACCACCCCTCCCCTAATTGAAGTACACAGTGTTTATTTCTTCTCCACTGGTTGCCCTTTTCTCATGGCAACGGGCCACAAATCTTGCTGCTGTGACTGCACACTGCAGTATTTTGCCTAACAGATATGGGAGTTCATCAAAGTTTGTCTCTCTCTCTTTATCCTATCTGGGAATAACAAGGCAGACAGAGCCCTGACAACAATTAACTGAGCTGTTGCATTCAATTTGGTTTTATTTTGTTTTACGATTGAAACAATAAATATAGTGTTTGTACGTCTAAACGAGAGGTTTCCCTTCTCAACAATGGGCAGATGCCCTGTCATACCCTCAGAGCAGGGGCTGATGGGGAATTGATTGCTCTCCTGTGATAGTGAGGAGATTTACAGAGACAGGGGAAGAAATAGGGAAGGGGAGAGTGAGGGGCAGGAGGACGAAAGGGAGGGAGGGAGGAAGAGAGGGATGGAATGAGGAAGAGAGGGAGGGAGGGAGAGGGATGGAGAAAGAGTGGGAGGAAGAGAGGGATAGAGGTAGAGAGAGGGAGGGAGGGAGGGAGGGATGTAGTGGGAGAGAGGGAGGGCAGTAGGAAGATGGGGAGGGAGGAAGAGATGGAGGGAGGGAGAGGGATGGAGAAAGAGTGGGAGGAAGAGGGGGAGAGAGAGGGGTGGATGGAGCGAGGGAGGGAGGTAGGGGGAGAGAGGGAGGGCAGTAGGAAGATGGGGAGGGAGGAAGAGATGGAGGGAGGGGAGAGAGAGGGAGGACAGGAGGAAGAGATTGAGGGAGGGAGGGCAGGAGGAAGGGAGGGATAGAGGGAGGGATGGAGGGAGGGGAAGAGAAGGGGGAGGGAGAGAGGGATGGAGGGAGGGCAGGAGGAAGAGAGGGATGGAGAGAGGGAGGGGAGAGAGAGGGAGGGAGGGATGTAGAGAGGGAGGGAGGGAGGGATGTAGAGAGGGAGGGAGGGGGAGAGAGGAAGAGAGGGAGGGGGGCAGGAGGGAGGGAGGAGAGAGGGAGGGAGGGGAAGCTAGGGAGGGCGGGAGGAAGAGAAGGAGGGTGGGAGGTAGAGAGGGAAGAAGGGGGAGAGAGAGGGATGGATGGAGGGAGGGGAGAGTGGAATAGAGGGAGGTGCAGAGAGAGGGGAGAGAGAGGGAGGGTGGGACTGTGGACTCCTCTGGATTGTATTTTGACAGGGTTGCTCAGCTCACCAGGCCTCCTCTACTCTACCTTCTCTTTTCTGAGCTCTGATAGATGAGTACCCACATAGGGCTATTAATACACATGCTGACACACACACTCGCTGACACAACACGCGGACTCACACTCACACACAACACACTCACTGATAAAGATTGACAGTGGAGGCTTGGATGAGAAACTTTATTTCTGTAGTCTCACACCCCTCGCCTCTCTGTGTCTCTCTCTCTCCTCCAGACCTGTTCAGTCAGGTGGCGTCGTCGGGGGATACGTGTGACCAGAGACAGCTGGGTCTGCTGCTCCACGACGCCATCCAGATACCACGGCAACTAGGAGAGGTCGCCGCCTTCGGAGGGAGCAACATTGAACCCAGCGTCCGGAGCTGTTTCCAACACGTATGTATACACAGTATACAGACACACTGCAACACATTGTGTTTAGTGACACACACACACACACATCTTGTATTATTGCTGTTGAAAGTGCCAGAACGTTGTCACTATATCCAATATGGCCATCGATCGACGTTTAAATGCAAGGTTGGCTGGTCCCTGTCCTTGGGTTCACATTGTATTTTTCTCTTTTCCCTGAGTCCTGTTTCGTCAGTCATAAATTCAGTGACGGCATTAAATTAGGAAGCAGTACATTTCCCTGATTTCACCGCTCGGGCTCCCAAAATAGCATGGTGATGGAGCTCGGCTGACATTGGAAATGTCACGGAGTTTAACAGGAGCCACTAGCAACCTGGAGCTTTCTATCCAGTCCTTCTCCTATCACTTCACCACTCCTCTCCTGTCACCCCTTATCTACCTACAACCTCCTCTTTCCTTTATCTCCCCCCATTTCTCACCCACACACACACACACATACACACACACACACACACACACACACACACACACACACACACACACACACACACACACACACACACACACACACACACACACACACACACACACACACACACACACACACACACACACACACACACACACACACACACACACACACACACACACACACACACACACATACATTAACACATAACACTGACTTGCTTAGTTAAATAAAGGTTCAATATTATTATAATTATTTTATAAATACGCTAATACACACATACACACCATCACCCGCATCAACACCACCATTACAACAAGACTGATATTCACTGCACAATTCCTAATGCATTACAGCCAGACGGATGATGGTAAGAGTGAATTGATGACTCCACCCCCCATCCCCCCCCGTGACCTCCCTGTATCAGCCAGAAATTGCAGAGCAGTCAACCACTCCATTTGGTTTAATGGGGCTGTAATGAACGAGGTGGTGGCCCATAAATACGGCCTGTTTTACGGGTCTCAATCTCACTCCTCCCTCCCTTTCACCATCCATCCACCCCCCTCCCTCCAAGGGATCTGTACTGCCGTGACTCTGCCACCTAGACGATGTGAGGGGACAGGAGGGAGAGGAGAGAGGAGGAGACAATAGGGAGGAAGATGGAAGGAAGGATAGGTGTAGGTGTCAGCTCTCTGGCTCGATGCCTTGACTTGACACTCCAGAGCTGGTTCTTCATCAAATCACATTGTATTGGTCACATACACATATGTAGCAGATGTTGTTGCGGGTGTAGTGAAATGCTTGTGTTTCTAGCTCCAACAATGCAGTAGCATCTAACAATTCACATCAATACACTCACATCTAAAAGTAAAAGAATGGAATTAAGAAATATATAAATATTAAGACCAGCAATGTCGGAGTGGTATTGACTAAAATACAATAGAATAAAATACAGTATGTACATATGAGATGAGTAAAGCAGTATGTAAACATTATTAAAGTGACCAGATATTCCATGTCTATGTACACAGGGCAGCAGCCTCTAAAATGAGTAACAGGGCGGTTGCTGGCTTGTGATGGCTATTTAACAGTCTGAGATAGAAGTTGTTTTTCAGTCTCTCGGTCCCAGCTTTGATGCACCTGTACTGACCTTGCCTTCTGGATGATAGCGGGGTGAACAGGCCTTGGCTCGGGTGGTTGTTGTCCTTGATGATCTTTTTGGCTTTCCTGTGACATCAGGTGCTGTAGGTGTCTTGGAGGGCAGGCAGTGTGCCCCCGGGGATGCGTAGGGTAGACCGTACCACCCTCTGGAGAGCCCTGAGGTTGCAGGTGGTGCAGTTGCCGTACCAGGCGGTGATACAGCCTGACAGGATGCTCTCAAATGTGCATCTGTTAAAGTTTGTGAGGGTCTTAGGAGCCAAGCTGAATTTCTTCGGCCTCCTGAGGTTGAAGAGGTGCTGTTGCGCCTTCCTCACCACACTGTCTGTGTGGGTGGACCATTTCAGATCGTCAGTGATGTGTACGCCGAAGAACTTGAAGCTTTCCACCTTCTCTACTGCAGTCCCGTCGATGTAGATAGGGATGTGCTCCCTCTGCTGTTTTGTTGACATTTGTTGACGTTGAGAGAGAGGTTATTTTCCTGGACCCGCTCTGCCACGGCCCTCACCTCCTTCCTGTAAGCTGTCTCGTCATTGTTGGTAGTCCTGCCTACTGCTGTTTTGTCGTCTGCAAACTTAATGATTGAGTTTGAGGCGTGCATGGCCACGCAGTCATGGGTGAACAGGGAGTATAGGAATGGGCTGAGCACGCACCCTTGTGGGGCCCCAGTGTTGAGGATCAATGAAGTGGGGGTGTTGTTTCCTACATGCTTCTCCATCTGTCTGTGTGTGTGATCTCCGGGTTCTAGGATTTTTATCTGACATTTAGCCCTAACAGAGCCAGAGGTCACAGAACGGGGACACACACGCAGGAATAGGTTTTCAACATTCCCCTCTTTGACCGAAGCCATGTTGATTCTTAGGGGGTGTTTGCAGTGTGTGTGTGTGTGTGTGTGTGTGCGTGCGTGACCTGTGGACAATTTCTTCCTCGAGTTCCAGCTATTCCCTCTCAGAATGTTTACTCATTGACCTTTGTGGGTAGTCGTGGCAACTGAAAGGTCAGGTGTGTGTTCTGTACAGCAGCCGTCTCCAGGTGTAAAGGGATTTAATACCCACTACAGGACTCCTAGAACAGGGCTTCCTAAACCTTGGGGCTAAAAAACTTTGACATGGGCTAGTAGATCCGGACACTGCTGACAAGTTATAAATATCAATAAATATATAAGTATGTAATGACTGACAAGAGGAACTGATGATGCACTACCCCATTTCTAAATGACACCTTGTGCTTTCTACTATTACAACTTTCAAGATTAAGTTGAAAGCCGGACTGAGTTTCTTTAAAACATTTTTTGACTAATTTCTTTATTTTTGTCGCCTGGATGTCACTTGCATCACACTTATATCAGTACAGTCGTAACAACCTAAGAGTTCAGAAACGTCAAAACTTCTGATCAAATAAGCCCCGTATCAAAATAAATATTCATTTTCTATATAGAATAGGTTCCACAGTCTTTCGTTCCCCCACATAAAAAAAACTCCTCACTTAATAAACCTGCTTAACGTGGACAGATTTTGGGCGCACTAAACCCTCTTCCTCTCTTGTATAGTGCACTACTTTTGATATGGGCCCTGGTTTATTGTAATGCACTTTATATAGGGAATAGTGTGCCATTTCGGATGAAGCTTAGTAGTTGAATTCACTTTGATTTTACATTTCCTCTTTCCTCTTCCTGTCCAGGTGACAAATAAGGTGGAGCTGGAGCCCAGGCAGTTTGTTGATTGGATGAGGCTGGAGCCCCAGTCTATGGTGTGGCTTCCTGTCCTACACAGAGTGGCGGCTGCTGAGACCGCCAAGCACCAGGCCAAGTGTAACATCTGTAAAGAGTGCCCCATTGTAGGGTTCAGGTAAACAAACACACACACACACACACACACACTTAGACCCACATACGCACGAATGTGCACCCACACACTCACACACAGCAACTTTGCGTTCAACGTTAGCTCCTTAACACACATTTTCATACAGAGCAAGAGCTGTACGTTGAATACACCCACCCACATGCTCACTCACTCACACACACCCACCCAATGCACACACACACAGGGGAATGATGGTGTGCTGGTCTCCCTGCCCTGAGTGGAGCAGAAAGGGCAGGCCTGCTCCGGAGGGTAGGCCTTTATCTAAATGTCAGTAGCTGATACACTCCTAACTAAATACCATTTGGAGACGGACTTCTAGAATCACACACACACACACACACACACACACACACACACACACACACACACACACACACACACACACACACACACACACACACACACACACACACACACACACACACACACACACACACACACACACACACACACACACACACACACACACACACACACACACACACACACACACACACACACACACAAGGGACATCCACTGTGTACTGTGGGTTAGGGTCTCAGACTCTCACGTCTGTCTGTCTGTCTGTCTCCGTCTCACACACCACCTGTTGATATAATGTCAGAATAGTTCAATAGAATCACCCTCTTATGATTAAACAGACATCAGATGTCCACATACTATACACAATATTGTTTTGAGGGTATGACATCAGTCACAGTATTATTATGTGAGCAAAATGAGACGCAACATCATGCTAACCAGAGCCTAGTGTCTAGTGTAATGTTTATTATCTCTGGTCCTCGCTAAGTAGTTACACCAGCTAGAGAATGTCTTGAGACAAGTACCAGCAGACATTTGACAGAACACAAGCTTTTACAGGTCTGTCATTGATCCAAGGAGGGATAGAAAGAGAGGGGAATTAGGAAGAGAGACAGGGTAAGGAGGGATAGAAAGAGAGGGGAATTAGGAAGAGAGACAGGGTAAGGAGGGAGAGAAAGAGAGGGGAAGTAGGAAGAGAGACAGGGTAAGGAGGGATAGAAAGAGAGGGGAATTAGGAAGAGAGACAGGGTAAGGAGGGAGAGAAAGAGAGGGGAAGTAGGAAGAGAGACAGGGTAAGGAGGGAGAGAAAGAGAGGGGAAGTAGGAAGAGAGACAGGGTAAGGAGGGATAGAAAGAGAGGGGAATTAGGAAGAGAGACAGGGTAAGGAGGGAGAGAAAGAGAGGGGAAGTAGGAAGAGAGACAGGGTAAGGAGGGAGAGAAAGAGAGGGGAAGTAGGAAGAGAGACAGGGTAAGGAGGGATAGCAAGAGAGGGGAAGTAGGAAGAGAGACAGGGTAAGGAGGGAGAGAGAGAGGGGAAGTAGGAAGAGAGACAGGGTAAGGAGGGAGAGAAAGAGAGGGGAAGTAGGAAGAGAGACAGGGTAAGGAGGGAGAGAGAGAGAGAGAGAGAGAGAGAGAGAGAGAGAGAGAGAGAGAGAGAGAGAGAGAGAGAGAGAGAGAGAGAGAGAGAGAGAGAGAGAGAGAGAGAGAGAGAGAGAGAGAGAGAGAGAGAGAGAGAGAGAGAGAGAGAGAGAGAGAGAGAGAGAGAGAGAGAGAGAGAGAGAGAGAGAGAAAGTTGAACACATTTGGATTGAATAGTGTTGCACAGGTTAGACTTGAGGCTCCCAATGGCCAACAACGTGTTGTAAAGCAGAGCTGGTTTTCCAGACAATGGGATATTACGAAGTAGTATATACACTGAGTGTACAAAACATTAGGAACACCTGCTGTTTCCATGACATAGACTGATCAGGTATGTCCAGGTGAAAGCTATGATCCCTTATTGATGTCACTTGTTAAATCCACTTCAATCAGTGTAGCTGAAGGGGCGGAGACAGGAGAAGTTTTTAAGCCTTGAGACAATTATGTGTGCCATTCAGAAGGTGAATGGGCAAGACAACATATTTGAACAATGTATGGTAGTTGGTGCACTCAACAGTTTCCCTTGTGTATCAAGAATTGTCCACCACCCAAGAGGCATCCAGCCAACTAGACACAACTGTGGGAAGGATTGGAGTCAACATGGGCCAGCATCCCTGTGGAATGCTTTAGACACCTTGTAGAGTCCATGCCCCAACGAATCAAGGCTGTTCTGAGGGCAAATGGGGGGGGGGTGCAAATTGATATTAGGAAGGTGTTCTTAATGTTTTGTACACTCAGTGTAGATCCCATAGTCATTCATTAGTGGTTGTCTGTGTCAGCGCTAATGAAAGATGTCTGTGTAGTAATACGCTGCATGTTGCTGTGTAATGGGGCGTGGGACGTGGGTTGTACTGTGCCCCTACTGTCTGATGTATCGCTGTGGGCTCTGTCATCAATCAGATTACCTTAGAGAGAGACTTCTCTCAACGAGCTGTATGAGGCCATAGCTAACAAGAAAATGCTCATCCATAAGCAGCGCTCCTAGTGGCCTGGGACATTAATGCAGGCAAACTTAAATCCGTTTTACCTCATTTCTACCAGCAAGAACAGACTGGAATATTTTCCGAGATTCATCTAAGGGCATTGAGGAGTATACCACCTCATTCACCGGCTTCATCAATAAGTGACGACGTCGTCCCCACAGTGACTGTACGTACCTATCCCAACCAGAAGCCTTGGATTTACAGGCAACATCCGCACCAAGCTAAAGGCTAGTGCTGCCGCTTTCAAGGAGCGGGACACTAATCCAGACGCTTATAATAAATCCCGCTATGCCCTGTTGTATTCGGCGCATGTGACAAATAAAATTTGATTTGATTATATTGCCTGAATTAGGCCCATCTCAAAAGAATCTTTTATATTCTGTTTTGAGCACGATGATGAGGTGCATTGGGATAGAGCTGCAGGTGGCATTCTGAATTTTAGACTGTGGGTTTGGGTGTGTATGTGTCCTTCATTTTGAAATTCACGGAGAAAGTGGTGACAGAACATCGGTAGCTCCGTGTGAGGCCCTGGAATAGCTCAGATGAGAGCAGCGCAGGACACACATGGGATGCATGCAAGAGAAATGGAGAAATCTGCACGATGCGCTCATCACTCTCATTCTCTTGTTTCTCCACTCTGTCTCCATCGCGATCGAAACAAAGTGGCTATTTTCACGTCTGAGGAATTTAGAGAAAAGTGTCAGCCTATTTCAAACACACCTCCTTGTTATTGCGTTTCCATTTTTGCTTTTGGATTGCATTCAATAGCGTCTATGAATCACATGATTATGAAGGCATATGTATGAAAGCGTGTATTCATATTTTAAATGTTGTTCTGTCTTTGTGATGTACTTGTCTATTAATGTTCTGTATTATGTAATGTATCATGTTTTGTGTGGACCCCAGGAAGAGTAGCTGCTGCTTTAGCAGTAACTAATGGGGATCCTAATAAAATACTAATACTATCCATCTCCCCCTCCCATCATCCCTAGGTATCGCAGTCTGAAGCACTTTAACTATGACGTGTGTCAGAGCTGCTTCTTCTCTGGACGAACCGCCAAGGGACACAAGCTCAACTACCCCATGGTGGAGTACTGCACGCCGGTGAGGCACACACACACACACACACACACACACACACACACACACACACACACACACACACACACACACACACACACACACACACACACACACACACACACACACACACACACACACACACACACACACACACACACACACACACACACACGTCTGTGCCACCTTATTCTTCAGGAACCCGGAGCGCAAATTGGATTCAACCGAGCGAACAGTAAAAGACTTCTGTTCTTTGAGCTGTTTATAATTTCTGAAAGGCATTTTTCCAACACTGTTTCAGGTGAGAGAGGGAGGGTGGGGATTTGCAGAAATTGAACAGTCTTCTCTTTTTACATTAGTAGAGCTCACGCACAGCGTCGAAATATTGCTGAATGTCACACTTCGACTGGTCGGGAATATGTTTATTTTCTTTGGGTGATTTAATTTAGTTTTTCAATCTGCAAATTTGATAGCCTGGATATTGATGCAGACCGCCAGCCATGAGGAACAGCAATCACTCCTGTCCTGGCTGTGTAATGCTAACTGCCTTTAGTGACTGTGGGATGAAAACATTATACAAGTCATGTTTAAGCATGGGCAAATAATATTATAGCTTTCAGTTATGAAGCAGAAAGTCAAACTGCAATGTCAGACTTCCATACACAATCTGGCCTTTCTGTTTCTGATGTAGCCCCATTTCAGACAGATGATATGGTATATCACCTGTAAAAAAATGTAGGCAATGTTAATAGGACCCCCTTTCAAACAACTCCTTATTTATCACTGAAATGCAGGTATACCCCTTTTAAACATATCAGTGGGTAACTGGCAAATTGGGAGGGGTGGGGTCAGAGAGTGTTGTTAAACAATGAGGGCTGGTTGCATTTCAAATTAGGGTGGTGTAAAACAATTTATTAATTTACCTGCAAAACAGTAGAGAACCATTCACACAGACCTGATACCTGTATTTTGGTTAGAGGGTCTGTGAAAATACAGGAATCGTGACTAGGTCTTTAGGTGGGTTTTATTTGTCCTTTTTCTCTTCCACCTACACCTTTCAGATATTTTTTTATTTTTTTTTATTTCACCTTTATTTAACCAGGTAGGCTAGTTGAGAACAAGTTCTCATTTGCAACTGCGACCTGGCCAAGATAAAGCATAGCAGTGTGAACAGACAACACAGAGTTACACATGGAGTAAACAATTAACAAGTCAATAACACAGTAGGAAAAAAAATGGGCAGTCTATATACAATGTGTGCAAAAGGCATGAGGAGGTAGGCGAATAATACAATTTTGCAGATTAACACTGGAGTGATAAATGATCAGATGGTCATGTACAGGTAGAGATATTGGTGTGCAAAAGAGCAGAAAAGTAAATAAATAAAAAACAGTATAAAAACAGTATGGGGATGAGGTAGGTGAACATGGATGGGCTATTTACCAATAGACTATGTACAGCTGCAGTGATCGGTTAGCTGCTCGGATAGCTGATGTTTGAAGTTGGTGAGGGAGATAAAAGTCTCCAACTTCAGCGATTTTTGCAGTTCGTTCCAGTCACAGGCAGCAGAGTACTGGAACGAAAGGCGGCCAAATGAGGTGTTGGCTTTAGGGATGATCAGTGAGATACACCTGCTGGAGCGCGTGCTGCGGATGGGTGTTGCCATCATGACCAGTGAACTGAGATAAGGCGGAGCTTTACCTAGCATGGACTTGTAGATGACCTGGAGCCAGTGGGTCTGGCGACGAATATGTAGTGAGGGCAAGCCGACTAGAGCATACAAGTCGCAGTGGTGGGTGGTATAAGGTGCTTTAGTGACAAAACGGATGGCACTGTGATAGACTGCATCCAGTCTGCTGAGCAGAGCGCCGGAAGCCATTTTGTAGATGACATCGCCGAAGTCGAGGATCGGTAGGATAGTCAGTTTTACTAGGGTAAGCTTGGCGGCATGAGTGAAGGAGGCTCTAGTAGCAGGCATGGTAAATTAGTGAGATTTCAGTCTGTGTATGAAAGGGACATTAGTGTAAGCAATGTAAATGGGTAAGTATGAAATGGTGGATTCTTGGCCGCCTGATCCATTTCACTGGAGAAGACCGAACAAAACAGTGAGGTCACGCCGCTGATTCTCTCACTGTTGCTTCAGAACCACAGGCCACTTTGAGGAATAAATACTTTATTACACACCATGTGTTGAATAGAGATAGTCTTTTATTGAATGAAATCAAACTGATTTCCTCAGAGAAATAAGCCCCTCTCTAAAACAATAACACATTTACAGCACCCTCTCTTCCACACAGAACAAAACACATTTTGATGTTACATTAATGTCTCCAAAATTGATAAAGTACATATTAATACTGAGGCCTAGGACCATAACCTGATTTAGGAGGTAAAGATCAATATGATGCTGTGTAAAATGTCAGCTGCTGGTCCCATTGCGGTCATTTTAGAAACATTGTCAGTTTCTCATATCGGTCCCACTGTTTATTTGATGTGCACGATATTGGTTTTTCATTTCATTGTTGTATTACTTTTTCTTTTGATTGTTCCCACATTGCTAGTATTAATTATTGAGCAAAAACATGGTAGAATAAATTGTGTGCTGTGGTCTATTCGTCCCTCCGAAGTAGTTGTTTGGGCACAAGTTTGACAAGTCTCACTATTGTGATTTTACAGACTCTTCTCTGGCACAGTAGCCAACCTGCCACAACACACTATTCAAGCGCCACACACAAACACTGCTCAAGTACTGAGATCTCTCCCAGTTCAATTCAAGGGCTTTATTGGCATGGGAAACGTGTTAACATTGCCAAAGCAAGTGAGGTAGATAATATACGAAAGTGAAATAAACAATAAAAATGAACAGTAAACATTACACATACAGAAGTTTCAAAAGAATAAAGACATTACAAATGTCATATTATGTATATATACAGTTTTGTAACGGTGTGCAAATGGTTAAAGTACAAAAGGGAAAATAAATCAACATAATGGGTTGTATTTACAATGGTGTTTGTTCTTCACTGGTTGACCTTTTCTTGTGGCAACAGGTCACAAATCTTGCTTCTGTGATGGCACACTGTGGAATTTCATCCAGTAGATATGGGAATTGTCAAAATTGGGTTTGCTTTCAAATCCTTTGTGGATCTGTGTAATCTGAGGGAAATATGTGTCTCTAATATGGTCATACATTGGGCAGGAGGTTAGGAAGTGCATCTCAGTTTCCACCTCATTTTGTGGGCAGTGTGCACATAGCCTGTCTTCTCTTGAGAGCCATGTCTGCCTACGGAGGCCTTTCTCAATAGCAAGGCTATGCTCACTGAGTCTGTACATAGTCAAAACTTTCCTTAAGTTTGGGTCAGTCACAGTGGTCAGATATTCTGCCGCTGTGTACTCTCTGTTTAGGGCCAAATAGAATTCTAGTTTGCTCTGTTTTTTTGTTAATTCTTTCCAATGTGTTAAGTAATTATATTTTTGTTTTCTCATGATTTGGTTGGGTCTAATTGTGTTGCTGTCCTGGGGCTCTGTGGGGTGTGTTTGTGAACAGAGCCCCAGGACCAGCTTGCTTAGGGGACGCTTCTCCAGGTTCATCTCTCTGTAGGTGATGGCTTTGTTATGGAAGGTTTGGGAATCGCTTCACTTTAGGTGGTTGTAGAATTGAACAACTCTTTTCTGGATTTTGATCATTAGTGGGTATCGGCCTAATTCTGCTCTGCATGCATTATTTGGTGTTCTACGTTGTACACGGAGGATATTTTTGCAGAATTCTGCATGCAGAGTCTCAATTTGGTGTTTGTCCCATTTTGTGAAATCTTGGTTTTTGATTTTGTGAAATCTTGTCTATTGATCTGTTGCTCCTGTGTGAAGTTTTGGGGCTGCGTTTGAGAACGATGTCCTTTAGGGTCTGGGCAAAGGTGGGCACTGCTGCCTTGTAGAGGTGGACCTGGTCTTAGAGGCTGTTCAAGTCCAGGGTGGAGTGATGGGCCAGGAAAACATTTGTTTTTGAGGCACAGTCACGGGAAATACTTGTGTTTACCCGCTGTATTGTGGCAGGGTGGAAGTCTTTTCAATCACTCCCTTCAGTGCTGTGGCCACCCTTTCCTTCTGTGTTCTCAGGTCGTTTGTGCCTGTGTATATTATTATGTGGCTAGGTGAACCTAGTTGGTCCTCAGAAGGTCTAGGGTGCGCTGGATGTTTGGACACCAGAGTTTAGACACACTGTGTTTGGGGAAAAGTTTTTCTTTCTTGTATATATTTCCCATTTGAGTCCATAAGGAGAACCATTTGTGTCTTGTATAATATATGCCATTTATATGCCATTTAGCAGACGCTTTTATCCAAAGCGACTTACAGTCATGTGTGCATACATTCTACGTATGGGTGGTCCCGGGGATCGAACCCACTACCCTGGCGTTACAAGCGCCATGCTCTACCAACTGAGCTACAGAAGGACCGTATATGTATATGTCCTCAGTGTGTGTGGGGGGGTTTGTCTTAAGGGCTATCAGGGTGGCACCCCCCCTGGTGCTCAGAGGGGGTGAGAGCCTCTGGGCTTGGGGTACTTCATTTGTCTGTTCTGCTGTGATTTTGACGCTATGGTCAGGGTCTGGTGTGGACTGTTCTGCTGTGATGTCGAGACTTTTGTCGGGTGCTGAGTTGGGCTCTTCTGCTTGCTTCTCTGTGGGGGTGGCCACCTCTCTAGTGGGTTGTTCTCTGTCACACGCCATCCCCCTCAACCTCTCCTCCAGCAGTCTGATCCTCTCCTCTAGTGCTCTGTTCTGCTCCTGCTCCTGCTCTTTCTCCTGTTGAAGTTGTCTCACCACTGTCCAGAGTGCAGATATGTCTCTCTCCACCTCCAGCACTCCGGGTCTGGTTAAGAGAGTGTTGTTGTGCTGGACTGTTGTCTGGGTCTGTGCTGACTGAAGTGTAATCACCTGCTGTTCCAGCTCCACATGCCTTACCTCCAGCTGGGTAAATATATCCTTCATTTCAATGAGAGGGTAGTACTCTGTGCTGGGGGGTTGACTTTCCGCTGGGGGTGGCTCGTCTGTGGGGTTATATAATGAAGAGGTCTGGTCTGACCCGCCCGGGGTGGAGTTATCTTTCTCAAGGGAGACCTTCTCCTGCTGGGCTAATTTTTTGATTAGGTGAAAGTCCAGCTGAAACTGTTTGGGGTTGCCCTGTACCATTACTGTTCCAGACATATAGAGATTTATATTAGCTGACTCAGAGTCCTCATTGTCAAGTATCCTGAGTTTCCACCCCTTGTTAACGTCTCTGGGATCGTTCGGGACGCTAGCGTCCCACCTCGCCAACAGCCAGTGAAATTGCAGGGCGCCAAATTCAAAACAACAGAAATCTCATAATTAAAATTCCTCAACCATACAAGTATTTTACACCATTTTAAAGATACACTTCTCCTTAATCCAACCACAGTGTCCGATTTCAAAAAGGATTTTCGGCAAAAGCAGAACATATCATTATGTTAGGTCAGCAACTGGTCACAGAAAGCATTCAGCCATTTTCCAACTAAAGAGAGGTGTCACAAAAAGCAGAAGTATAGCTAAAATGAATCACTAACCTTTGACGATCTTCATCAGATGACACTCCCAGGACTCAATGTTACACAATACATGTATGCTTTGTTCGATCAAGTTCATATTTATATCCAAAAACCTCAGTTTACATTGGTGCCATGTTCAGAAATGCCACCAAAACATCAGGAGAAATTGCAGAGAGCCACATCAAATAACAGAAACACTAATCGTAAACTTTGATGAAAGATACATGTTTTACATAGAATTAAAGATAAACTTGCTCTTAATGCAACCGCCGTGTCAGATTTCAAAAAAGCTTTACGGCAAAAGCACAATATTCAATCATCTGAGAACAGCGTTCAGCCACAAAAGTAAGCCATACAGTTACCCGCCAAATTGTGGAGTCAATAAAAGTTATAAATAGTATTATAAATCTTTACTTACCTTTGCTGATCTTTATCGGAATGCACTCCCAGGATTCCCACTTCCACAAAAAATGTTTGTTTTGTTCAATTACGTCCATATTTATGTCCAAAATACCTCCGTTTTGTTCGCACGTTTAGTTCACTATTCCAAAGGCACAATGTGCGAGCGCAAAATCCATAAGAAAAGTCAAAAGAGTACCATTACAGTTTGTAGAAACATGTCAAACGATGTTTACAATCAATCCTTAGGGTCTTTTTATAATGCATGTTCAATAATATTCCAACCGGACAATAGCGTATTCATTACAGAGGAAAAAGAAGGAACGGCGCACCCACGTGACCGCGCAGTAAACAACTGTTTGGCCACAGCCTAGTCCACTTGTTGAAACACCTCTTATTCGACCCCCTTCCACAATAGAAGCCTCAAACAACTTTCTAAAGACTGTTGACATCTGCTGGAAGCCTTGGGAAGTGCAATCTGGCCCCATAGACACAGCATATTGTAAAGGCAATCACTTAAATGAAACTACAAACCTCAGATTTCCCACTTCCTGGTTGGATTTGTCTCATGTTTTCGCCTGCCATATGAGTTTTGTTATATTCACAGACATCATTCAAACAGTTTTAGAAACTTCCGAGTTTTTTATATCTAATAATACTAATAATATGCATATATTAGCATCTGGGACAGAGTAGCAGGCAGTTTACTCTGGGCACCTTATTCATCCAAGCTACTCAATACTGCCCCCCTGTCACCAAGACGTTAACACCCTCTCTCTTAACAAAGGGGTAGTGTGCTAATATAGCACTGTGCCATGCCAGGGGATGGTTTGTGTGGAGGATAAGGTTGCTGATGTTCCCAAAAAGTGTCTCTTGATTTTCCATAAGGAGCTTTATTTTGTAATCTATGCTTGCCTTATCATTCTTTACATACACAGGGTACTGTATTTTAACAGCGGGAGGCAGCTTCTAAGGCCTCTCTATTTGGTTGGAGTAGACTGTTTGACTCTCCTGCCATTGTTGGGCTAAAGGCTTTGACACCTCTCACTTGACATGTCAGTGCTAATTGAAGCTGTATCAAGCTTGGCAGCCTTATGTTAGAATTCAGTCCTTATAACGTAATGTGGAAATAAAATATAGTTTCAAGACTAAACATTACTCACTCATTTCCAGGTTGGATGGTGTTTTCAGGTTTCTGTTGTTTTCCAGAGAATTTGCTGTATAGAATAATAATCCTTGGTAGTTGTAAACCTTCCAGGTGATTCCGTAATTCCGTCCAAAATCAGCATCCTGTATATGTTCCTGACAAAAAATCTAAGTTTATTCTCTCCCTCTCCCTCTCTCTCTCACTCTCTCTCTCACTCTCTCAGGATGTGTTGTGTTCTACATATTAGCTAAAAGCCATATGAAATCAATAGACTGTGTGTTCCTTTGCGTCACAGTGTCTTTATGTGTGTTCCCCTGCTTAGGTGTGTGTTTGTGGAAGTTGAATCTCCCTAGCTGTTCCCTGAATCCTAGGAAGAATAGGCCCTCTTTAGGTCAGGGCACCGTGATAATAGGACTTTCACTGGCAAAGCAGAATCCGCCACTTTCTTAGAAGATGCGTTTTCTAATGAACTAATGAACTCCTTCTTACAAAATGTCTCATCCCTTTCTCACTCTTCCAGACTACTTCGGGTGAGGACATGCGTGATTTCACCAAGGTGCTGAAAAACAAGTTCCGCTCCAAGAAGTACTTTGCCAAGCACCCCCGGCTGGGCTACTTACCGGTCCAGACGTTTCTAGAAGGAGACAATATGGAGACGTAGGTACCTGGGAGGAAGGGGGTCGTTGTGTTGCCTGGGTGAGCCCTCTGTCAACACTAATTTCCTCTCCCTGTCTGTAGACTGTTATACCCCCTGGAAGACTCAGGCCATATATCTCCTGTGTTGCACAGAGCTGCTGCTCTGCTCTGGAGTGAGTCCGTCTCGATTTTTCACCAGTCGCCTGCTCGGACACACATAAATCCTCAGTAATGGTGTTTAACTAGCGTTACAGATTATGCAGATGCTAGTGGAGGGTGGTGAGTGCCCCCCTCTTGAGGTGTGAGTTATGTCCCCTTCTATGATCTGAACCTTCTCTGTCTCTATATACTAACAGCTCCCTAGAACATGTCTCCCTCTCTCTCCACATCTCAATATCTCACCCTCTGCTTTTTGCTATATCTTCTGTCTCAGTATCTTTCCATGTTTGTGCATCTCTCCTTCTCTCTTTCTCTCTCCCTCTCTCTCCCTCTATTTATTTATTTTTGTGTTTCTCTCTCTGTTTCTCTCTCTGTTTCTCTCTCTCTCGCTCTCTCTCTCTCTGTTTCTCTCTCTCTCTGTTTCTCGCTCTCTCTCTCTCTCCCCTTCTACTTCTACTTGAGTTGCACAAGTGAATATTAAAAACAAACTGTGAATCCAACCTTACCCCAAAGAAGTTACTCACACACACACACACACACACACACACACACACACACACACACACACACACACACACACACACACACACACACACACACACACACACACACACACACACACACACACACACACACACACACACACACACACACACACACACACAGTTCAGATGTCCACTCCTCAGATAGACTGGCCCACTTCATTCCTCTCCTCTCTCCGTTCTGCTTTCCTCCCGCTATCCCTGCAGCAGTGTCTCCCTGACAGATCCCTTTTAAAAGGTGGGAAATGGTAGAGATATTCCTTAAAAAGCTGCTATGACATGGAGACTTGGTTGGAGAAATATGACTATTCCATGACATTCATTTTCCACTTTTCTTCTCCCGCCTGACTTCTCTACCATCCACAAACTGCTGGAAGTCTGGTACAATACAGGCAGTTTTACAGCAGAAACTTATTGCACTGAGTCTGCAATTCTTACTTTTAAGCCCACACAATGACACACACATGCACACACACACACATACATACATACATACATACACACACAAACATACACACACACAGAAACACACTGACATTCAGTGTGTGGAGATAGTGAATCAGGCCATCTCTGAGAGAGGAAGGGAGGGAGAAAAAAAGCCACACCTGTTCTATTCAGCGCATGTGATAAATATAATTTGATTTGATCTCTCACTCTCTCATGCCCCCTCTCTCTTCTTCTTTCATTACACGCCAAATAGGATTTCTGATTAGACACAGAGACACGTGTTAATGTGAAAGACGTGTCTGAGCCTCCTAGCTTGGTGTGTTATGTGCTGTTCACCTCCGTATTTGGAAGAGTTCAGGATAATACTGTCTACTGCTTTAACTCTAGCAGGGAGACTGATGAGTTTAGGTGTTGTGTGGATTGGAGTTTGTGCTTTTGGGGACTCGTCTTAAAACACATTAACTCAGACTTCCTCTTTCACTCTCTCTTTCTCTCTCCATCTTTATCTCATTGTTTTGATTTGATTTAGGTGGAGTCAATAACACAGCACAGATATAGACACATTCTGAAGAGACATTCGCACACACACTTCTGTCAAACTGAGTGGAAAGCCCTAGCGGAGGATGTGGTAGCGAGCGAGGGCTAATGATATTCCCCTCCGAACATATGGCGATGTTTCCCTGTTCCCAGCACCACCTCTGTCTGTCTGTCTGTCTCTGACAGGAGGCATGAAAAGGTGTCAAAGTGCACAGGTGTTCTTAAGCCCCCTGATAGAGGAGTGGAGGGGAGGAAAGAGTGTCAGGGCGGCTTGTCCTTCAAGAATATTGAGGTGCACTGGCATAGAAGTGTGTACAGGAAAAAGGTACAATATACTGTATGACACAATACAACATCCTGTAAACCATACCGATGAGGGCAGCGTTTTACTCAACACAACTCGGTACCACGTAGGCTCGTTGTTGCTCCAGCAACATCTCTCTATTGGATCAGAATTGGCATCACAATATATTCTGCACTCTGCACACACAGTGTCATCTCATCAAGGCTTTGCAAATCAAAATTGCCCATCCTTCCCCTTAACTTTAAAACTCTGTGTTTCGCTGTCTCTCAGTGTCTGTCCAAGGTCCATTACCGTTGGCTCTACTGTTGTCTTTGTACCTCCCAGTCAGCCCCTTCCCCTGATACAATAATACCCACACAGACACTCTCTGCCTGCCAGGAACATAGTTCAATGCAGAGACGTGTGAAAAACTCTACCAGAAAATAGTTATGACACCGTTTGAAAGACAAATGCCCTCCACACACTTTGTAAAGAAAATGATTTAGTCAGAAATAGACTCGTAAATGTATTATGTGAGGTACATAAATCTACATGTTTGCTTTTTGTCTGTCATGTGATTATTGTACAATGCAAAAGATCTATAATGTTGACATGATAATATGAGTCCTATTGAAGGCTGCTTGCTCCGTTGACCAGGTCCAGGGAGGTAGGATGTAGTTGGACTTGTCTTTGGCCCACTGCCATCCCACAGGCCCAGGGAGGTAGGATGTAGTTGGACTTGTCTTTGGCCCACTGCCATCCCACAGGCCCAGGGAGGTAGGATGTAGTTGGACTTGTCTTTGGCCCACTGCCATCCCACAGGCCCAGGGAGGTAGCATGTAGTTGGACTTGTCTTTGGCCCACTGCCATCCCACAGGCCCAGGGAGGTAGGATGTAGTTGGACTTGTCTTTGGCCCACTGCCATCCCACAGGCCCAGGGAGGTAGGATGTAGTTGGACTTGTCTTTGGCCCACTGCCATCCCACAGGCCCAGGGAGGTAGGATGTAGTTGGACTTGTCTTTGGCCCACTGCCATCCCACAGGCCCAGGGAGGTAGGATGTAGTTGGACTTGTCTTTGGCCCACTGCCATCCCACAGGCCCAGGGAGGTAGGATGTAGTTGGACTTGTCTTTGGCCCACTGCCATCCCAGGGGAAAGTCAACTCTTTAGGCTCAACATCACTGCCTCTCCAGGAACCTTACTTCTGCTACCCTTTCTGACTGCACTCGCAACAGCAACATTTTTTCAGAGCTAAACGCTCCCAAGGTCTCCCTCTCTCGCTTCCTCCCTCACTCTCTTCATTTTTTTCACAAGAGTGCACCCATCCGGAGGTTACAACACCCCTGGCTCAGCCTGTCGTGAGGAAAAGAAGAAACTTGAAGAGCTCAGCACAGCAGTGTATGGCTTTAAACAAATCAACTCAAACCCTGGTTGGTGCTGCTCTCAGGTGAAAAAGCCCACTTCCTAATGGCACCAGTTGACGGGGCTGCACAAAGTGGTAGCTCACCGCAGACAGCAGCCCAAAACAGCTGAATCTCTCCCTCCCTGAGGGATCTGGTGCAGTAGGAGTCTCCTCGCGGGCAAAGAAGTGACGACTACTGCTTTCTTTCCCACTGCGAGAGACACTGATCCACGATGCAGCGCTTTGTTTTACTGTCTCCACTTTCACATTGCGAACAAAAACACCAACATCAGAGCACCCAAGCCATTATCTAAACATCCTCTCCATTTCCAAAATAACAAGATGCTTCTCTTCCTATCACATCTATATTCAGCAACCGTTCTTTCTCGCTATATTAAATTCATTTTTCTTTCCCAAGGTGTTTCATCTGTTTGCGCTGTGCAGTACAACTCTGAATGTTTAGAAATAGATTTTCATTTTGAAGACTGCACATGAAATGACACTGTAATAAGTGAAAGACAGATTGAATATGATCTCTTGATCATTTTGGATTTGCTGTCAAATGTCCAGTATGCCTAATTATAGTGGTGAATGTCCTTGTAATCAGTGCAGAAACTTAAAACGCATACTTAACAACTACACTAAGTACAGGCCTGGGGCGACAAAGACTTGCTTGGGAATATTCCACTAACATTCTTTAAATAGGGACTCAATTATCACTTGGAAATGAATAGTTGAATCATTAGAAACCATTGGACCATAGCCCCAAGACTCAAGGGGAGATTCTATTTGGATGGGCTCCTAGATGCTGGTCTAAGGCCAGTTTTCCCGAATAATGGTAAAGGTTAGGATTTGGGGTGGGCTTCTGCCTGTGTGCTACTGCTTGCCCCTGTTGTCGCCCCCTTCTGGCCATTCTAAGCATAGCCGCTGGTTGGAACCAATGGTTTGGATGTAAACTCAGGGAAAAAAAGAAATGTACTCTCACTGTCAACTGCTTTTATTTTCAGCTAAATTAACATGTGTAAATATTTGTATGAACATAACAAGTTTCAACAACTGAGACATAAACTGAACAAGTTCCACAGACATGTGCCTAACAGAAATGGAATAATGTGTCCCTGAACAAAGGGGTGGTCAAAATCAAAGTAACAGTCAGTATCTGGTGTGGCCACCAGCTGCATTAAGTACTGCAGTGTATCTCATCATGGACTGCACCAGATTTGCCAGTTCTTGCTGTGAGATGTTACCCCATTCTTCCACCAAGGCACCTGCATGTTCCCGGACATTTCTGGGGGAAATGGCCCTAGCCCTCACCCTCTGTTCCAACAGGTCCCAGACCAGCTCAATGTGATTGAGATCCGGACTCTTCGCTGGCAATGGCAGAACACTGACATTTCTGTCTTGCAGGAAATCACACACAGAACGAGCTGTATGGCTGGTGGCATTGTCGTGCTGGAGAGTCATGTCAGGATGAGCCTGCAGGAAGTGTACCACATGAGGGAGGAGGATGTCTTCCCTTTAACGCACAGCATTGAGATTGCCTGCAATGACAACAAGCTCAGTCTGATGATGCTGTGACACACCGCCCCAGACCATAACGGACCCTCCACCTCCAAATCGATTCCGCTCCAGAGTACAGGCCTCAGTGTAACACTCATTCATTCGACAATAAATGCGAATCCGACCATCACCCCTGGTGAGACAAAACCGCGACTTTTCAGAGAATAGCACTTTTTGCCAGTCCTGTCTGGTCCAGCGCCGGTGGGTTTGTGCCCATAGGTGACGTTGTTGCCGGTTACAACTGGCCTACAAGCCCCCAGTCCAGCCTCTCTCAGCCTATTGTGGACAGTCTGGGCACCGATGGAAGGATTGTGCGTTCCTGGTGTAACTCGGGCAGTTGTTGTTACCACTCTGTACCTGTCCCGCAGGTGTGATGTTCGGATGTACCGATCCTGTGCAGGTGTTGTTACACATGGTCTGCCACTGCGAGGAAGATCAGCTTTCCATCCTCTCCCTGTAGCGCTGTCTTAGGCACCTCACAGTACGGACACCGCAATTTATTGCCTTGGCCACATCTGCAGTCCTCATGCCTCCTTGCAGCATGCCTAAGGCACGTTCACGCAGATGAGCAGGGACCCGGGGCATCTTTCTTTTGGTGTTTTTCAGAGTCAGTAGAAAGGCCTCTTTAGTGTTCTACGTTTTCATAACTGTGACCTTAATTGCCTTCCGTCTGTAAGCTGTTAGTGTCCTAACGACCGTTCCACAGGTACATGTTCATTAATTGTTTATGGTTCATTGAACAAGCATGGGAAACAGTGTTTAAACCCTTTACAAAGAAAATCTGTGAAGTTATTTGGATTTTTACGAATTATCTTTGAAATACAGGGTCCTGAAAAGGGGACGTTTCTTTTTTTGCTGAGTTTATATGTAGATGACCGATAGTGTTGAAGCCACCATGCTTCCATCTTGGTACCTCCCACCATTGTAAAACATATTTTGGAAGCTATAGAAGCTACATGTATTAATGTCTACATTCGTTTTGACATTCTATTACAGACACCTTCATGCATAAGGTATATTATGTGAGCTAAACATAAAAATAAACATGAACAAATATATAAAAAACATTTTCCTTAAAGTATATATTTTTGAAATGACTCATGTTACTGTCCTCACTACAGGAAAAAAAACATAAATGAATGTAATTTTGTACTTGAAACATATATTTGAAATAGTGTAGAATTACATTCATTCCTATGGAGGACTGATCCAACTGGGGAGTACCAATATGGCCGACCATGCTTCTCACTGGCCAATACATAGCATCAGCAATCCAGGGTTTATATACATCATTGGTTGGAACCCTACCACCTGTACTCTCCTCCTGTTGCATTTGGTTCTTGACCTTGTTCATGTGATGTGGCCCTAAAGATTGTTGTCCCCTCCCTCACCTCCCTCCCTCCCTTCGTTTCTCTTACAGTCCCGTCACTCTCATCAGCATGTGTCCGGAGCAGTATGAGTGAGTATCTGCATGCCCCGCCCCAGGGAGATCAGAATGCCCCTGAACAGTCTGCCCTCCTCCCTGTCCCTGCATCCACAACTCACCCCCACTAAGCCGTCATACCGCATGTTGCCTGTCTGCCCGATTGACCAACGAACCTACCAAACTCTTCCTCCCCTTTACAGCCTCCTCTTCCTCCTAACTTCCTCTCCATCCCATTAGCAGTTCCGTAACTCATGGCCTGGCTTCCTAGATCAGCACAATCTTCTGTTGGTTCTTTGTTGATCATATTATCCTAGATTTCTAGCTGCTGATTGTTTCATTTGATTGAAGTCTTTTTGTTTGTTATTGTGTTTCATGTTGTACCCATCTCCACCCCTCCATTCCCTCTCTTCAGGCTTTCCCAGTCTCCCCAGTTCTCTCATGATGACACTCATTCCAGGATAGAGCAGTATGCTAGCAGGTACTGTACACTACCATCACACAAACCTTACACGTACTTGGTATACCAATGACTGTCTATGCCAGACTATTGTCCATTAAAGGTAGAGACAGTAGGGCTCGCCTCCCCTGCCAATTTGACTGTGCCCCCTTAGTGCCAGCCATTCCATATGCTATTCTGACATGGATCTTTCCTTCTCATTAACCATTAACCCACAGGTGAATCACTACAGCCCCTGACTGTAACCAGATAACAAGCTGCCTTGACACACACACAGCCAGACAGACTCTGTATTAACAAAGCTATCCCAATGTCAGCCTTGGGCCAGTGAAGGGATCATGTTCTCTTTGTCTTCATCTCCCTAGGAGCTATGAGGCTCCCCTCGCTCCCTCTCTTTATTACACAGCTCAATACATAGAGCCTTTCATCTGCTGGCCCAATCTAATTACCGTGGGTGGGTGTGTGTGTGTGTGTGTGTGTGTGTGTGTGTGTGTGTGTGTGTGTGTGTGTGTGTGTGTGTGTGTGTGTGTGTGTGTGTGTGTGTGTGTGTGTGTGTGTGTGTGTGTGTGTGTGTGTGTGTGTGTGTGTGTGTGTGTGTGTGTGTGTGTGAGCACCAAGGCCAGGGCCAGTAATCAACTGTGTTCCCCATCCCAACAGCATAGATCTGTCACAACACACACATACACTCCCGCCGTGCCCAATAGGATTTGACCGGTGTGGCTCCGAACCTCTCGTCCCGGCCGTGTGCAGCACTGTACCATAATCCATCTCATGTTATAACTGGGTCCCATATTGCGATGGCTGATCCCCTAGCTGTTGGGCTAAACTCTGCCTGATGTCTGCCGTCCACTCCTTATGTTATGTTACATTTCATCCATTCAGCTAGAATGGTGAACTAGCCAACAGGGGTTGCATCTGTACCAAGCAGTGTTTGGAAGGCGTTGACCCCCATGGTAACGTTTCTTAACTAATCCAACTAATGTCTGTATCTGTGTTTCTCAGGCTGGCTCAGATGGAACGCTCCAACGGTTCTCTGCCCACTGACAGCAGCTCAGCTACAGGAAGCATGTAAGTAACCATTAGTAACTGTTTCCCCACTGTCCACCTACCTGTAAGTAACCATTAGTAACTGTTTCCCCTCTGTCCACCTACCTGTAAATAACCATTAGTAACTGTTTCCCCTCTGTCCACCTACCTGTAAGTAACCATTAGTAACTGTTTCCCCTCTGTCCACCTACCTGTAAATAACCATTAGTAACTGTTTCCCCTCTGTCCACCTACCTGTAAGTAACCATTAGTAACTGTTTCCCCTCTGTCCACCTACCTGTCAGTAACCATTAGTAACTGTTTCCCCTCTGTCCACCTACCTGTCAGTAACCATTAGTAACTGTTTCCCCACTGTCCACCTGTTTCCCCACTGTCCACCTACCTGTCAGTAACCATTAGTAACTGTTTCCCCTCTGTCCACCTACCTGTAAGTAACCATTAGTAACTGTTTCCCCTCTGTCCACCTACCTGTAAGTAACCATTAGTAACTGTTTCCCCACTGTCCACCTACCTGTCAGTAACCATTAGTAACTGTTTCCCCACTGTCCACCTACCTGTCAGTAACCATTAGTAACTGTTTCCCCTCTGTCCACCTACCTGTCAGTAACCATTAGTAGCTGTTTCCACTCTGTCCACCTACCTGTCAGTAACCATTAGTAACCGTTTCCATTAGTAACTGTTTCCCCTCTATCCACCTACCTGTCAGTAACCATTAGCAACTGTTTCCCCACTGTCCACCTACCTGTCAGTAACCATTAGACTCTGTCCTCCTACCTGTCAGTAACCATTAGACTCTGTCCTCCTACCTATCAGTAACCATTAGACTCTGTCCTCCTACCTGTCAGTAACCATTAGACTCTGTCCTCCTACCTGTCAGTAACCATTAGACTCTGTCCTCCTACCTGTCAGTAACCATTAGACTCTGTCCTCCTACCTGTCAGTAACCATTAGTAACTGTTTCCCCTCTGTCCACCTACCTGGCAGTAACCATTAGTAACTGTCTCCCCTCTGTCCACCTACCTGTCAGTAACCATTAGTAACTGTTTCCCCTCTGTCCACCTACCTGTCAGTAACCATTAGTAACCATTTCCATTAGTAACTGTTTCTCCTCTGTCCTCCTACCTGTCAGTAACCATTAGACTCTGTCCTCCTACCTGTCAGTAACCATTAGACTCTGTCCTCCTACCTGTCAGTAACCATTAGTACCTGTTTCCCCTCTGTCCACCTACCTGTCAGTAACCATTAGTAACCATTTCCATTAGTAACTGTTTCCCCTCTGTCCACCTACCTGTCAGTAACCATTAGTAACTGTTTCCCCTCTGTCCTCCTACCTGTCAGTAACCATTAGACTCTGTCCTCCTACCTGTCAGTAACCATTAGTAACTGTTTCCCCTCTGTCCTCCTACCTGTCAGTAACCATTAGACTCTGTCCTCCAACCTGTCAGTAACCGTTAGTCTGTCCTCCTACCTGTCAGTAACCATTAGACTCTGTCCTCCTACCTATCAGTAACCATTAGACTCTGTCCACCTACCTGTCAGTAACCATTAGACTCTGTCCTCCTATCTGTCAGTAACCATTAGACTCTGTCCTCCTACCTGTCAGTAACCATTAGACTCTGTCCTCCTACCTATCAGTAACCATTAGACTCTGTCCTCCTACCTGTCAGTAACCATTAGACTCTGTCCTCCTACCTGTCAGTAACCATTAGACTCTGTCCTCCTACCTGTCAGTAACCATTAGACTCTGTCCTCCTACCTGTCAATAACCATTAGACTCTGTCCTCCTACCTGTCAGTAACCATTATACTCTGTCCTCCTACCTGTCAGTAACCATTAGACTCTGTCCTCCTACCTGTCAGTAACCATTAGACTCTGTCCTCCTACCTATCAGTACCCATTAGACTCTGTCCTCCTACCTGTCAGTAACCATTAGACTCTGTCCTCCTACCTGTCAGTAACCATTAGACTCTGTCCTCCTACCTGTCAATAACCATTAGACTCTGTCCTCCTACCTGTCAGTAACCATTATACTCTGTCCTCCTACCTGTCAGTAACCGTAAGACTCTGTCCTCCTACCTGTCAGTAACCATTAGACTCTGTCCTCCTACCTGTCAGTAACCATTATACTCTGTCCTCCTACCTGTCAGTAACCATTATACTCTGTCCTCCTACCTGTCAGTAACCATTAGACTCTGTCCTCCTACCTGTCAGTAACCATTAGACTCTGACCTCCTACCTGTCAGTAACCATTAGACTCTGTCCTCCTACCTGTCAGTAACCATTAGACTCTGTCCTCCTACCTGTCAGTAACCATTAGACTCTGTCCTCCTACCTGTCAATAACCATTAGACTCTGTCCTCCTACCTGTCAGTAACCATTAGACTCTGTCCTCCTACCTGTCAGTAACCGTAAGACTCTGTCCTCGTACCTTAGACTAATGGACTTCATATTGCTGTCCTCACTACCTGTGTTGTGTATGGCCCAGTGGGCTGTGGCGTTACACTACAGTACCTCGCTCACCCTGTCATAGTATATTAAAGTCTCTCTGTCCATTCATGTGTTAGCTTTGAGTGTCATGTATCAAAAATCAAATGATTATTATTGTCATTATCTGGTCTGTGGAGCGCTGATGATAGTAATTGAAGAGACGGAGAACAATAAATTGGAAAGAGGGAGGATAGAAAACAAGATGGGGAGAGGATAGAAAACAAGATGGGGGTTAGGATAGAAAACAAAATGGGGGTTAGGATAGAAAACAAGATGGGGGAGAGGATAGAAAACAAGATGGGGTTAGGATAGAAAACAAGATGGGGGTTAGGATAGAAAACAAGATGGGGGTTAGGATAGAAAACAAGATGGGGGTTAGGATAGAAAACAAGATGGGGGTTAGGATAGAAAACAAGATGGGGGTTAGGATAGAAAACAAGATGGGGGTTAGGATAGAAAACAAGATGGGTGTTAGGATAGAAAACAAGATGGGGGTTAGGATAGAAAACAAGATGGGGGTTAGGATAGAAAACAAGATGGGGTTAGGATAGAAAACAAGATGGGGGTTAGGATAGAAAACAAGATGGGGGTTAGGATAGAAAACAAGATAGGGGAGAGGATAGAAAACAAGATGGGGAGAGGATAGAAAACAAGATGGGGGAGAGGATAGAAAACAAGATGGGGAGAGGATAGAAAACAAGATGGGGGAGAGGATAGAAAACAAGATGGGGAGAGGATAGAAAACAAGATGGGGGAGAGGATAGAAAACAAGATGGGGGTTAGGATAGAAAACAAGATGAGGAGAGGATAGAAAACAAGATGAGGAGAGGATAGAAAACAAGATGGGGAGAGGATAGAAAACAAGATGGGGAGAGGATAGAAAACAAGATGGGGGAGAGGATAGAAAACAAGATGGGGGAGAGGATAGAAAACAAGATGGGGGTTAGGATAGAAAACAAGATGGGGAGAGGATAGAAAACAAGATGGGGGAGAGGATAGAAAACAAGATGGGGAGAGGATAGAAAACAAGATGGGGGAGAGGATAGAAAACAAGATGAGGAGAGGATAGAAAACAAGATGGGGGAGAGGATAGAAAACAAGATGGGGGTTAGGATAGAAAACAAGATGGGGAGAGGATAGAAAACAAGATGGGGGTTAGGATAGAAAACAAGATGGGGAGAGGATAGAAAACAAGATGGGGAGAGGATAGAAAACAAGATGGGGAGAGGATAGAAAACAAGATGGGGAGAGGATAGAAAACAAGATGGGGGATGGGGGTTAGGATAGAAAACAAGATGGGGGAGAGGATAGAAAACAAGATGGGAGAGGATAGAAAACAAGATGGGAGAGGATAGAAAACAAGATGGGAGAGGATAGAAAACAAGATGGGGAGAGGATAGAAAACAAGATGGGGGAGGGATAGAAAACAAGATGAGGAGAGGATAGAAAACAAGATGGGAGAGGATAGAAAACAAGATGGGGAGAGGATAGAAAACAAGATGGGGGAGAGGATAGAAAACAAGATGAGGAGAGGATAGAAAACAAGATGGGAGAGGATAGAAAACAAGATGGGGGAGAGGATAGAAAACAAGATGGGGAGAGGATAGAAAACAAGATGGGGGATTAGGATAGAAAACAAGATGGGGGAGAGGATAGAAAACAAGATGGGGGATTAGGATAGAAAACAAGATGGGGGTTAGGATAGAAAACAAGATGGGGAGAGGATAGAAAACAAGATGGGGAGAGGATAGAAAACAAGATGGGGGAGAGGATAGAAAACAAGATGGGGGAGAGGATAGAAAACAAGATGGGGGAGAGGATAGAAAACAAGATGGGGGAGAGGATAGAAAACAAGATGGGGGAGAGGATAGAAAACAAGATGGGAGAGGATAGAAAACAAGATGGGGGAGAGGATAGAAAACAAGATGAGGAGAGGAT
Source organism: Oncorhynchus gorbuscha (assembly GCF_021184085.1). NCBI lineage: Eukaryota > Metazoa > Chordata > Actinopteri > Salmoniformes > Salmonidae > Oncorhynchus > Oncorhynchus gorbuscha. The sequence continues at coordinate 59,548,824 of NC_060186.1, forward strand.
AGAAAACAAGATGGGAGAGGATAGAAAACAAGATGGGGGAGAGGATAGAAAACAAGATGGGGGAGAGGATAGAAAACAAGATGAGGAGAGGATAGAAAACAAGATGGGGGTTAGGATAGAAAACAAGATGGGGAGAGGATAGAAAACAAGATGGGGGAGAGGATAGAAAACAAGATGGGGGAGAGGATAGAAAACAAGATGGTGGTTAGGATAGAAAACAAGATGGGGAGAGGATAGAAAACAAGATGGGGAGAGGATAGAAAACAAGATGGGGAGAGGATAGAAAACAAGATGGGGGAGAGGATAGAAAACAAGATGGTGGTTAGGATAGAAAACAAGATGGGGGAGAGGATAGAAAACAAGATGGGGGAGAGGATAGAAAACAAGATGGGGTTAGGATAGAAAACAAGATGGGGGAGAGGATAGAAAACAAGATGGGGGAGAGGATAGAAAACAAGATGGGGTTAGGATAGAAAACAAGATGGGGTTAGGATAGAAAACAAGATGGGGGAGAGGATAGAAAACAAGATGGGGGTTAGGATAGAAAACAAGATGGGGAGAGGATAGAAAACAAGATGGGGGAGTGGATAGAAAACAAGATGGGGAGAGGATAGAAAACAAGATGGGAGAGAGGATAGAAAACAAGATGGGGAGAGGATAGAAAACAAGATGGGAGAGGATAGAAAACAAGATGGGGGAGAGGATAGAAAACAAGATGGGGAGAGGATAGAAAACAAGATGGGGAGTGGATAGAAAACAAGATGGGGGAGAGGATAGAAAACAAGATGGGAGGAGAGGATAGAAAACAAGATGGGGGAGAGGATAGAAAACAAGATGGGAGAGGATAGAAAACAAGATGGGGAGGAGAGGATAGAAAACAAGATGGGGAGAGGATAGAAAACAAGATGGGGAGAGGATAGAAAACAAGATGGGGAAGAGGATAGAAAACAAGATGGGGAGAGGATAGAAAACAAGATGGGGAGAGGATAGAAAACAAGATGGGGGAGAGGATAGAAAACAAGATGGGGGAGAGGATAGAAAACAAGATGGGGGAGAGGATAGAAAACAAGATGGGGAGAGGATAGAAAACAAGATGGGGGAGAGGATAGAAAACAAGATGGGGGAGAGGATAGAAAACAAGATGGGGAGAGGATAGAAAACAAGATGGGGGAGAGGATAGAAAACAAGATGGGGAGAGGATAGAAAACAAGATGGGGAGAGGATAGAAAACAAGATGGGGAGAGGATAGAAAACAAGATGGGGGAGAGGATAGAAAACAAGATGGGGGAGAGGATAGAAAACATGATGGGGGAGAGGATAGAAAACAAGATGGGTGTTAGGATAGAAAACAAGATGGGGGAGAGGATAGAAAACAAGATGGGGGTTAGGATAGAAAACAAGATGGGGAGAGGATAGAAAACAAGATGGGTGTTAGGATAGAAAACAAGATGGGGGAGAGGATAGAAAACAAGATGGGGGTTAGGATAGAAAACAAGATGGGGAGAGGATAGAAAACAAGATGGGTGTTAGGATAGAAAACAAGATGGGGGTTAGGATAGAAAACAAGATGGGGGTTAGGATAGAAAACAAGATGGGGAGAGGATAGAAAACAAGATGGGTGTTAGGATAGAAAACAAGATGGGGGTTAGGATAGAAAACAAGATGGGGAGAGGATAGAAAACAAGATGGGTGTTAGGATAGAAAACAAGATGGGGGTTAGGATAGAAAACAAGATGGGGAGAGGATAGAAAACAAGATGGGGGTTAGGATAGAAAACAAGATGGGGGAGAGGATAGAAAACAAGATGGGGGTTAGGATAGAAAACAAGATGGGGGAGAGGATAGAAAACAAGATGGGGTTAGGATAGAAAACAAGATGGGGGAGAGGATAGAAAACATGATGGGGGAGAAGATAGAAAACAAGAGGGGGAGGGAATGGGTGAGAGAAACAGAATGGGAGACAGAAGAACTGAGAGGGAGGAAGTTTGAATTACGCACGGGGAGAAAGATAACGAAGAAAAGAGTGGATATTAGATAGAGATATGTTACGGAGGGAAAGATGGTTTGCTTTGATAAAGACCTTGGAAAGAGAAGTTTAGAAAGAAAAGGCGAGGGGAGAGAGGGAGAAGAGATCACAACAGATAGAGAGGCAGTTAGCAGTAGAAAGAGAAGGAACATGCTGAAGCTCGAGATGTGTGTGTGTTGTGTGTGAAAGGTTGCGTGTTTCTGTATACCCTTAATGCTGTCTGGAGGGCATGTTGAGAACTATTCCCAATTGAGATCCTAATCGGGGGAATGAGTTCTCTAAACTCTGATGCCCTCTGAGGTCACACCCTCTGTGATGCTGGTTTGAGATCTCTGGTCACCGTCTGTGATGCTGGTTGGAGGTCTTTGGTCACCCTCTGTGATTCTGGTTGGAGATCTCTGGTCACCCTCTGGGATGCTGGTTGAGATCTCTGGTCACCCTCTGTGATGCTGGTTGAAGGTTCTTTGGTCACCCTCTGTAATGCTGGCTGGAGGTCTCGGGTCACACTCTGTGATGCTGGTTGGAGGTCTCTGGTCACCCTCTTTGATTCTGTGTTTAGACGTTAGAATTAGATCTCTCAACCTGCTCTGATACAAGAGCTGAAAAATGCAGTTATCCTGTGTGTGTGTGTGTGTGTGTGTGTGTGTGTGTGTGTGTGTGTGTGTGTGTGTGTGTGTGTGTGTGTGTGTGTGTGTGTGTGTGTGTGTGTGTGTGTGTGTGTGTGTGTGTGTGTGTGTGTGTGTGTGTGTGTGTGTGTGTGTGTGTGTGTGTGTGTGTGTGTGTGTGTGTGTGCAATGAAGTGGGATTTGGAAATGGTTTTCAGTGAGGACACGTTGCCCAAAAAATCTACCCACACACAAAAGAGCATATGAAGGGTTTGAGGAGGCTAGAGATAACTGCATGATAGATCTAGAATCAGAGACAGTGAGCACGATAGACAGATAGGAGAGAGAGAGTGACAGAAAGGTAGGAGGAGAGAGAGACAGCGTGGGGAAACTAGGGTCTTGATTCTCACAGTGTGACCAACTTTACACATTCACGTGTACGCCTGCTCTGTCCGCCTACCTCCCTCTGTCCCCCTGCACCCCACCTCCCTCTGTCCCCCTGCCCCCACACCTCCCTCTGTCCGCCTGCCCCCCCCCACCTCCCTCTGTCCCCCTGCCCCCACACCTCCCTCTGTCCGCCTGCCCCCCACCTCCCTCTGTCCCCCTGCCTCCCTCTGTCCCCCTGCCCCCCACCTCCCTCTGTCTGCCTGCCCCCCACCTCCCTCTGCCTGCCTGCCCCCACACCTCCCTCTGTCCCCCTGCCCCCCACCTCCCTCTGTCCCCCTGCACCCCACCTCCCTCTGTCCCCCTGCCCCCCACCTCTCTCTGTCCGCCTGCCCCCACACCTCCCTCTGTCCCCCTGCCCCCCACCTCCCTCTGTCCCCCTGCCTTCTCCTCTTAAAAGCTCTATTTAAAACAGGCGGTGCTCGAGACTCCCCCAAGTACCATTTCACCACAGTAATGGACAGAACGTGCTTTTCTGCTCTGATTTTACTCTGCCTAACAACTCTGCTTCAGAGAGAGAGAGACTCCCAAGCCCGTTGGGGAGTTGCAGCAATGAGACAAGATCTGTCTGGATCGCAATTTGGGAGAATAAAGGGGGTACCATTTTTATTATAATATTATTTATTTTTTTAAGTACAGAAACAGGACAAATACACAGAGTCAGTGATAATCAGGTAATGATGAGGAAGAAGGTTAATGTGATAGTAACATTAGAAGTAGCAGGGTAGAAACACCCTCCAGGCTCCAACCATTTATCCTCTCATCCTGTTGTTCCTCACATCAGCCCAGTAAGTATAACCACTGTAGTTATGTTCTAGCCCTGTCTACTCAGCTAATATCCCATTATATGACCTGCTTTCATCATGATTTTACTCTTTTTTTGTTGTTCAGAAGTAGATTTCCCACTCTACTCTTTGAGAGACATTTTATTCCATTTTTTCGAGTGTGTCAGCCATTTTGGGATAAGGACACAATTGGTAAATCTAAACCCAAAACATGCAGCGGTAGGTCTAATGTCACCCTGCGTCCTTGTGTCAACGTTAACAGGTGAGTTAGCGATGCTTCCTTTAAAAGGATCAAGTCCCTGGAATCTGTGGACAAGCATTTTAAACAGCTGTAAATCCTGTCTAAGCTGATTTGAACGCAGCCAATCATCAATTTGCTTGTGTGGGGTGTTTGAACAGCTTGTGCTCCGCCAAGGATTCATCTGATTTCCTTTTATTTCACGCTTTTTGATTTCAAGTGTTTAAAAAAAAAGTCATATCTAATTCTGTTCTACCTACGCTTGATCTCTAGAGCCTCTTCATCTCTCCAACTCCTCCATCTGAGTCTTAGCATGCTCACACACACACACACACACACACACACACACACACACACACACACACACACACACACACACACACACACACACACACACACACACACACACACACACACACACACACACACACACACACACACACACACACACACACACACACACACACATATATATAAACATGCACTTACAATGGGGCAAAAAAGTATTTAGTCAGCCACCAATTGTGCAAGTTCTCCCACTTAAAATGATGAGAGAGGCCTGTAATTGTCATCATAGGTACACTTCAACTATGACAGACAAAATGAGGGGGGAAAATCCAGAAAATCACATTGTAGGACTTTTTATGAATTTATTTGCAAATTATGGTGGAAAATACAATTTCATGCATCGTTTATAACAACTGGGAACTCTGAAAATGTCCGACTTCTGACTTCAGTGTCATCAAGACAACTGGGAACTCTGAAAATGTCCGACTTCTGACTTCAGTGTCATCAAGACAACTGGGAACTCTGAAAATGTCCGACTTCTGACTTCAGTGTCATCAAGACAACTGGGAACTCTGAAAATGTCCGACTTCTGACTTCAGTGTCATCAAGACAACTGGGAACTCTGAAAATGTCCGACTCTGAAAATGTCCGACTTCTGACTTCAGTGTCATCAAGACAACTGGGAACTCTGAAAATGTCCGACTTCTGACTTCAGTGTCATCAAGACAACTGGGAACTCTGAAAATGTCCGACTTCTGACTTCAGTGTCATCAAGACAACTGGGAACTCTGAAAATGTCCGACTTCTGACTTCAGTGTCATCAAGACAACTGGGAACTCTGAAAATGTCCGACTTCTGACTTCAGTGTCATCAAGACAACTGGGAACTCTGAAAATGTCCGACTTCTGACTTCAGTGTCATCAAGACAACTGGGAACTCTGAAAATGTCCGACTTCTGACTTCAGTGTCATCAAGACAACTGGGAACTCTGAAAATGTCCGACTTCTGACTTCAGTGTCATCAAGACAACTGGGAACTCTGAAAATGTCCGACTTCTGACTTCAGTGTCATCAAGACAACTGGGAACTCTGAAAATGTCCGACTTCTGACTTCAGTGTCATCAAGACAACTGGGAACTCTGAAAATGTCCGACTTCTGACTTCAGTGTCATCAAGACAACTGGGAACTCTGAAAATGTCCGACTTCTGACTTCAGTGTCATCAAGACAACTGGGAACTCTGAAAATGTCCGACTTCTGACTTCAGTGTCATCAAGACAACTGGGAACTCTGAAAATGTCCGACTTCTGACTTCAGTGTCATCAAGACAACTGGGAACTCTGAAAATGTCCGACTTCTGACTTCAGTGTCATCAAGACAACTGGGAACTCTGAAAATGTCCGACTTCTGACTTCAGTGTCATCAAGACAACTGGGAACTCTGAAAATGTCCAAGATTTCTGACTTCAGTGTCATCAAGACAACTGGGAACTCTGAAAATGTCCGACTTCTGACTTCAGTGTCATCAAGACAACTGGGAACTCTGAAAATGTCCGACTTCTGACTTCAGTGTCATCAAGACAACTGGGAACTCTGAAAATGTCCGACTTCTGACTTCAGTGTCATCAAGACAATTGGGAACTCTGAAAATGTCCGACTTCTGACTTCAGTGTCATCAAGACAACTGGGAACTCTGAAAATGTCCGACTTCTGACTTCAGTGTCATCAAGACAACTGGGAACTCTGAAAATGTCCGACTTCTGACTTCAGTGTCATCAAGACAACTGGGAACTCTGAAAATGTCCGACTTCTGACTTCAGTGTCATCAAGACAACTGGGAACTCTGAAAATGTCCGACTTCTGACTTCAGTGTCATCAAGACAACTGGGAACTGAAAATGTCCGACTTTCGACTTCAGTGTCATCAAGACAACTGGGAACTGGGGAAAAAACGAGGTCCGACTGGGAAAAATATTTTTGAACGGTCATCCAACCCAGAATTCCAACTCAGGAACTCTGACCTCGTATTTTTCAGAGTTCCTGGTGGTCTTGAATGCACCACAAGATGATCTGTCTGACAGATTTTCCACTCATAGTCTCTGTATCTGTACGCTGTACGCATGTGATAAATAAGATGCATAACCAATATACTTTACACACACCGCCAATTTAATTCCACAAAATTATGCTAATTAACCTATAAGCATGACTTGTCAAATGTATTTCCATCGCCTGGTATTTCCATCATTCAATAGGCAAAACATTTTTTTGCATTATTTCGCAATGGGATTTTTTCTTCTTCTTCCGGGCGACAGGCCGGTGACAATTTTATTCATTGGCTTTTCTATTTTTTTTTTTGCACAGAAAACGTCTATTACTGGCTAACTGAAACCCGTGTGTGTGTGTGTGTGTGTGTGTGTGTGTGTGTGTGTGTGTGTGTGTGTGTGTGTGTGTGTGTGTGTGTGTGTGTGTGTGTGTGTGTGTGTGTGTGTGTGTGTGTGTGTGTGTGTGTGTGTGTGTGTGTGTGTGTGTGTGTGTGTGTGTGCTTGCATGCGTACGTACGTGTGTGTGTGTTACTTGGCTGTCTCGTACTGTTTCTGATCCATCCAGTGGACCCTTCACACACGTTGCATTTGGAACTTAATGCCAGCTGAGTGATGGCACCTTTGAACAGTCTTGGCAGAACATTTATGTGTGTGCTTGCTTTTGTGCATGCGTACATATGTGCGTGCTCACGTTTGCTGCCGCGTGTGTGCGTGTGCGTGCGTGCGTGTGTGTGTGTGCCCTGCTATGCAGTTGTTTCCAGGCATTTTATCGGGTAGAAAAGCCTTAATGAGAAAGCCAGAGAGCTGCTTATTGTGTGTTATCTCCAGCAAAGGCTCAGTGTTGTCATTGATGCTGCTGTTAATCACCAAGGAGACAGGACTCTTTCTGCTTGTCCTTCCTCTCTTCTCTGTCTCCTTCCCCTCAGTCTTTCAATCTCTCTCTCGCATTCTTTCTTTTTTTCTTTCTTTCTGATAATAATAATAATTTTTGTCTTTCTTTCTATATTTTTCTTTTGTTCCCTCTGAACCTTCCTTTCTCCCTACAGTCTCTCTCTCCCTTCTGTTCCACTCTCTTATACATCATCTGATTTGGCTCTAGTAGTATCAAGCTTTACCTTTGGGCTTTAATCAGGCTTCTCGTTCAACTCTGAACTCAATATACCCCGCTTTGCATCACAGAGAAAAACAACACAAAAATGCTCTGAAATGAACCATTTGAAGCCCCCCCCCTCCTCTGCTCCCCACATTTCCACACAAACAACTCCATAGCACTGGTCCCGCCTTTTCTAACACGACCTCTTGCATTCTCTCTATCTCTCTCTCGCACATTCTCTCTCTCACATTCTCTCTCTCTCACATTCTCGCTCTCCCTCGCATTCTCTCTTTCACATTCTCTCTCTCTCTTGCATTCTCTCTCTCACATTCTCTCTTGCATTCTCTCTCTCTCACATTCTCTCTTGCATTCTCTCTCTCTATCTCTCTCACATTCTTTCTCTCTCTCTCTCTCTCTCACATTCTGTCTTGCATTCTCTCTCTCTCACTCTCTCGTGCGTGTGCTTTCTCTCTCTCTCTCTCTCTCGTGCTCTCTCTCATTCACTCACTATTTAATTGGTTGCTCCCAGCACAGTTGAGGTTTCACCCTGGCCCTCCCTATATGAGCTTCTCTTCACAGTTCCTGTCATCCTTCTCCATATTTACTCCCTCATATACACACAGTTTATTAGGTACACCACCCTATTCATGAAAATGGATCGCACCTACAGACAGTGAGTCTCGTGTCCTTGATTGATATACACTGCTCAAAAAAATAAAGGGAACACTTCAGCAACCCAATGTAACTCCAAGTCAATCACACTTCTGTGAAATCAAACTGTCCACTTAGGAAGCAACACTGATTGACAATAAATTTCACATGCTGTTGTGCAAATGGAATAGACAGGTGGAAATTATAGGCAATTAGCAAGACACCCCCAATAAAGGAGTGGTTCTGCAGATGGAGTCTACAACACACACAAGTGGCTCAGGTAGTGCAGCTCATCCAGGATGGCACATCAATGCGAGCTGTGGCAAGAAGGTTTGCTGTGTCTGTCAGTGTAGTGTCCAGAGCATGGAGGCGCTACCAGGAGACAGGCCAGTACATCAGGAGATGTGGAGGAGGGCAACAACCCAGCAGCAGGACCGCTACCTCCGCCTTTGTGCAAGGAGGAGCAGGAGGAGCACTGCCAGAGCCCTGCAAAATGACCTCCAGCAGGCCACAAATGTGCATGTGTCTGCTCAAACGGTCAGAAACAGACTCCATGAGGGTGGTATGAGGGCCCGACGTCCACAGGTGGGGGTTGTGCTTACAGCCCAACACCGTGCAGGACGTTTGGCATTTGCCAGAGAAAACCAAGATTGGCAAATTTGCCACTGGCGCCCTGTGCTCTTCACAGATGAAAGCAGGTTCACACTAAGCACATGTGACAGACATGACAGTCTGGAGACGACGTTGTCAGCACAACTATGTAAAGAAAAAAGTATTTAATAAGAATATTTCATTCATTCAGATCTACGATGTGTTATTTTAGTGTTCACTTTATGTTTTTGAGCAGTGTATAAAGCAGGCATCAAGGCATTCAGTTACTGTTCGATGGAACATTAGAATGGGCGAAACGAGTGACTTTTAAGCTAATTTGAGTGTGATCTTTTTTTTTAACCAGGCAAGTCCGTTAAGAACAAATTCTTATGCTCAATGTCGGCCTAGGAACAGTGGGTTAACTGCCTGTTCAGGGGCAGAACGACAGATTTGAACCTTGTCAACTTGGGTGTTTGAACTTGCAACCTTCCGGTTACTAGTCCAACTCTCTAACTACTAGGCTACCCTGCCGCCCCATTGATTGTCGGTGCCAGGCGTGCCGCATCCAGTATCTCAGAAACGGCCGCCCTCCTCTGCAAGGGTTTATTGAGAATGACGTGACAAACAAAAAACATCCAGTTTTTATTATTTATTTATTTATTTATTTTTATTTAAAAAATAATAATAATAATAATTGAATTACTTTATTGTCCCCATGGGGAAATATTGTTGTGGTGTCATGTACATGTTTTAGGTGGTGTTTAAATACAAAACCAATTGACAATACAACTTTCATAACTGCCCTTACTGAGTCGATAGGAACATTAGCTATTTAGGAGCGATATCACACATGGAACAAATGATTGTCTAGTTCTGTTTTGTCTGCCGTGCGGTACCCTATACATGCGCCCTGAGGGGAGTTGTTCAAAGTCCAGGTACAGGGGATGGCTTGGGTCTAAAATGATTTTGTGATCCTTGCTGAGGGCCCTGACCTTTAAGATCTCATCCAGGCCTGTGTGTTTGACTCCAAGTACCTTGCTGAGGGCCCTGACCTTAATGATCTCATCCAGGCCTGTGTGTTTGACTCCAAGTACCTTGCTGAGAGCCCTGACCTTAATGATCTCATCCAGGCCTGTGTGTTTGACTCCAAGTATCTTGGGGAGGGCCCTGACCTTAAAGATCTCATCCAGGCCTGTGTGTTTGACTCCAAGTACATTTCTTGCTGTGGTGATAATCCTTCTCAGCATATTTCTCTGGCTGACTGTGGCATTGTCAAACCAACAAAGAATACTAGTACAGTCAGCGGCAGTCCTGTGGGCAAAAACAGCTAGTTCATGAGAGAGTTCGAAGGAGAATGGTAAGAATTGTGCAAGTTAATGGGCTAGGCCACAAACAGACAAATAACACTGTGCAGTATAACAGGGGTTTGCAGAATGGCATCTCAGAATGCACAATTCGTCGATCCTTGTTATAGATGAGCTATTGCAGGCTCCAGTGGACACGTGATCACCAACACTGGACAATGGAGGAGTGGAAAAACATTGCATGGAACATGACCGTGAGTTCACTGAGTGGCCTGGTCAGTTCCCAGACCTCAACCCAATAAAGCATTTTTGGGATGAGATGGAACAGGCTGTACGCAGCATGACTGTACTGACGTCCAATTTGCAGCAACTGCGTGATGTCATCGTATCAGCGTACCAACATCCCTGTGGAACGTTTCCGACAGCTTGTAGAATGCCCCGAAGAATTCAGGCTGTTCTGGAGGCAAAACCGAGTCCGACCTGGTACTAGATGGGTGTATAATGTCTAGATTTTTATCTCCTCTCCGCCTGACTCTTATGTCATTATCTACGTCTCAGTGATTTCAGACAAGGAACTCATTTTGCAAGGAAAAAAGATAACAGATAGATAACATGTCTTTGAGATGAGAAAGGTGTTTGTCAGGCGTGTGTGTGTGTGTGTGCGTGTGTGTGTATGGGTGTATGGGTGTGAAGCGCTGTGTGGTGGAGTGAGCACTAATGGAAGCATCGATCACGCGGTACAGGAGGAGGACAAACTGAATTTCTATTCAACTTCATAGTTTTATATCTTCATAGTGTGTTCCATTCCTACACAAGATCGCAGCTCTTAGCCTTGAAGCAGACAGCCGTCACACTGACTGACAAGTTGGACTCTTCATGTGTAGAATATCATGGAGAACCTGAATAACTGTACGGCTGTGATATTTCAGTCACATTTCTTGGCTCTTGTTTATAACATTTCAATAGTGGTAAGGAGGAGGAGTCTACCGGATCTGGAAGTGACCTCGCCATTCATTTTCTCGATTCAGGTTCACTCAAACTTCCTTTTAATCTTTGTTTTACAGTTACGGCTGATTTCGGGATTGTATAAATCGATTTGCTCTCTGAATTGTTTAATCAATTTTTTTTGCCGCCAGATCCTAATTTCAAGTCATAAAAACTACAATTTGTCTCCTGAATTAGCCAAACTGAGCTCGTTTTCCCTGGGTAAACTTGCTGGCTAGCTGAACTATGCTAGTTTTCGTCCTCATTGCCAAACTTCATAAATACTGCACCCTCAACTCCTTTGCTAGTAATGTAACTAAGAAATTGTCTTATTTATTGTTTTGTTGAATATTCATGACTGAATCAAGATATCTGTCGTAAGACGATGGTGATGAAGGATATCACTACTTCAGTTTTGAGGTCCACCAACATCGTTGGTGTAAGATTAGCTGGACGTTTCTGACTAGTCTTGGAACTGTGACAGGGCAGCCTCTCACCTCTTGGATCAATGGGATATGTAGTGATTTTACCAACACAGCCAGATATGTACACAGTCGTGTACCTTTTAACCGTTTTTAAACTGACTATCATATTTGTTGATTAAATCTGACTTAATTTAATACACTGCTGAAAAAAATTAAGGGAACACTTAAACAACACAATGTAACTCCAAGTCAATTACACTTCTGTGAAATCAAACTGTCCACTTAGGAAGCAACATTGATTGACAATCAATTTCACATGCTGTTGTGCAAATGGAATAGACAACAGGTGGAAATTATAGGCAATTAGAAGAACACCCCCAATAAAGGAGTGGTTCTGCAGGTGGTGACCACAGACCACTTCTCAGTTCCTATGCTTCCTGGCTGATGTTTTGGTCACTTTTGAATGCTGGCGGTGCTTTCCCTCTAGTGGTAGCATGAGACGGAGTCTACAACCCACACAAGTGGCTCAGGTAGTGCAGCTCATCCAGGATGGCACATCAATGCGAGCTGTGGCAAGAAGGTTTGCTGTGTCTGTCAGTGTAGTGTCCAGAGCATGGAGGCGCTACCAGGAGACAGGCCAGTACATCAGGACACGTGGAGGAGGCCGTAGGAGGGCAACAACCCAGCAGCAGGACCGCTACCTCCGCCTTTGTGCAAGGAGGAGCAGGAGGAGCACTCCCAGAGCCCTGCAAAATGACCTCCAGCAGGCCACAAATGTGCATGTGTCTGCTCAAAAGGTCAGAAACAGACTCCATGAGGGTGGTATGAGGGCCCGACGTCCACAGGTGGGGGTTGTGCTTACAGCCCAACACCGTACAGGACGTTTGGTATTTGCCAGAGTTTGGCAAATTCGCCACTGGCGCCCTGTGCTCTTCACAGATGAAAGCAGGTTCACACTGAGCACATGTGACAGACGTGACAGAGTCTGGAGATGCCGTGGAGAACGTTCTGCTGCCTGCAACATCCTCCAGCATGACCGGTTTGGCGGTGGGTCAGTCATGGTGTGGGGTGACATTTCATTGGGGGCCACAGCTCTCCATGTGCTCGCCAGAGGTAGCCTGACTGCCATTAGGTACCGAGATGAGATCCTCAGACCCCTTGTGACCAATGCTAGACCTCATGTGGCTGGAGTGTGTCAGCAGTGCCTGCAAGAGGAAGGCATTGATGCTATGGACTGGCCCGCCTGTTCCCCAGACCTGAATCCAATTGAGCACATCTGGGACATCATGTCTCGCTCCATCCACCAACGCCACGTTGCACCACAGACTGTCCAGGAGTTGGCGGATGCTTTAGTCCAGGTCTGGGAGGAGATACCTCAGGAGACCATCCGCCACCTCATCAGGAGCATGGCCAGGCATTGTAGGCAGCTCATACAGGCACGTGGAGGCCACACACTACTGAGCCTCATTTTGACTTGTTTTATGGACATTATATCAAAGTTGGATCAGCTTGTAGTGTGGTTTTCCACTCACATTTTGAGTGTGACTCCAAACCCAGACCTCTATGGGTTGATAAATTTGATTTCCATTGATAATTTTTGTGTGATTTTGTTGTCAGCACATTCAACTATGTAAAGAAGAAAGTATTTAATAAGAATATTTCATTCATTCAGATCTAGGATGTGTTATTTTAGTGTTCCCTTTATTTTTTTGAGCAGTGTATCCAGGAATTTCACAAGTTAATTGACATTCGAAAACTTGAGAAAATAGCAACTCTACAAAGCACCAACGGCTACAATAAAAGGCTAAATTACTTCCAGACACGAAGGATCCACGGAGCTCCTTCTCCTCACCTCTCTATACTCTATCCCATCGGCAGAGGTTTATAGACATAATTCTCCAAGAATAGGAGTCCTCGTCCTTGCTAACACAATAGATCCGCATGTGAAACAAAACATGTTTCGTCCAGAAATATTTTCATATACTAAACACTCTGAATATGGATGTAATGTGAATGAGGACCTGAACACTTGGGTCATTTATGAAATGCTCTGTCTGGGTTCTGTAATGGGTCTCCTGGGGGCCGTACATTAGGAGTTAGAAGCTGTGTTAGCCAGATGGTGTTTGGTAGCCTAGCCATGCCATTGACACAGTTAGTGCTCCAAGCCATGGCCCTGGCCTTGCCATAGACTTTTAAAAATGCTAACTAGCTAGCCAAACCACAGAATGAAAGCTGGATTGACAATAGACGTTGTGCATGGATGGATAAAATGTATCCAACTGTATCCAAGGAGAGCCAACATGGCATCCAGTTTCAATTAAAACCACTGCTTTCAGCTTGGCCAAATGGAAACGGTCTCTCTGGCTGTCAGTGTGGCTCTGGCGATCGATGGCACTTCCTGCGGTAATGGACATGGGGCTGAGTAATCCTACCCCTCCGTGTGTGTGTGCACGCGCATATGTGATGGTTTGTGATAGTTTAATCCCTATAATCCCTGGGGCTCTGTGTGTGTGAGAGAGAGTGAGAGTGTGTGTGTGTGTGTGTGTGTGTGTGTGTGTGTGTGTGTGTGTGTGTGTGTGTGTGTGTGTGTGTGTGTGTGTGTGTGTGTGTGTGTGTGTGTGTCTGTGTGTGTGTGTGTGTCTGTGTGTGTGTGTTAGAGGGAAGGTGACAGCTGTGGTTTAGCAAGACCTGCCTACCGCATCTCAGATCCTCCAAATATGACACAGAGAAACTTGGAGCCATCATTCTCTCTCTCTCTTTCACCCCCTCTCTCCCCATCTGTGTTCTTCCTCTCCCTCTCTATCTATGTCATGTGGTTATCTGATGTTTGAGATCAACAGATCTGTGTTGTAGGGAGGAACTACAGCTCCCAGCCATACAGTACAGTCCTGCAACAGCCAAAGCTGAAGTTAAAACCACCGAGTCTGTTTAATGGAAAGACAATCAAGATGGACAACAAAGCTCTTTGAACTTAAACTTTGACCGTGGTGGAGCACGCTCTTGCACAATGTATCTAATATAATGACGCTCTTTAAGAATGACAACAAGCACGTGTTATTTAGTTAATTTGTATATCTCTCCCCATAGGGACGATGAGCATGCTCTGATCCTGCAGTACTGCCAGACCCTGGGGGGGGAGGGGTCTCCCTGCAGCCAGCCCCAGAGCCCCGCACAGATCCTACAGGCCGTGGAGAGGGAGGAGCGTGGGGAGCTGGAGCGAATCATCCATCGCCTGGAGGATGAGCAGAGGTACGCGATAGGTCAGCGGAGTAGTCTGTCCAATGTCAGCGCTACTGTGTTCTGCCCACTTACTAAAAGTGATGCTCAGCACACACACACACACTGTCTCATTCAGCTCTCGCTCCTCCCCCCTTCATCTCTCTCTACCTCTGCCTCTTTGATTGGTGGATAGAGGTAGTGTAAGGACAATGGTGACTGTGCACTCACTCTATTATTCTTGGAGCTGCTGTGTCTCTGTCTGAGGCCGTGGCTGTATCTGAGTGATTTAGCTCTGCTCACATTCTTCTTTATGAGCCAGGCTATAAACGCCAGTTGAAGTACCACAGTCAGTCTGGAGCCAACAGCTCTATACATTTGTAAACAGAGACGGACACAGGCCAGGACCTCTCTGTACAGTGGCTTCACATAGGATTGTACTGAGAGGGGGGGTGTGCTGTTTGGCTCATATTATATGTGCAGGACTGATTGTGTGGTGTGTTGTGTGTGTGTCTGACTTCTGCATCTCCCTAACCCCATCTCTGGGTGTCTCCCCCAGGACACTGAAAAGGGAGTATGAACAGCTGAAGGAGCAGCACGGGGACCAGCGGGGGCCTGGGTCTGTGGGGCATTGGGACCCTGAGGGGTCTTCTCACCCCGGGGGTCCTGGCGAGGCTGACCTGCTGGCTGAGGCCAAACTGCTCCGGCAGCACAAGAGCCGTCTGGAGGACCGCATGCACAAACTGGAGGAGCACAACAAGCAGCTGGAGTCCCAGCTCCATCGGCTCAGACAACTACTGCACCAGGTGGGCCACACATAGAGGGACACGTACAGTACACACACACACACACACATGCTCACACTCCACCTCGGACAGCAAGCCACTTCAACAGATGTCTTAACACACACACACACACACACACACACATGCATGTTCCACCTGTGGAATGACTTCTATTTTACTGATCACACATCAACAACAACAGCAATTCCTTCTCAGCCCTCGAAAGTGTCCTTGTTTGTATCATAACTCATTCCTCTAAAGTTAGAATCTGATCACGGTGATTTGTCTGCCATTAAAATTTCTAGAAATACATTTTCGGGATGGAAAAATGCTTTAATTCTAAACTGAAATGTCTAAAACCAGATAGAAAGTATGTACAGTAGAACATTTTATGAACAAATATATGTTTTTATAATTGAGAACTAACAATGACCAGAATAAAAACTAGACAGACGGTCATGGAGAATAAGAAAAACAATGAATTTAGCAGTATAGATTTTATTATATTTGAGAAAAAGAACACAGCATTAGCCACTGCAAAATGCATGGAATTGCAGGAAAATAGCTCTAAAAATGAAACAATTTCTCTCAGCTCCATAGAAAAATGTGTAGAATTGCAGGAAAGTGTCTTCAATATGAAAACATTGCCACGCCCACCACATAAGCCATTTGTTGATGTAGAAAGAACCCTGTATTGTGAGTTTTCCTCCCAGGGCTACGAAGCACCCCCTACCCAGTAACCCAATCCATCTCTGCTCTGTTTATGACTCTCCTGATCACTCAATAAGTTTAGATGACTTTTTATCTGTGTGGGAAATAAAAGCCAACCAACCGAACGGAGTCAGTCAGAGTTGGTAAACAGTATTGACTCAGGTCTCTGGAGCTGGAGGCTGTGGTGGGTAATCAGGATTCTTAAAGCAGTACTTGGAGTTAAATCATATCCAGGTTTATTTCCCTGTTCGTTACATATTTAAAACTTGGGGGAAATGGAATGGGAACGATGGTATAAATCCAAGTGGCAATGTCTCGCCCTGCAGGCCTGTTCCTGCCCAAAACATTCTGCTCAGTTAGCCACACAGGTGTGTGGAATCTGCTCATTATGAGTGCTGTTGGGTGCGGGCCCGGCTGTAGTGGCGCTCTCCACTGCCATGGTGCTGACCCGTTATCGCTGTTCTCCCCTCGCTGACTAACGCTAGTTATCCACAGCTCACAGGTTAACATAACATTCCTTCATTTAGTTACAACAGAGGCAGAGCATTAGGCAACCTCGGCCTGGGGAAGATAACGTGACTGCTGATTCTTAGGGGATAAAGGGCTCATGTTAAACCTTGCAAGACACACACACCATTTCTTCCAGAGCCCAGAGTCCTGAGCTAACCAGATCCTGACTCTATGATTGGGAGAAACAAATCCAATCTACAGGGATAAATTAGAGTGAGTAATCCTACAAACGTGCTCTGACATTCACAGAAAAGCTTTTCATATTTTCAGCCCAGCATTGTCAGTTTATGGTCAAACAAATATGTTGTCTAGGTTCATCACAACGAGGACATCAACAGTTTTACAATATCATAACTTAGTGTAGTAGTTTTGAAGGAAATTCTCTTAACTCCGAATCAATTGTAATCAAATCTAATCAAATTGTATTTGTCACATGAGCCGAATACAACAGGAATTGTTACCGTGAAATGCTGATTTACAAGCCCTTAACCAACAATGCCATTTTAAGAATAATAAGAGTTAAGAAAATATTTTCTAAATAAACAAAAGTTTTTTTTTTAAAGAGTAGCAATAAAATAACAATAACGAGGCTATACACAGGGGGTTAGGGTGCAGAATCGATGTATGGGGTGCAGATTAGTCGATGTAATCGAGGTTATATGTGTATATGTAGGTTGGTTTAAAGTGACTATGCATAGATAATTAACAGCGAGTAGCAGCAGTGTAAAAATAAAGTGGGGTGGCAATGCAAATAATCTGGGAAGCCATTTGACTAGCTGTTCAACAGTCTTATAGCTTGTGGGTAGAAGTTGTTAAGAAGGCTTTTTGACCTAAACATGGCGCTCCAGTACCGCTTGCCTTGCGGTAGAAGAGTGAACAGTCTATGTCTAGGGTGGCTGGAGTCTTTGGCAATTTTTAAGGCCTTCTTCTGACATTGCCTGGTGTAGAGGTCCTGGATGGCAGGAAGCTTGGCCCCAGTGATGTACTGGGCCGTACCCACTACCCTCTTGTAGTGCCTTGCGGGCAGAGGCTGAGCAGTTGCCATACAAGGTGGTGATGCAACCAGTCAGGATGCTCTCGATGTTGCAGCTGTAGAACCTTTTGAGGATCTGAGGACCCATGCTAAATCTTTTCAGTCTCCTGCGGGGGAATAGGCTTTGTTGTGCCATCTTCACAACTGTTTTGGTGTGTTTGTACCATGATAGTTTGTTGGTGATGTGGACACCAAGGAATTTGAAGCTCTCAACCTGCTCCATTTCAGCCGGTAGATGAGAATGGGGCGTACTCGGCCCTCCTTTTCCTGTAGTCCACGATCATCTCCTATGTCTTGCTCACCTTGAGGAAGAGGTTGTTGTCCTGGCACTACACTGCAAGGTCACTGACCTCCTCCCTATAGGCTTTCTCATTGGTGTCGGTGATCAGGCCTACCACCACTGTGTCGTCGGCAAACTTAATGATGGTGGTTATCAATGATAAATTATGTATTTTGTGTTGTTGCAATTTTTATTAGAGAGCTGTTGTGCAGCTCTGTACAGTCAGTACTATTCTAAGTGAGCCCTGAAGATGTTGTGAGAATGCTCTGGAGACATTTCCACCACATTAACCTTTACTACAGCTGGGGGCAGGAGAGCAGGAAGGAGAGAAGCGAGGGACAGGATAGGCAGCTAGGGGGATGCATTGATTCTGTCTCTGGAAAGCTAAGGGGCATGTTGGACTTGATAGTAAATGTCAGTGGACATCAGGTGCCCTATTCAGGCGTGTGTGTGTGTGTGTGTGTGTGTGTGTGTGTGTGTGTGTGTGTGTGTGTGTGTGTGTGTGTGTGTGTGTGTGTGCGTGTGCGTGTGCGTGTGCGTGTGTGTGCGTGCACCTTTTTTCATGAATGAAAGTCAAGAAATTATCTAAACACATTGCCAAACCCTTAGAGATTCATCTGAACTCATACGGGGAGTGACAGTGACACGTTTGGAAGAGGGCTTATAGACACATATAAATGTCAGTACACGTGATGACAGGTCTTTCATCCAGCCCCATCGAGCCACACTGTGTGCTATTCCCTTGTTTGGGACTGATGATTCATATGTAGTTGGTTTAAAGTCGTCACCAGTGAAGTATGCCACTATGAATAATGAAGAGTGGGCACTATGTTTTAGTAATGATGCTGGTCCTTGTCTCTTTCCCCCATATATTTTTTACTTTTCTTTCTGTCTTGTGTTTCTCTCACTTCTTCTCTTCACCTCTTCTTGTCTGACTTGCTCCTCGTTCATCCTCTTTTTTCCCTCATCTCAGCCGGAGATTGACTCCAGGGTGAATGGAGTGTCATCCCCCAGCATGCAAGAACAAGGGGCACTCACCGAACACACAGGTCGGTTCAACACACACACACACGCACGCACACACACACACGCACGCACACACACACACACACACACACACACACACACACACACACACACACACACACACACACACACACACACACACACACACACACACACACACACACACACACACACACACACACACACACACACACACACACACACACAGTGTGCTAAACTGGTGTGTGTGTGTTTCAGATGAGCTTTTGGACCACCCACACAACCGCAACTCTGACCTGGCAGACATCATGGAGCAGATAAACCACACCTTCCCTGCATGCAGTCGTAAGATCTCTCCGTTACCTCAAACACCTCTTCCCTCTCCTCCCATCTTCCCTCTGTTTACCTCTTCCATTCTCCTTGCCTCCTCTCACTCACTGTCTCTCGCTGTCTTCTCTCATTTCGTCTTTCATTCCTCGTTCTCCTCTTCCTCCTCTGCCCGTTGATTTCTCATCCTCTCCATCCTCCTCCTCTCTACCTCACCTGTGTTCTACTCCTCCTCCCCTCTCTATTCCATCCCCACTCTTTCTCTCACTCACCACTTAGCTAGTGTTTGTGTGGGTGGGTGGTAGTGTTCTGGCTGGAGCAGATTCTATTTTCTCCCTTTGACGTTCACTATTCTCCACTTTAATTCATGACTTTGGAGCTGAAAATAAAAGGTATGCTATTGTAACGGATGTGAAGCGGCTAGCTAGTTAGCGGTGGTGCGCGCTACATAGCGTTTAAATTGGTGACGTCACTTGCTCTGAGACCTTGAAGTAGTGGTTCCCCTTGCTCTGCGAGGGCCGCGGCTTTTGTGGAGCGATAGGTAACGATGCTTCGTGGATGACGGTTGTCTGCGTGCAGAGGGTCCCTGGTTCGCGCTCGGGTATGGGCGAGGGGACGGTCTGAAGTTATACTGTTACACTATGTCATCTTCTCTGTTTAGATGCAATATGTATCATGTGCAATGTGACTGCAGTGAGGAGAGACGTTTGAAACACTCTCACACAGTCAACTTATACATAGTGCCTAGAGTTTCTTCTGGCCATGTGACCTGGCCCTAGGTATCCAGTAAAACTGAGGAAGAAATACGCTCCATGGGTATCATAGAATGAGACTAAAAGTGTTGGATTAGTGTATTACCTCAAAGTGACTTTAAATTGCATTTTGAATGAGTCGAAAATCTATCTGAAGTTTAGTTTAAAAATCTATTATTATCTAGAGGCTGTTGCGGGGCTATCAATACCGGTTTACTGCTCACCTGGCAGGCATAACGGCTCAACGATCTCAACATCCATCTCAACAACACTTAAAGATAATACTTAGTTTATGACTGTGTGTGTAGGAGGGGTCCATATGCATCTGAACTTAGGCTTCAACCAATCAGTTTTGATGTATGGAGTAAGATTGCAAAGGGAGGGAATATTACTGGAAATTTTGCAAGTTTACCAGTGAACTACCTGAATTGTGGTATCTTTCAAGGATTTTATGTAACCTATCACACGACATCTAGTGGTCCTTTAGGGTACTTCAGATTATCACAGGTGTCTGTAATTATCTCTGACCCTACTGTATGTGTGGCCTTATCCCATAAAAAAATAGAATAACAAAGCTGTAGAACATTATCATAACTATAAAGCATCAACTTAATGAATAACATGAAATATCCTTTATATATTTTTTACACACTATTTCTCTGTCAGTATGTATTTGTTGTCAATGTTTTGGCATCAAACTGGTGGCAGTTGTGAAAAAAGGCAATAGTTGGACGTGTTGCAAAGGTAACTGGAAATAATTCCACATTTGTGTATGCTTTTTCATTAATTAGGCTATTTTCTCTTGAACCGTGAGGTCTATTTACTAGAGCCTCATGGACAATATGGAGAATGATATAAAAAAAAAGAATGTATGGAGATCTACAGTATATATGAATAAATGTTTTTCAAATATAACTTACCAAAGTTACAATAGATTGCCATAGATTTTCTGTTAATTACCCAAATTACTGAAGATTCCGGTAACTTTAGTAAACTACTGGTAGCTTTACAACCCTAGCATGGAGGTTACAAAGACATTTACATTTAAGTCATTTAGCAGACGCTCTTATCCAGAGCGACTTACAAAGAGTCAATATTGTGTTTTTTCTCACAGAGTTGTTTCTGTTTCACTTGTAGCTTCAAGCCTCTCCTCGAGACCACAGGTAAGATATATTTCTCATCCACTTGCATATTGCCTGTTTCATTCTGATAAGAGGCAATTAGCTGGAGCGCATTTCGTGAAGGCTGAATGAGTGCAAATGAGAAAAAACAGGTATACTGTTGCTAGTTACTTGGCAGGCAGTCCAACTGGTCAAAGAACTGAATGTGTAAGAGATTCAGCCACTCTCTGGAGGAGAATGGCAGTTTGGTGCTTATCAAGGGGTGTAGATGAGGAGAGAGAGCAACAAAACAGTGTGGAACATACACACACACACACAACACACACACAGAAAATAAAATAGATCAATGGGGTCTCCTTCACCTACAGTGGGGAGAACAAGTATTTGATACACTGCCGATTTTGCAGGTTTTCCTACTTACAAAGCATGTAGAGGTCTGTAATGTTTGTCATATGTACACGTCAACTGTGAGAGACGGAATCTAAAACAAAAATCCAGAAAATCACATTGTATGATTTTTAAGTCATTCATTTTCATTTTATTGCATGACATAAGTATTGTTCTCCCCACTGTATGTTGTAAATGGAGGCAGAGATGGATTCTGAAGCTCAGTAGAATAGCAGCAAAGGTTATTGACAGTGACCTGCTCTTAGTCTAATTTCTGTTTAGTCTGCTCTCTTTCTCTCTCTCTTTCTCTCTCACCTCTAAACATCTCAGCCCTTCTCCACTCTCCCCATTGCCTTTACAAGCCAGTTAAACCATTTCTTTATTACAAGTAGTATCTGGACGCTCCTTCACAGGGGCCTATTTCTTTTCCCTCTCCTGTTTGTTCTTCTTCCCTTGACGTCCATTATGTTAGCCAGTGCTATCGGCTTTTTTTCTTATATTTCATTCAACCTGGGTCAGGTTTGGTATTTGTTGTCTTATGCACCCGTAGTGAACACAGGGAGAAATGTGCTTAGGACCACTTTTACCACTTCTTCTTATCTCTTTTCTTCCCTTCTTTCTTATTGAACTCCATTAAGTTAGTCCTTTGTAGCTCAGTTGAGAGAGCTTGTAACAGCAGGGTTGTAGGTTCGATTCCCGGGACCACTCACACTGTATGGAAAATGGATGCATGCATGACTGTAAGTCGTTTTGGATACAAGTGTCTGCTAAAGGCCACATATGATGTTATTACAAATGGTTTCTGTAGGTTGTTCTAAGCCCAGAGTGTGGTTGAATAGGTTTCGATGTCCATTCAGAAGCCTGCCTATTGTTCCAAGGAGCATAACCCGGTGTTACATTAAAGGGATACTTTGGGATTTTGGCAATGAGGCCCTTTATCTACGTCCCTGCAGTCAGATGAACTTGTGAATGCCATTTTTATGTCTCTGTGTCCAGCATGAAGGAAGTTAGGGGTAGGTTCCTGAACCAATGCTAACTTGTGTTAGCACAATGACTGGAAGAATATGGGTATCTGCTAGCATAGATACCCATATTCTTCCAGTCATTGTGCTATCTGCTAGCATAGATACCCATATTCTTCCAGTCATTGTGCTATCTGCTAGCATAGATACCCATAGACTTCCAGTCATTGTGCTATCTGCTAGCATAGATACCCATATTCTTCCAGTCAATGTGCTATCTGCTAGCATAGATACCCATATTCTTCCAGTCATTGTGCTATCTGCTAGCATAGATACCCATAGACTTCCAGTCATTGCTTCAACTCTGGTTAGCATTGGCTCGCAAAACTACAGTAACTTTAGCGTCCTTCATACTGGACACAGAGACATACAGTGCCTTGCGAAAGTATTCAGCCCCCTTGAACTTTGCGACCTTTTGCCACATTTCAGGCTTCAAACATAAAGATATAAAACTGTATTTTTTTGTGAAGAATCAACAACAAGTGGGACACAATCATGAAGTGGAACAACATTTATTGGATATTTCAAACTTTTTTAACAAATCAAAAACTGAAAAATTGGGCGTGCAAAATTATTCAGCCCCCTTAAGTTAATACTTTGTAGTGCCACCTTTTGCTGCGATTACAGCTGTAAGTCGCTTGGGGTATGTCTCTATCAGTTTTGCACATCGAGAGACTGAAATTTCTTGCCATTCCTCCTTGCAAAACAGCTCGAGCTCAGTGAAGATGGATGGAGAGCATTTGTGAACAGCAGTTTTCAGTTCTTCCCACAGATTCTCGATTGGATTCAGGTCTGGACTTTGACTTGGCCATTCTAACATCTGGATATGTTTATTTTTGAACCATTCCATTGAATACTTTCGCAAGGCACTGTACTAATGGTCTCCATGAGTCCATCTGACTGCGGGGAAGTAGATACAGGACCTCATTGCCAAAATCCCCAAGTATCCTTTTAAAAAGCATTTCCCAGAATCCTAAGTGCCCAGCTGCGTCCCTGATCTCTCCTGTCTCCTCTCTCTAAATTGTTGTGACGGGCTTGAGGGACTGCCAATCTGCCCTGATTGCATTTTCAGGAGCTTCTGATACTTTCCATTCAATACCTGCAGATGAAGAGAAATTAGTGTTGTTTTCATCAAAACACAGTGGAATATCATTATTTTCTATGCATCCCTGAACTCTCGTGCCTTGCCTATAATAGAGATAGATAACTTTGGGTGGACAAATTTAAATGTTATACTTTTGGAAGAGTCTATCTGCTCTACTTAATGTGCATTTTACCTCCGTGATTACCCAGAGATAAGAGGAAGACCCTATTTGGTATTGCCAACTTTGTTTAGTCTGGCTAATGTATGTGTGTGTAGATGTTGTAATAAAGAATGTGTGTGTTTTGTCTATGTTTCAGGTGATGTGAGAGCCATCAACAAAGAGGAAGGTGTGTGTGTTTTCTGAGAGAGAAACATTCCCAAACACACAGCTTCTATGCCTTCCCTCGCTAAACTTTTCAGAAGGACAGGTGGAGAGCTAGACCCCCTAGCAAGAGACCCCCGGTAAAACCCAAAGACAGGACCACGGAACTTTACTACTATTACCACGTCGTCGTCTTGTACTATGCAAAATGTACATTTTATTAACTGTAGATTGTACCTGGAGTCGGTTAAACATTTGTCAGTAATTTGTATGAATATGCTGATGATTATGGGGGTTCCGGGGGCTTTGTATAACAACATATGTTTTTTGTGGGATTTGTTTTGTTTTTTGTTCCGCTTTCACTGGGAATCAAACTCCTCTCTGCTTCTACCCTACTGCCGTAATAACGGGGGACATAGTAACTGTTTTTATATCCAATTTGGGGAAGGTGGCCCATTTTAAGATTATCGCCTCAAATGATCGTTTTCGACAATAGGCTCTGTGTCTGTCCTCAAAGCATCACATTTGTTTTGAACATGTTTTTCCTCCCTTTAAAGCGTTATTCATGCGATTCTGTCGGCGTTGTCATGCCTGCCGCAATTGCGACGTTAACGTAACCCCTTCTGTGCCTATACAGTTGTCATTCCAAGTGTGGCAGACTGATTTAACGTTGTAGTAATTAAGTTGGATTGTTGTATAAAGGAGAGAGGGGCGGAAAATATAAATTAATGGAACCTTAAGCTGTTCTGAAATAATCAAGTTTGTAAGAGGCCCACAGTCCATCATTGTGTAGAATAGTTTTATAAATATATGTTTAAAAAAAAAATCAGAAGAAAGCCATGATTGCCTTGCTACCTCAGACAAACACCTTTTCATTTGCGTGGTCTGTAACTTGTTTCATTTCCATTTTACTGTACTCACAACAAGAAAACAAACTGAAAAACATTCTAAACGTGTTGCTTATAGAGGTGTACTGCGGTGGGGAGATACCCAGCAGAGTATCATAACAGCCAAAACGCAAAGACATCCTATTAGTTAACTACCCATGGGTCTGTGGCCTTTCTACGCTGCCCCAAATCGGTGTACTGTGTCTGGCTCTGTTGATTTCCCCCAGTCAGACCTCTAGCACTGCTCTCTATGAGTTATGCGTTGTGTTTTGTGCTATGCTATTCTGTAAAACGTGATCGTTTTAACAGCGCTATTATAACCTCCTCCAACTATGTCCTTGGACTTATGATGATGATAATATAGTGTACCACGGCAGAACAGCGTCTTTCCTGAGGTATGTAGTATAGATTGACCACACTACATGTAATATGGCTACATACTGTATGTTTTATTCAAAATAAATTTTTATAACAACTTTTATTTCTCTGGACTCTTGCTTCAAGGACCTATCAACAATGCGTGCTGCCCCAGAATACATTGGTCTACACTACAAGCTGGCAACACAACAAGCCGTCAACAGCGAAACAAGTGTGAAAAATGATCCTTTATAGTGTTGTTTGCCGTAAAAATGTCCACCAATTGTTAAACAGTTAGGAAATCAAGTGACATTGTGAATACTGAATCGTGTCGTTAGTGTTGTTGTCAGTTTGTCACAGACAGCAACCCAGTAGATATTGCCTTCTAATGTAAAGCATTCTATCACAATTCATACATTTTTAAGCAAATACATATGTAAACATATTTACCGCCCCTATTTGCAAGCGTCTCATCAGGAGATAATCTCCCAGCATTCAACAGCATCCCATGGAGGCCATCCATAATGGCTAGGAAGGAAATGGTGCTCGTTATGAGCAGAAATCTAGCACGTCGCCTGGCGCCCACTGCAGACTTCATCATTATTATTATTTATCAAAGGAATTGATTGCGCAGCGTGAGGTTCTACCATTATAATATGTTACAAGAGGAACGCTCTGAGCGGGAAATGAGAGAACAACTGAATGATGGGAAGTAATTAGACAACGAATCCAGCTTCCTGCCTCCCATCCCCTGCAGTCCACAGTTACGCTGTACCAAGTTACATGCTTCTTTCACCAGAGTATTACTCACACCCAGAAGCATTCATCACTTATTCCCCACACCCTTTATTTAAAGAGTATGTGATATCCTATTCATGTTCACAGCCAACAACACCATCAATTAGATTTCACTAGTGAATTCATTAAAGTGGCTCTAAAACTGTTCATGTATGCTCATTGCCTTTTACTGTACACCAATATCTGTATCCTTTTTAATAGTGAGATTAGGTTATCAATCACTCCTGTTTTACTTCTTTCCTTCCCTTCTTCCATTGAAAGGTCAGTATGATAGATTCAAAACTCTGTCGGGTAAAAGCAGCATGATAGAAACCTAAACACTTGTCTAAATCCCCTCACCAATCTCTTCCAGCACAGTGGTCCACCATAGGAAAGGAGTACTCAGACTTTAACATTACTCAGACGGACCCCTTGATCATTTCCTTAAAGGGATACTTATGAATTTTGGCAATGGGTTCCTGCGATCATGCTAATAGATACCCATAGACTTCCAGTCATTGTGCTATGGCTAGTTAGCATTGGCTCGCAAAACTACTTTTAACTTCCTTCATACTGGTCACAGAGACATAAAAATGGTATCCATGAGTACACCTGACTATAGGGAAGTAGATACTGGGCATTATTGTCGGAATCTCAAAGTATCCCTTTAATCTTTTTGTAGAGCGGCCAGCCAGCACGTAGCTCAGTCACTAATTAGTTTAAGTAGTGCAGCTAGACTGGATGAGTCTGTGCTTCATCTCCAGTGACACTCTACTGGCCAGCCTTCTTCTAACAGTTCAATAATGCAACAGCAGCCTACATGCAGTACACAGTAAGTGGAGCAAGGGGTGAGACTGTTTATTCCTTAGACACTCTTTAAATCGATATATTTCTTCCTCTGATGTCTCAGGGGTGTGTCAAGTAGTGAAACACACACAGTTTGTACCCCAGTGATGTTCTCACTTGTAAGATGAATTAATTAATAAGTAATGAACTTGTCTACCCAGAGGAGGCTCTTCACTGGAATATACAGTTTCAACACAGACTGAAATATCTACAGTAAGTACAGACCGAGTTATATTAAAATGTGGTCCCTTGTTTAGTTGGCAGAGCAGGGCACTTGCAACGCCATTGTTGTGCGTTCGGTTCCCACGGGGGACCAGTATGAAAATGTGTGCACTCTGGATAAGCGTGACTGCTAAATGACTAACATGTCAATGTAAATGTAAGTAATGATATGATCACCAGGGGACATGAGAATCAAAGACAACATGGTATTTAGAACTAATTGATTCATCCTTTATGTTCAAAACCTTCCTTTGAATGCATGTACTCGGACCAAGGTCTGCCACCTTTCAGTTTGATAGTTGATTTGCTCACGTTTAGTGTTCTAAGGTCACCAAAAACATCTTACCATCCAATCTGAAACTAAAGTGACAAAATGTTTAATGTCAGCCTTGGAAACATGCTTTGACCTTTCTGCCAAGGCTAAACTAGCTATGACCCTGATCTGTTTCACCTGTCTTGTGCTTGTCTCCCATTATGCCCTGTGTTTTCTGTTTGTTGCCAGTTCGTCTTATCATGTCGTCCCAGCGTGTTTTCCGTGTGTTACCTTATCTCTAGTTCTTGTTTTCTAGTCTTCCCGGTTCCGACCTAGTTCTTGATTTCTATTCTTCCCGGTTACGACCTTTCTGCCTGCACTGACCCTGAGCCTGCCTGCTGGTCTGTCCCATGTTTTACTCTGCTTTGACCTACGAACCTCTGCCTGCCCTCGATCTGTCCTTTTGCCTGCCCCTTTTTCATAATAAATATTCTGAGAAACGAACCATCCGCCTCCTGTGTCTGCATGTGGGTCATATCCTGAGTCGTGATACTGACGTCCAATGATGAATACCTCATACTCACATAGTACAGCAGTGTAGCATTGCAGTAAGCCTGGACCTGTCATAATCCTCTAACTGGTAGTTCCAGTGGATTGTAGTGCTGCTAGTACTTTAATTTGTCATGGTGTAACATAAAATCAGCTTGGCAGTTAGATCAATCATCAGCCTACATCATCATCATCTTAGTCGCTCAATAAGAAGCTCTACTGGGCATCCAAACAATAAAAGTCCAATTTAATTCCTTATTCTCTTCCCTCGTGTATCACAATCTGTTTGTACTAATTGTCTTTTTTACTTAGTAAAACAACAGCAAAACAACAATCCTCTCAGCTTTTACCTCAACTCCCTCAGCTGTCCTCCCACGGGTTTGCTGTGAAGAGGCCGGTCGTCATTATGGATCCAGCACAGGGGACAGGACGGGGGGAGATGGGTCGTTTTTTGGACTCTGCGTGGTGTGGCTGGCACGCGGGACCCCTCTCTGCCCGTCTCCTTTGAGCAGATGCCTGGCAACGGTGTGTGTGTGGTGGCAGTGGTAGTGGACGGGCAAGGATATGCCTCCTGGCATGGAGGAGGGACAGGGAACAGATGCAGAGAGAGACGTGGAGAGAGGCTGGCTGGCCATGACGACGCTGATGTGGGCCGGAAACCTGCAGGATGGAGGAGAGGGGGGGTTACATAAGGAAAGAGGTAGTAACAGAGGGAGGGAGAGAGACGTGGAGAGAGGCTGGCTGGCCATGACGACGCTGGTGTGGGCCGGAAACCTGCAGGATGGAGGAGAGAGGGAGGGGGGAGAGGGGGGGGGTTACATAAGGAAATAGGAAGTAACAGAGGGATGGAGAGAGACGGAGACACTATACAGTGAGACTAAAAAACAGTGTAAGAGTGGGAGGGAGAGAGACGTGGAGATGGGGAAACTTTCAAGTCCCTTAATCACCTGAAGTGGCTAGGTATCTTAATGTGAAGTTCCATATGAACACTTACTCTGCAAAGAGATGGTACATACGGTATCTAAAATCTGTCAACTGTAGAGCAGTGGTGGCTTTAGCTGCATCTTTGCCTCTCCCTCTTACTGTACTGTATGGGAAAGTGCTGTTAATGGATCTGGGGTCAACACTGCCCTGAGGATGAGGCTGCCTGGCTGGCTGCTACACGCAGTTTGTCCTATAGTCAGCATGTTTAGCTAAAGGCCTTAAGTAAAGGGAGGGAGGCTGAGATATGGAAAGGGGAGGAGAGGGCACTACACCTCCCTTTCTTCAGATATATCACGGCTGTCTAATGCACATCATTAACACTCTCACTAATATGACAGAGTGCTGACTGAGAGTGCAGACAGGCACTGCCACCACGCTGCTGCTTTAACAGAAATCACACTCATCTGCTCATCTCTCCCTCCTCTCATTCACTCATTTTCATTTCTAGGACATCTTTCTCCTTTCTCTCTTAATTAATATTCTCTCTCTCTCTCTCTCTCTCTCTCTCTCTCTCTCTCTCTCTCTCTCTCTCTCTCTCTCTCTCTCATATCTCTCTCTCTCTCTCTCTCCATACCTCTCTCTCTCTCTCTCTCTCTCTCTCTCTCTCTCTCTCTCTCTCTCTCCATAACTCTCCATCTCTCTCTCTCTCTCCCTCTCTCCATACCTCTCTCTCTCTCTCCATACCTCTCTCTCTCTCTCTCTCTCTCTCTCTCTCTCTCTCTCTCTCTCTCCATACCTCTCTCTCTCCCTCTCTCCATACCTCTCTCTCTCTCCTCCATACCTCTCTCTCTCTCTCTCTCTCTCTCTCTCTCTCCTCCATAACTCTCGTGCTTTTTCTCCTTAATGTGTTTTTCTTTAATGCTCTATCCATTTTCCCATTCTATTTCACCTCTCTCTCTCTCTCTCTCTCTCTCTCTCTCTCTCTCTCTCTCTCTCTCTCTCTACTGTGCCCTCAGATTCACACTCTACCGCGCAATTAGTGCTAGCAATCATCCACACATTTATTATCCATCTTTTACAACATGAATAAGATTGCCCCTTTGTGTGTGTGTCAATCCGTCTTTCTCTTCACACCTTCCCTGCAGCCATGACAGATCGATAGAGGTTTCTAACACTGTTTAGTTCTGGTTCTACTCCTCTTCTCTTCCGTCACGGCTCTTTCCCTACCGCCCAGCACAGGCCTGGACCTAATGGGGGGGAGACCAATAGAAATCAGTGTGTCGGGGGTGTAGGTATTTGGGAGAGGTGGTGGGATCAGTCAATATCCCCGTAGTGCCATTACAGTATGGGTCATTAGCTACGGTCTGATCATCGGCATTCACGGTGCTAAGAGCCCTGCCACATCACCAGCATGAGCAAATCATAGCAATAAACAACAGGATATTATTTACTTTCTGTTTATTCCACGTTTGACCCTTCTTCTGTCTTTCCAGCCTGCACAGGGTGAACTGGGCCTGGAGATTCAAACTTAAACATTGACTGACATGTCTTGTTCTATTTTGACAATAGAAAATGATTCAGGCAAGTAATTCATAATTACCCTTATGGTTCAGTGATTTTATGGTTTATTGATTTCTTACATATGATTGATGGCAACACTTTGTATTAAGTTCTGAGAATAATTATTCAAACTTTTAAGAAGTTTTGTTAAAAGTGGCTGTCTTGTATTTAGTCCATGTAATGTAATGTAAATGTAGTCCCTGTGGTCATGTTGGCAAAATCAAAGCAAATCTAAAAAGATAGAATACAAAACTACTGCATTCCCTAACAAGTTAATCTGCATAATACATACTATTAATGTCAGCAGAAGGCCTGCTGCTGTCTTCTAAGGCAGATGTATTTAACCACACACCAATTTAGCTATGTTGGCCCTGTGGGTGTATGAATGAAAGACTCTCTCACTCTCTCTCAATTCAATTCAATTCAATTCAAGGGGCTTTATCGGCATGGGAAACATATGTTAACATTGCCAAAGCAAGTGAAGTAGATAATAAACAAACGTGAAATAAACAATCAAAAATTAACAGTAAACATTACACTCATAGCAGTTCCAAAAGAATAAAGACATTTTAAATGTCATATTATGTATATATACAGTGTTGTAACGGTGTGCAAATGGTTAAAGTACAAAAGGGAAAATAAATATGTGGTCTGTCGTACGATAATTTGGTCGAAAAGCCAATGTGACATTTGCTCAGTACATTGTTTTCACTGAGGAAATGTACAAGTCTGCTGTTAATGATGATGCAGAGGATTTTCCCAAGGTTGCTGTTGACGCATATCCCACGGTAGTTATTGGGGTCAAATTTGTCTCCACTTTTGTAGATTGGGGTGATCAGTCCTTGGTTCCAAATATTGGGGAAGATGCCAGAGCTAAGGATGATGTTAATAAAGAGTTTTAGTATATCCAACTGAATTTGTGGTCTGTATATTTGATCATTTCATTGAGGATACCATCAACACCACAGGCCTTTTTGGGTTGGAGGGTTTTTATTTTGTCCTGTAACTCATTCAAGGTAATTGGAGAATCCAGTTTGTTCTGGTAGTCTTTAATAGTAGATTCTAAGATTTGTATTTGATCATGTATATGTTTTTGCTGTTTGTTCGTTGTTATAGAGCCAAAAAGATTGGAGAAGTGGTTTACCCAGACATCTCCATTTTGGATAGATAACTCCTCAGTTTTCCCAGAAGTGGTTAAAGTCTATGGATTCTTCAATTACATTGAGCTGATTTCTGACGTGTTGTTCCTCCTTTTTCCGTAGTGTATTTCTGTATTGTTTTAGTGATTCACCATAGTGAAGGTGCAGACTCAGGTTTTCTGGGTCTCTATGTTTTTGGTTGGACAGGTTTCTCAATTTCTTTCTTAGGTTTTTGCATTCTTCATCAAACCATTTGTCATTGTTGTTCATTTTCGGTTTTCTGTTTGAAATGTTTAGATTTGATAAGGAAGCTGAGAGGTCAAATATACTGTTTAGGTTTTCTACTGCCAAGTTTACACCTTCACTATTACAGTGGAACGTTTTGTCCAGGAAGTTGTCTACAAGGGATTGAATTTGTTGTTGCTTAACTGTTTTTTGGTAGGTTTCCACACTACATTCCTTCCATCTATAGCATTTCTTAATCAGTTCCTTTGGCTTTGATGCCTCATGATTGAGTATTGCTCTGTTCAAGTAGACTGTGATTTTTCTGTGATATGATAGGGGTGTCAGAGGGCTGACTGTGAACGCTCTGAGAGACTCTGGGTTGAGGTCAGTGATAAAGTAGTCTACAGTACTACTGCCAAGAGATGAGCTATAGGTGTACCTACCATAGGAGTCCCCTCGAAGCCTACCATTGACTATGTACATACCCAGCGTGCGACTGAGCGGCAGGAGCTGTAACCCGTTTTTGTTGGTTTTGTTGTCATAGTTGTGCCTAGGGGGGCATACGGGGAAGGGAATGCTGTCACCTCCAGGGAGGTGTTTGACCCCCTGTGTGCTGAGGGTGTCAGGTTCTTGTCCAGTTCTGGCATTTAGGTCGCCACAGACTAGTACATGTCCCTGGAAATGATTGATTTCCCCCTCCGGGATGGAGAAGCTGTCTTCATTAAAGTATGTGGATTCTAATGGGGGGATATAGGTAGCACACAGGAGGACATTTTTCTCTGTTAAGATCATTTCATTTTGAATTTGCAGCCAAATTTAAAATGTTCCTGTTTTGATTAATTTAATAGAGTGAGTTAGGTCTGCTCTATACCAAATTAGCATACCCCCTGAGTCCCTTCCCTGTTTCTCACCTGGAAGTTTGGTGGATGGGACTACCAGCGCTCTGTAACCAAGAGGGCAACCAGTGGGTCCGTCAACTCTATTCCATGTTTCTTGCAGGATGACAATGTCTGTATTTCCGATTCCTTTGGTGAAGTCCAGGTTCCTGCACTTTAGGGCAAAGGCAGATGACCTCAGGCCTGGGATATTCCAGGATGATATAGTGAAGGCTTTGTGTTCCATAAAGTGTCCAATGTTGTTGGTTGTGTGGTTTTGCCTCAGGCCAGTAAGTGTGAGCAGAGCATGCTGAGCATCTGGTACATGCCATTGGCTTGGGCTAGTGTAAGAGTCGGGGTTGGGCCTGTTTGCCTGCTCACGGCCTGGGCGTATGTGTGACTTCCATTTTGAGGCCCTCTTTGCGAGAGTGGGGGGCATGGGGTGGGCAGGAGGGGCACAGGTCTGATCTGAGGGGGCCTAAATGGGGTATGGGCATGGTTGACTTGGGGGGGTTGATTGTTTGGGGTGGGTGTGTATGTGGCTGGTTATGTTGTGGTCTGGATGTAGGTCCTCTCGGCATTGGTCCTCTATGTGTAGGTCTTGCTGGTCTGTGCGGGGTGTCTATTGATCTGTTGTTTCTGTGTGAAGTGTTGGGGCTGCGTTTGAGAGCGATGTCCTTTAGAGTCCGGGCGAGTATGGGCACAGGATGCCTTTAAAAATATATATATTTAACCTTTATTTAACCAGGTAGGCTAGTTGGGAACAAGTTCTCATTTACAACTGCGACCTGGCCAAGATAAAGCAAAGCAGTTCGACACATACAACAACACAGAGTTACACATGGAATAAACAAACATACAGTCAATAATACAGTAGAAAAAACATCTATACAGTGTGTGCAAATGAGGTAAGATAAGGGAGGTAAGGCAATAAAAAAAATATATATATTTTTTATTTCACCTTTATTTAACCAGGTAGGCTAGTTGAGAACAAGTTCTCATTTGCAACTGCGACCTGGCCAAGATAAAGCATAGCAGTGTGAACAGACAACACAGAGTTACACATGGAGTAAACAATTAACAAGTCAATAACACAGTAGAAAAAAAAGGGGGGAGTCTATATACATTGTGTGCAAAAGGGATGAGGAGGTAGGCGAACAATTACAATTTTGCAGATTAACACGGAGTGATAAATGATCAGATGGTCATTTACAGGTAGAGATATTGGTGTGCAAAAGAGCAGAATAAAAACAGTATGGGGATGAGGTAGGTAAAAATGGGTGGGCTATTTACCGATAGACTATGTACAGCTGCAGCGATCGGTTAGCTGCTCAGATAGCAGATGTTTGAAGTTGGTGAGGGAGATAAAAGTCTCCAACTTCAGTGATTTTTGCAATTCGTTCCAGTCACAGGCAGCAGAGAACTGTAACGAAAGGCGGCCAAATGAGGTGTTGGCTTTAGGGATGATCAGTGAGATACACTTGCTGGAGCGCGTGCTACGGATGGGTGTTGCCATCGTGACCAGTGAACTGAGATAAGGCGGAGCTTTACCTAGCATGGATTTGTAGATGACCTGGAGCCAGTGGGTCTGGTGACAAATATGTAGCGAGGGCCAGCCGACGAGAGCATACAGGTCGCAGTGGTGGGTGGTATAAGGTGCTTTAGTGACAAAACGGATGGCACTGTGATAACCTGCATCCAGTTTGCTGAGTAGAGTGTTGGAAGCAATTTTGTAGATGACATCGCCAAAGTCGAGGATCGGTAGGATAGTCAGTTTTACTAGGGTAAGTTTGGCGGCGTGAGTGAAGGAGGCTTTGTTGCGGAATAGAAAGCGGACTCTAGATTTGATTTTCGATTGGAGATGTTTGATATGAGTCTGGAAGGAGAGTTTACA
Source organism: Oncorhynchus gorbuscha (assembly GCF_021184085.1). Classification (NCBI taxonomy): domain Eukaryota; kingdom Metazoa; phylum Chordata; class Actinopteri; order Salmoniformes; family Salmonidae; genus Oncorhynchus; species Oncorhynchus gorbuscha. The sequence goes on from NC_060186.1 coordinate 59,583,361, forward strand.
GTCTAGCCAGACACCTAGGTACTTATAGATGTCCACATATTCAAGGTCGGAACCATCCAGGGTGGTGATGCTGGTCAGGCATGCTGGTGCAGGCAGCGAATGGTTGAAAAGCATGCATTTGGTTTTACTAGCGTTTAAGAGCAGTTGGAGGCCAAGGAAAGAGTGTTGTATGGCATTGAAGCTCGTTTATAGGTTCGATAGCACAGTGTACAAGGACGGGCCGGAAGTATATAGAATTGTGTTGTCTGCATAGAGGTGGATCAGGGAATCGCCCGCAGCAAGAGCAACATCATTGATATATACAGAGAAAAGAGTCAGCCCGAGGCTTGAACCCTGTGGCGCCCCCATAGAGACTGCCAGAGGACCGGACAGCATGCCCTTCGATTTGACACACTGAACTCTGTCTGCAAAGTAGTTGGTGGACCAGGCAAGGCAGTCATCCGAAAAACCGAGGCTACTGAGTCTGCCGATAAGAATATGGTGATTGACAGAGTCGAAAGCCTTGGCAAGGTCGATGAAGACGGCTGCACAGTACTGTCTTTTATCGAAGGCGGTTATGATATCGTTTAGTACCTTGAGCGTGGCTGAGGTGCACCCGTGACCGGCTCGGAAACCAGATTGCACAGTGGAGAAGGTACGGTGGGATTCGAGATGGTCAGTGACCTGTTTGTTGACTTGGCTTTCGAAGACCTTAGATAGGCAGGGGAGGATAGATATAGGTCTGTAACAGTTTGGGTCCAGGGTGTCTCCCCCTTTGAAGAGGGGGATGACTGCGGCAGCTTTCCAATCCTTGGGGATCTCAGACGATATGAAAGAGAGGTTGAACAGGCTGGTAATAGGGGTTGCGACAATGGCGGCGGATAGTTTTTCTGAAATAGAGGGCCCAGATTGTCAAGCCCAGCTGATTTGTACGGGTCCAGGTTTGGCAGCTCTTTCAGAACATCTGCTATCCGGATTTGGGTAAAGGAGAACCTGGAGAGGCTCCGGCGAGTAGCTGCGGGGGGGGGGGGCTGTTGGCCGAGGTTGGAGTAGCCAGGCGGAAGGCATGGCCAGCCGTTGAGAAATGCTTGTTGAAGTTTTCGACAATCGTGGTGGTGACCGTGTTACCTAGCCTCAGTGCAGTGGACAGCTGGGAGGAGGTGCTCTTGTTCTCCATGGACTTCACAGTGTCCCAGAACTTTTTAGGGTTGGAGCTGCAGGATGCAAATTTCTGCCTGAAGAAGCTGGCCTTAGCTTTCCTGACTGACTGCGTGTATTGGTTCCTGACTTCCCTGAACAGTTGCATATCGCAGGGACTATTCGATGCTATTGCAGTCCGCCACAGGATGTTTTTGTGCTGGTCGAGGGCAGTCAGGTCTGGAGTGAACCAAGGGCTATATCTGTTCTTAGTTCTGCATTTTTTGAACGGAGCATGCTTATCTAAAATGGTGAGGAAGTTACTTTTAAAGAATGACCAGGCATCCTCAACTGACGGGATGAGGTCAATGTCCTTCCAGGATACCCGGGCCAGGTCGATTAGAAAGGCCTGCTCACAGAAGTGTTTTAGGGAGCGTTTGACAGTGATGAGGGGTGGTCGTTTGACTGCGGCTCCGTAGCGTATACAGGCAATGAGGCAGTGATCGCTGAGATCCTGGTTGAAGACAGCGGAGGTGTATTTGGAGGGCCATTTGGTCAGGATGACGTCTATGAGGGTGCCCTTGTTACCAGATTCTAGCTTAGATTGTAGGACTGCCGGGGTGTTAAGCATATCCCAGTTTAGGTCACCTAACAGAACAAACTCTGAAGCAATACGGGGGGCGATCAATTCACAAATGGTCCAGGGCAAAGCTGGGAGCTGAGGAGGGTCGGTAGCAGGCTGCAACAGTGAGAGACTTATTTCTGGAGAGAGTAATTTTCAAAATTAGTAGTTCGAACTGTTTGGGTATGGACCTGGAAAGTATGACATTACTTTGCAGGCTATCTCTGCAGTAGACTGCAACTCATCCCCCTTTGGCAGTTCTATCTTGACGGAAAATGTTATAGTTGGGTATGGAAATCTCAGAATTTTTGGTGGCCTTCCTGAGCCAGGATTCAGACACGACAAGGACATCAGGGTTAGCAGAGTGTGCTAAAGCAGTGAGTAAAACAAACTTAGGGAGGAGGCTTCTGATGTTGACATGCATGAAACCAAGGCTTTCAATCACAGAAGTCAAAAAATGAGGGGACATGCAGGGCCTGGGTTTACCTCCACATCACCCGCGGAACAGAGGAGGAGTAGAATGAGGGTGCAGCTAAAGGCTATCAAAACTGGTCGCCTAGAGCGTTGAGGACAGAGAATAAAAGGAGCAGATTTCTGGGCATGGTAGAATATATTCAGGGCATAATGCGCAGACAGGGGTATGGTGGGGTGCGGGTACAGCGGAGGTAAGCCCAGGCACTGGGTGATGATGAGAGAGGTTGTATCACTGGACATGCTGGTTGTAATTGTTGAAGTCACCGCATGTGTGGGAGGTGGGACAAAGGAGGTATCAGGGGTATGAAGAGTGGAACTAGGGGCTCCATTGTAAACTAAAACAATGATAACTAACCTGAACAACAGTATACAAGGCATATTGACATTTGAGAGTGACATACAGCGAGGCATACATTAACCCCGGTTGTTGAATTGGGCGAGCTAGCTTAAACAGTAGCTAAAACAGTAGGTGAGACAACAACAGCTAATCAGCTAGCACAACAACAGCAGGTAAAATGACGTTGACTAGGCAGGGAGGGTCGGATTAACTACACACAGAGCCTGAGTGCGGCTGGGGCCAACAGATAAAACATAAACAAGCAGAATGGAGTACCGTGATTAATGGACAGTCCATCATGCATCAGCTATGTAGCCAAGTGATCAGTGTCCAGGGGGCAGCGGTGGATGGGGCAGGGAAAAAATCGAAAAGAGATTGAAAGTAAATTTGGGTCCAGTGAGTAGTTGGGACGCGGCGATTCAGACGGTTAGCAGGCCTGTGCTAACAAGCTAACAGTTAGTAGGCCGGGCCTAAACAAGGTAGCAGTTAGCGGACCGGGGCTAAACAAGCTAGCAGTTAGCAGGCCGAATTAGCAAGCAAGGAGATAGCAAGGGCTAGAAAGTTAGCCTTTTGGGGACGTCGCGATGGGGTGAGTCTGTTTATGCCTCTTCATGCGGTGACATCGATAGACCGGTCGTGGGTCCGGATATCCGGATATTGCCCAGGAGTATGCTTCGGTGGTAGCTAGCTTCAAGCTAAGTGGGTGGAAACGCTAGCCAGGAGTAATCATCCGGGGTTGCAGTTAGCTAGTTGTGAAGATCCAGCTGAAAATGTTCCGTTTGCGGTGGTAATCCGGTGGGAATCTGGGGATAAAAAAATAATAGGTCCGTTATGCTCTGGTTAGAGTCGCGTTGTTCAAACTGGCGAGAGCTTTCCGAGCTAAAGGTTAGCTGATGACCGGTTAGCTGAAGACCGCTAGCAATGGTTTGCTGACTGATAGCTGGTAGTTAGCTGGTAGTTAGCTGGCTACCTTCAGTTAAGGGGTTCCGGATCCGAAGTAAATATAAATACTTTAGAAAAAAAAGCAGATCCGCGCTACATTGGGTGAGGCGGGTTGCAGGAGAGTTTTTAGAAGTTGATGTTTAGCAAAATGTTTTAAAAGCTATGCAAAGAAAAATATGTTTAAAAAACGATATATACAAGGGACACGACATGACAAGACGTCTGACTGCTACGCCGTCTTGGTGAGAATAAATAGGCCATAGTGGTGAAGTAATTACGATATAGCAATTAAACACTGGAGTGGTAGAGGTGCAGAAGATGAATGTGCAAGTAGAGATACTGGGGTGCAAAGGAGCAAAATAAATAAATAAATACAGTATGAGGAAAAGGTAGTTTGAATGGGCTATTTACAGATGGGCTATGCACAGGTGCAATGATCTGTGAGCTGCTCTGACAGCTGGGCACTGCTGCCTTGTATAGGTGGACCTGGTCATAAAGGCTGTTCAAGTCCAGGGTGGAGCGGTGGGCCAGATAAACATTTGGTTTTGAGGCACAGTCACAGGAAATACTTGTGTTTACCCGCTGTCTCTCTCTCTCTCTTTCTCTCTCTCTCTCTCTCTCTCTCTCTCTCTCTCTCTCTCTCTCTCTCTCTCTCTCTCTCTCTCTCTCTCTCTCTCTCTCTCTCTCTCTCTCTCTCTCTTGAGTTGTCACCTCACGGTGTCAGAGGGACAGATAGAGCTGATTTAGCATGGACAGTCAGAGCACATTCAGACACGGCTGAGCCAGGACAGATTGGAGTTTGTTTCTATGTGAACTACTACAGGTGACGAGGGAGGAGAACTCTGTCTAAAACAACTCCCATGTCATTTCAACCAAAAAAATATATGTGATGACATTGAATCAACGTGGAAAATTGATTGGATTTGTTAGGGCATTTCGTATTTTTTTCACCCAACTTTTAATCTAAATGACATGGTAAATTTTTAGCTGACAACTCAACCAAATGTAAATCAAACCTAGATGTTGAACTGACATCTGTGCCCAGTGTGCTGTGACACTGACAGGGTATTTTAGCTGTTTGTTGGATGAATATGGTTCTAAAGTTTGAGAAATGGAAATTGGTACTCTGGCTTGTTGCTAAGGCTCATAGAAAGGTTTGACTTGTGTGTAACAGAGATTGCAAATGGCTCAGAGTGGAATGGAATGGAAGAAAGGTAAGCAAGCAGAGGAAATGGCTGAGAGTGGAATAGAATGGAAGAAAGGTAAGCAAGCAGAGGAAATGGCTGAGAGTGGAATAGAATGGAAGAAAGGTAAGCAAGCAGAGGAAATGGCTGAGAGTGGAATAGAATGGAAGAAAGGTAAGCAAGCAGAGGAAATGGCTGAGAGTGGAAGAAATGATGGATGAGAATAAAGAAAGTCAGAGGAAAGTGTGCAGCAGAGAAAAGGAAATAATCAAGCTTTGAAGAAGAGACAGAAAGAGAGAGAGAAGTGGCACCCCACTGACTGCCTTAAAGCCTATCTGAATCAGTCTTTTTGTGTTGGGACTGAATAGTGCAATCATACAATTTCTTTGAAAAACGGACTTGACACTAGAAAAGCCGGGCCTCGAGGGACCCCCCCCTTTGAGCCAATGAGCAGTCATTTGGACTTGAACATTCTAACAGTCTAATAAATACATTTCATAAACACTATCGGAAAAAATAATCCTTTGGTTGTGTTTATGATGGCTCGGGTAACATCAGAACACAAAAGATATATTATTTTAAAGAACACAATAGCATTTTCATTAGTTTATGTTCCTGTGGGCAATCTGTTGCCTCGATCTCACGTGTGGAGCGCATGGAACAATGATTATCCTTGGAAGATCTGCTCTTTTTGATTCTACAGTATATAAGGGTGGCAGCATAGCCTAGTGGTTAGAGTGTTGGACTAGTAACCGGAAGGTTGCGAGTTCAAACCCCCGAGCTGACAAGTTACAAATCTGTCGTTCTGCCCCTGAACAGGCAGTTAACCCACTGTTCCCAGGCCGTCATTGAAAATAAGAATATGTTCTTAACTGACTTGCCTGGTTAAATAAAGTTAAAATAAAAAATATAAAAAAATATAGACATCTAAATGTCTTAGCTGTATGTGACTCTGTGGGAAGATTTGAAAAAGTCACTTTTTGGCATTCTAGGGGAAAACATGACACGTCTTCTTAAAACTGCTTATGACACAAATTCTGTTTGAGATATTTAAATTCTGACAATATTCTCCGGTTGAATAAACCTATTAAGGAAAGTCAAGGACAGAGGGGGACATGACTTTAAAAATGGCAGAGATATTTGATTTTAAATTCATATTGAGTCAAAACTACTCACTCGGCTCTTCTAGTGTTAAGAGAAACCTTCCTCTTGCATTTGAAAAATAGTCTGGAACAAGCCTTTCAATTGTCCCCATATGGTAAATAGCTCTGCATCACCATCATTGTTTCCCAGTCTGCTAGGCATTCTGCCTGCTCTGACTGTCACATATTCATTCATCCATCCGTCTACTGTAACTCTTGACCCTGATGGTTCTACTGCTGTTCTCTCTCTCTCTCTCTCTCTCTCTCTCTCTCTCTCTCTCTCTCTCTCTCTCTCTCTCTCCTCTCTCTCTCTCTCCCTCTCCCTCTCCCTCTCCCTCTCCCTCTCCCTCTCCCTCTCCCTCTCCCTCTCCCTCTCCTCTCTCCTCTCTCTCTCTCTCTCTCTCTCTCTCTCTCTCTCTCTCTCTCTCTCTCTCTCTCTCTCTCTCTCTCTCTCTCTCTCTCTCTCTCTCTCTCTCTCTCTCTCTCTCTCTCTCTCTCTCTCTCTCTCTCTCTCTCTCTCTCTCTCTCTCTCTCTCTCTCTCTCTCTCTCTCTCTCTCTCTCTCTCTCTCTCTCTCTCTCTCTCTCTCTCTCTCTCTCTCTCTCTCTCTCTTCAATTCAATTCAATTCAAGGGACTTTATTGGTATGGGAAACGTGTTAACATTGCCAAAGCAAGTGAGGTAGATAATATACAAAAGTGAAATAAACAATAAAAACTGTAAACATTACACATACAGAAGTTTCAAAACAATAAAGACATTACAAATGTCATATTACGTATATATACAGTGTTACAACGATGTACAAATGGTTAAAGATACACAAGGGAAAATAAATAAGCCGTGTCTTTACTATCATTAACTGAAGACTGTTTTTATCAAAGATTCTCTGTAATTAGTTATTACGCGATTAGACTGATTAATCATGTAACCGTAATTACTAGGAAGTCGGGGCACCAAGGAAAAATATTCAGATTACAAAGTTATCATTTCCTAAAATAACTTTTCAGATATTTTATCTGATGTTATCTTTACCTCATGTTAGTCTCATTCCAAACGCCGTAAATTGCTGGTTATCTGCACGAACCCAGTCTTCACTATGAGTCATCCATACATCAATTGTCTTAAATCATTTATTTATTACTAACTAAGTAATTCACAGAAATGCATAAACAAACAAATAAGGTAAATGTGGTTACAAGAAATGAGAATGTGCCCTAGTGGGGCTTGTTAGACAAAAGTGGGGGTCGACTAAGAAGTCACTACAAAGTGATAATTATAACAATTGAAATGCTTATCCTTTGCACATGAACGCTCACTCATTCGGGAACAATTGCAATCAATATTTATATTTACGCCCAGTGTGTCATCTTGATCGCTGGTGAAAAGTTTGTTTATTTTGTAAATTGTCCGTCTCTCTCCCCCTCTCTCTCTCTGTCGTGGTTATAGTGGATCGTTCAGAGTGACATTCATTCTTTTCGTTATAGAATGGATGTTTCGGCGGTTGTCGTTCTTCGCTTTCAATGATACCGAATTCATAGCTGTTCGTAGCTGGATTCTTCACCGATATTTTATACTTTCTCCGGAACATGAAATTTGTTCGTACCTCAAGTTCTGTGAGTTGGAAGGATTTCCTTTGTCCTCTATGAAAATGTACTCTCTCTATACTGTGTGTCCATGAGGAGGTCCTCAGGAATTTACGACATCTCTCTGACCACAGCAACCTAGTTGAAGCAGGAAAGGGGGAGGCAGGGAGAGGGGGATGGGGCTTACTATACCCAAAGAGGCCAACGTCACGACAGGAGTTTTTCAAAATTGGGTTTGTTTTCGAATTCTTTGTGGATCTGTGTAATCTGAGGGAAATATGTGTCTCTAATATGGTCATACATTGGACAGGAGGTTAGGAAGTGCAGCTTAGTTTCCACCTCATTTTGTCTCTCTCTCTCTCTCTCTCTCTCTCTCTCTCTCTCTCTCTCTCCCCATTATTTATCTGTGTAAACCATTCTCTCCTTCTCATTCACTCTCCCTCCTTTACTCCCTGTCTATATCCCAGTGTTTAGTAGCAAGGCTGATGGCCTATATCATAGTATCACAGTGTATGGCTCTGATAAACGACTGTAATCTCTCTTCTAGTGTTGTTTCTTCTTTTACTCTCCTAACACTCCCTGAGAGCAGCAATTCTCTTCATCTTCTGTTGATATCAATCTCCCATTCCTTTCATTCTCATTCAAAGAAGGAGGGGGAGAGGAGAGGAGAGGGGGAAGATGGTGTGGTGAGAACCTGAAATAAAAAGGAAATCTCTAAGTTAGCATTAAGTTTCCCGTATTGACTGTGTCTCCTGCTGTTCCATTATTCATAGTTACAGCAGTTGCCAGGAACACTGCTGCCCCACTTCCACTGCGGCCCACTCCACTCCACTCTGGTCAGCATGTGTTGAGAGGGAAGTGAAACCTATCGAGTTTGAATTAATTCAGTCGAGCCCACTCCTTATTACTTCACTTCTCTAAGCAATTCCATTCCACCTGAATGGCTTTAATGAAAATATATGCAAACCTGCTGGAGTTAGAATCATCAGAGGTAAACCATGTTATCGATTCACATGAAAAATAGATATGACACTTCTCTGTCCCTAAATCCTCAGTGTGAACACAGTGTTTAGATGGGATAGTTGGGCTTCTGGAGCGGCTCTTTTTTCCTCCTATCTGTTGTGAGCACTCTGATTTCTGCTGACTCGGGACGCACTAAAGTGGAGCAGCACATGACTACATATAACAATACCCTCTATACTGCCAGATATTTAATGAGTGCTGCAGTGTGTGTGTGTGTGTGTGTGTGTGTGTGTGTGTGTGTGTGTGTGTGTGTGTGTGTGTGTGTGTGTGTGTGTGTGTGTGTGTGTGTGTGTGTGTGTGTGTGTGTGTGCTGCCTACTTCTCCAGGATATGATGACTCCAACCTTTGGATTAACTCTTAAAAACATATCTGCTTGTGAGAATTGCGGCTCACGCTCAGGGAATAACGGGACGGAATAGCTTGGGACCTGGAATCGACCAAAATATTCCACACGTCCTGTCTGATACTGCGTTCCTACTGTGACAGAGCTGGGAAACCATTTAACATATAACATTGTAGGATTGTAGGTCTGATCATTTTAGGACCGTGAGTAAAAATATAAAAAAACACATTATAAACTCATTATAATCTAGCCGTAGCTTAAAGGGTCAATCTACAGTTGAAAGAATAACAAAGTGTACTCCCTGCCCGTTTTAGTAAAAAGCTGAGGGATGGAGCTGGAGAAATGTAACCACTCTCAAACTCAGAAACACAGCTATGGAAACAAGGACTAACCATCCATGATAACAGTGTTAGTGTTTGTTTACATTTTCTTTGTTTACATCATTGGAGTAAAACAAGCTTATGTTTGGGTTCTGATGGGGAATGGCAGTTTAACTAAGCTCATGGGGCATGTAAATGTTATATTATTTAAGAATCAATGGGGACATATCATTAATTTATATCAGAAAATGGATGAAGCAACTGCAGATTGCCCCTTTAAGAACCTATAGTCCGCAACTAAGGCCCAGAGTTTTTCCTGGTGATATCACATGGCCAATTATTTATTTAACTAGGCAAGTCAGTTAAAAACAAATTCTTATTTACAATGACAGCCTACTGGGAAACAGTGGGTTAACTGCCTTGTTCAGGGGCAGAATGACAGGTTTTTACCTTGTCAGCTAGGGGATTCGATCCAGCAAACTTTCGGTTATTGGCCCAACGCTCTAACCACGAGGCTACCTGCCGCCCCAAAGACAAACTCCTGGTCTTACACATTTTGTACATCAGCCGTTGGTCTGCAAATGTTCACTGAAGTTCAGGATTTCTTGAGAAACCTTAATATGAAACATGATTCAGTTAATCAGAATTTCATTGAGTAATGATGCAAACAGAATTTTGGTAAAGGTTAATCTTCAGTTCAATACCAAAAGGTCAGACGGTGTATACTAACTTTGTATACTTTGATTTGACATCAAATTGAATATGATTACCAGGAAGTTAAATTGTAACATCAACGTGTGAAATGAAACGCAACTAATGAATTCATCATTCCATGTCTAAATGAACAAGCACCATGAGTAGCGAAGGTCTAATTGAGGTGAACTCGTCAAAGTGAACACACATTTACATCCAGGAAATAGCAACAAACACATAAAAGGAACAGAAGGTGTATTGCTTCCAAATGAGCACACACACAGCAGCCGAGTGATCATTCTGTAGATGACTCTGCTTATTCTCTTTAACAATGACCTCAGAGAGAGGGTGTGTGTGTGTGTGTGTGTGTGTGTGTGCGTGTGTGTGAGACTCATTTCTAAGGCATCCTGATTACCATAGTTCCTTTGTGCCTTTCTCTCTCTCTCTCTCTCTCTCTCTCTCTCTCTCTCTCTCTCTCTCTCTCTCTCTCTCTCTCTCTCTCTCTCCAACCATACGGCAAATGGCTGCTGGTGAGTTAGGAAGCTCTGAGAGTCTGATTGGGAAGCATGAGAGCAATATCCTAATGGTTCGTATCCATCCACAACATTAACTTCTCTCTCTCTCTTTGTGCACTTTGAAGACGTATGTCTTCCTCTCCTTACAGCAATGAAACACACTCCTCCTCCTCCTCTGCCCAGAACATAAAAAGTAGCCACTGATGTTGAAAGGCACTCTCTTTTTATTTGTCTAAGTAAACAGCCACATGGTTCACTGTGATTACAATTGCAGAGGAACACAATCAGAAGGTTGAGTTTGATCAATGGCTTGCACTACCTTTAGATCAGGGCTTACCAAACTTTTCACTCAGGCCCCTCTTGCAGCATTGGGGAATGGAGAACACACCTGCAATTCTACACATTTGTCATGGGGTGCACAGAATTTTGCTGTTTTAAAGCAAATGTTCTTGCAATTCTATACATTTGGCCATGTCTAATGTGTATTCATGTGATATTTGATTGACTCAAACAGTACAACAACATCTATGGGCAAAAAATCCTGGCTAAAAAAAGTTAGCTGACATGGGATAGTTGATCTGGACATTTATAAATAGCTGATGATGCACTACCCTATTACAACTTTCAAGAGTATTTCATTTGTTTTATTTTGTATTTAACTAGGCAAGTCAGTTAAGAACAAACTCTTATTTACAACGACAGCCTACAGTTGAAAGTAAGTTGAAAGCTGGACTGAGTTCCTTTTTTAAAAGTTTGGGAACCATGTGTTGGCATGGCATGAGTGGGGAGAGACGGAGTTGGAAAGTGGATTCTTCAATGAGAAGTTCGATCCGATGTGGCTTTGTAACACGTGAGTTATCTGAGCTGCACTGAAAAGTAATTCAGTTTTGGAGAAAATATGGCAGTTGTTTAGACACGGACACAGAAGAGATTTGAAGTACAGTAATACAGTATGTGAGAAATCTATATATTTTTTTCAATAAAGGTGACAGCTTTATGTCCAGAGATATATCTATATTTATGTCAGTCAATTCTACACTTTGTGACATCAAGTTATAGTACATGATATTCTGCTAGTAATGTCATTGTGACTATGGGGTTTTCTCTGTATCACATCAACAATGCATCGAACAATTCATAATTTTGTCACATCTATCCGATAATGGAATCTTGCTTTTGTGACATCATACTTAAATGAATTATTTTTGTGACCTTCATTTAATAATTTTTAGAATGCCGTTTGAGTCTTTGCGTGTCAAAAAAGATACGCATCAAATAAAACTATATGACACGTCAAATAACACAATTCTATTATAGAATGTTGTGTGTGCTGTATTTGCATGTGCAAGCCAAGCTAAGATACAGATGTTATTAGCAACTAGCTAGCTTTAGCAACTAGCTAGCTTTAGCTTGGTACCTAGTTGGCACCAATGCAACCACCCTGAAAACAACATTTTCAATATTCTTAGCAATGATTTAGGAATCCATGTGAGTAAGTATTAGCTAGGTAGCCACTTGTTTTTCTCCTATTGAAATCGAACTTCAGTTCATGAAAATAACTAGCTAGCCAGCTACTTACTTAGCCCTGTTGCCCAAAGCTAACGTTATAAACAGCAAGCTAGCTTAATATAGCTAGTGAGGCTTGACCGGACATGTTGTGACGCTAGCCACAATAAGGATTAGCCACACTAGTGCAATTTGCGGTTCGACTGCAAAATAAAAGTCCCTTTGAAAGTGGCGCAGAAGGTTACAATTACATATTTAGACTAGATAATGTTGAACAAGTTTGAAGTGTTGGAATGTGGAGCAATGAAATTGGGTATCAGTCTACTCATTGACACCCACAGAATATAACTGTGAAAAGTTTATGTAAATATTAGCATTGTAGATTTTATGGGAACTGTGGGAACTATAGTACCCTTTCAAGCTCATCATTAAGCTCGGGGCCCAGGGTCTGAACCCCACCCTGTGCAACTGGGTCTTGGACTTCCTGATGGGCCACCCCTAGGCGGTGAAGGTTATGAAACAACACCTCCATTTCGCTGATCCTCAACACGGGTTCCACAAGGGTGCGTGCTCAGCCCCCTCCCGTACTTCCTGTTCAACCATGACTGCGTGGCCATGCACGCCTTCAACTCAATCATCAACTTTGCAGACGACACAAAAGTAGTAGGCCTGATTACCAACAATGATGAGACACCCTACAGGGAGGAGGTGAGGGCCCTGGCGGAGTGGTGCTAGGAAAATAACCTCTCCCTCAACATCAACATAACGAAGGAGTTGATCGTGGACTTTAGGAAAAGGCAAAGGGAGCACGTCCCTATCCACATTGACGGGACCACAGTGGAGAAGGTGGAAAGCTTCCTCAGCGTACACATCACTTATGACCTGAAATGGTCCAACCACACAGACAGTGTGGAGAAGAAGCTGCAACAGCACCTATTCAACCTCAGGAGGCTGAAGAAATGCAGCTATGCTCCCAAAACCCAACTGCACCGCCCGCACCTGCAGGGCTCTCCAGAGGGTGGTACGGTCTGCCCTACGCATCCCCAGGGGCACACTGCCTGCCCTCCAAGACACCTACAGCACCCGATGTCACAGGAAGGCCAAAAAGATCATCAAGGACATCAACCACCTGAGCCACGGCCTGTTCACCCCGCTATCATCCAGAAAGCGAGACTCCACTGTACAGCCTTTCCTATTAACGTTGCATTTTAAAGGCCTTAGTGTGTCTAAACAAAATGTGTAGTTAAAGAATTCTGCTCTGAAAGGTAGATCCCTGATGATGTTGTCTGCTCATGTAAAAACTGGGTCACTATTGATTCTCTGTAATCCTCCTGAATTGGTAGGATTATCCGTACCTGACACTGTATAAACCACTGTTTACAAAAGACAGCAAGCACATCAATGAAAAAGCCTTTTTATTTTTTAATTTTTTACTTTTATTTCAATCAGCCTAGCAGCTAAACCGATCCATCCTAATCCTAATTGTAATCAGCCAATGACAGCACAGCAGAGGGAACAGGTCGTTATGGACACAGGGTTTAGGTTTTATGATTATGGGATGTTTTGACTGGTCCTGTACTGATAGTGTGTTCTGGCCATGGTGTATTCTCTCCACCAGTATTCTCCTTTTCCCTCTCTGGGCAGAGCAGCTCGCTCCAATCCTAAACATTGAGAGCTGAGGGAAATAACAATAGACGAGGCCTCTGAGACACATACAGGGACAGACTGACTGGAGCACAGCCATCTGATCAGTCCATTAGGGTTTACAACAACAAGAGGAGAGGGACTGGTGCTCTACACACACATCAACACACGCAATTTATATATTACCGTCATTTAGAATAAATGCTGTTTTTATTTCTGTACCAAGTGAACACAAATCAAATCAAATCACATGTATTTATATAGCTCTTCGTACATCAGCTGATATCTCAAAGTGCTGAACAGAAACCCAGCCTAAAACCCCAAACAGCAAGCAATGCAGGTGTAGAAGCACGGTGGCTAGGAAAAACTCCATAGAAAGGCCAAAACCTAGGAAGAAACCTAGAGAGGAACCAGGCTTTGAGGGGTGGCCAGTCCTCTTCTGGCTGTGCCGGGTGGAGATTATAACAGAACATGGCCAAGATGTGCAAATGTTCATAAATGACCAGCATGGTCAAATAATAATCATCACAGTAGTTGTCAGTTGGCTTTTCATAGCCGATCATTAAGAGTATCTCTACCACTCCTGCTGTCTCTAGAGAGTTGAAAACAGCATATCTGGGACAGGTAGCACGTCCGGTGAACAGGTCAGGATTCCATAACCGCAGGCAGAACAGTTGAAACTGGAGCAGCAGCATGGCCAGGTGGACTGGGGACAGCAATGAGTAATCATGCCAGGTAGTCCTGAGGCATGGTCCAAAGGCTCAGGTCCTCCGAGAGAGAGAAAGAAAGAGAGAATTAGAGAGAGCATACTTAAATTCACACAGGACACTGGATAAGACAGGAGAAGTACTCCAGATATAACAAACTGACCTTAGCCCCCCGACACATAAACTACTGCAGCATAAATACTGGAGGCTGAGACAGGAGGGGTCAGCAGACACTGTGGCCCCATCCGATGATACCCCTGGACAGGGCCAAACAGGAAGGATATAACCCCACTCACTTTGCCAAAGCACAGCCCCCACAGCACTAGAGGGATATCTTCAACCACCAACTTACCATCCTGAGACAAGGCCGAGTATAACCCACAAAGATCTCCGCCACGGCACAACCCAATGAGGGGGGGGGCAAGCCATATAGGAAGATCACATCAGTGACTCAATCCACTCAAGTGACGCACCCCTCCTAGGGACGGCATGAAAGAGCACCAGAGCACCAATGTTGTTTTATTTTGTGCCACACACACGGGCTTGTCGGTATGCATTTATGTGTGTAGCCTATGTCTGTTTGTGTAGTGTAGTTCTGTTTTCAAATAAATGAATAGTACTAGGACAATGGCCTGGGGATCAGCCCAGTGTGTTGGGATGTGGTCGGTTCATTTTGGTGATTCCAGTACGACTATTTCATGCTAATGTGGTGTGGCAGAGATGAATGGATGCAGCACTCTGCTTCCTCCTTCCCTCATTCCCTCTCTCACTCTAACAGATGTCCGTGGGCTAATGACTTGTTTTTGAGTTCTACCGTGTGTGTGTGTGTCTCTGTGTGTGTGCGTGAATGTGTAGATATGCACCGAAAATTATGTTTTGTGAAATTGGTCAACTTGTTTGTGTGGGAGCAGATTTGAGCTAATAATGGTTTTAGATCTTGACTTAGTAATCACACAGAGGATGATCTTCTAATGATAGCTCCCAAAAGACTAAGACTATAGCAACAATACAATGCAGCAATAATGCAAAAGCCCTGCAATGTACGCTGTGATTACCATGGTGATAAATACTGCAGCTGTGCTGAAAGCTAGCAATAGGCCTATAGTAATATGATGGAGGGGCTGCTGCTGTAAATATGACTTTAAACATGACAGGATTGTGAATGACAAGGGGAAAATGACAGGACTGTGAATGACAAGGAGAAAATGACAGGACTGTGAATGACAAGGGGAAAATGACAGGACTGTGAATGACAAGGAGAAAATGACAGGACTGTGAATGACAGTCACATCCCCCCCCCTCCCCAGCATACACAGATGTAAGCTGTGTATGCTCTCTCTACTGGAGGTATACTGAGCCTCTGGGTCCTCCAGGTTCAGACAAAAATGATTCCTCATCTTTATACAGACAAAGGTGAATCCCAGGAGAAGCAGAGACAAAAATACACGTTGAGTGACCTTTGTCTCGCTCCCCCAAGATTACCTGTCAACTGTGTCAAGTATGTGTTTGCGCGTGCGTGTGTGTCTGCGTGTGTGTGCTTAATTTCTTGCACGTGTTCCCGTTTGTGTGTCTGCTACTGTACGTGCAAATGTGTGTGCAGTGGTGGAAAAAGTACCCTATTGTCATACTAAGGTTGAAATACCTTAAGAGAAAATGACTCAAGTCAAAGTAACCCAGTATAATGCTACGTGTGGTCCTTCTGTAGCTCAGTTGGTAGAGCATGGCGCTTGTAACGCCAGGGTAGTGGGTTCGATTCCCGGGGACACCCATACGTAGAATGTATGCACACATGACTGTAAGTCGCTTTGGATAAAAGCGTCTGCTAATTGGCATATATTACTACTTGAGTAAAAGTCTAAAAGTATTTGTTTTTAAATATTCTTAAGTATCAAAATTAAAAATGTAAATCATTTCAAATTCCTTATATTAAGGAAATCATTTAAATTTACAGATAGACGGGCACACTCCTACACTCCAACATTTAAAAATCAAGCATTTGTGTTTTGTGAGTCTGCAAGACCAGCGGCAGTAGGGATGACCAGAGATGTTCTCTTGATTAGTGCAGGAATTGGACCAATTTCCTGTCCTGCTAAGCATAGAAAATGTACAAGTCAAATTAAGTCAAATTCTGAAACCACTGTGAATTGAGCCAAATGTATTGTACCAGTCAATATACAATGTGTATTGAACACTATTCAAGAGGAAAACAATACAACGTGGATGTTTTGGAGTCTGATAACTATGTGGAGTCTGATAACTATGAGCAGGACTTTCCAAATCAAATTGTATTGGTCACATACACATATTTAGCAGATGTTGTTGCGGGTGTAGTGAAATGCTTGTGTTTCTAGCTCCAACAATGCAGTAGCATCTAACAATTCACATCAATACACTCACATCTAAAAGTAAAAGAATGGAATATAGAAATATATAAATATTAAGACCAGCAATGTCCGAGTGGTATTGACTAAAACACAGTAGAATAGAATACAGTAAAAACATATGAGATGAGTAAAGCAGTATGTAAACATGATTAAAGTGACCAGTGTTCCATTATTAAAGTGACCAGTGTTCCATGTCTATGTACATAGGGTAGCAGCCTCTAAGGTGCAGGGTTGAGTAACCGTGTGGTAGCCGGCTACCAACAGTGACTAAGTTCAGGGCAGGGTACTGGGTGGAGGCCGGCTACTAACAGTGACTAAGTTCTGGGCAGGGTACTGGGTGGAAGTAGTGATGGCTATTTAACAGTCTGATGGCCTTGAGAAAGAAGCTGTTTTTCAATCTCTTGTTCCCAGCTTTGATGCACCTGTACTGACCTCGCCTTCGGGATGATAACGGGGTGAACAGGCCGTGGCTCGGGTGGTTCGTCCTTGATGATCTTTTTGGCTTTCCTGTGACACCGGGTGCTGTAGGTGTCCTGGAGGGGAGACAGTGTGCCCCCAGTGATGAGTTGGGTAGACCGTACCACCCTCTGGAGAGCCCTGCGGTTGCAGGCGGTGCGGTTGCCGTACCTGGCAACCGCACCTCAATTGTGGGTGGACCATTTCAGATGGTCAGTGATGTGTACACTGTGGAGCTTTTTACCTTCTCCACTGCAGTCCCATCGATCCCGTCGAGTACTTTTTGGTGTCAGGAAAAATGTATGGAGTAAAAAGTACATCATTTTCTTTAAGATTGTAGTGAAGTAAAAGTTGTCAAAAATATAAATAGTAAAGTACAGAGACCCCCAAAAACTACTGAAGTAGTACTTTAAAGTATTTTTTACTTAAGTACTTTACACCACTCTGTGTGTGTGTGCTGGTGCTTGCGTGTGCATGTGTGTGTGTTGGGCATTCTTGGTCTCGAGCATTACATAAGCACCTAAGAGGTTTCTTGGAGACAGAGGATGAACATGTTGGGTCTAAGGCTTTAACTGGTAGTTTGGTAACACTGTGCTTCAGTGTGTAGAACCCCTAGGGTGCTAATGTTTCTAAATGAATGAACTCCTATGCTGCCTATTCTGAAACATGACCCAATTCCTCACAAACACGCAAACTTACTTAGGGCTCTGTTCAATCTGCGTTGCAGAAGTTAAGCTTTACAGCGTGATTGAATTTTAAAGAAAATGTTCCCGCTTTAGCGGGGGTTGCATTCACGGTAAATGGTGCACATGTTGACTCAATTGGAAATTACCTTTACATTTATATTGCAGAATCTGTAACGCTTCAGCTTCACAGATTGAATAGAGCCAGGGTTGCCATGTCCGCTGTTTTCTGGCAAGTTGGGATACTTTGAAAACAATGTTGTGTGTGAAAATGTTATTGGTTGCAGGTTTTGGGGCTACTTCTAAATTGCACTGCGGTCATCATGGCATACATTTAAAAAACAAATAATAATAAAAAATGTCAGTGTTATTCGCAGGCTGCTGAGTGAGTGAGAGGAAAGCAGCGCCAGCACGTTGTGACAAGTGATGTGGGAACAATGAACTAGCATCACCAGCTAGCTAAAGTGCCTTCAGAAAGCATTCATACCCCTTGACTTATACCACATTTGTTGTGTTACAGCCTGAACTCAACATTGATTCAATTGTTGTTGTTTTTCACCGCTCTACACGCACTACCCCATAATTACAAAGTGAAAACATGTTTTTAAACAGTTATTTCCTCCCTCTCTGGCCAATGAGTTAGGAATGAAGCCTGTATCTTTGTAGTAACACAACAAAATGTGGAAAATGTCAAGGAGTGTGAATACTTTCTGAAGGCACATCTACCTCATGTGGCAACTCCTCTCTTGCTGGACTAGTTTCCTGGCCTTGTGGGTGGGTTTTGAGTTGTCATTGTATTCAGACTTTTTAGCTAGACCTGGCAACCCTCAATAGAGCCCTTAAACGGAGAGAGCATGAGCATTATGCATAAAGATGGAGCCGTCTTGAATGCACCACCAGTACCATTTCACACAAGCCAATGCACAGAAGGGAGAAGGAAAAAAACACTCCACACCTCTCCCATTTCTCTCTTTTCTCGCTGCCTTTTCTCCTTCCCTCAGTTTGCTCAGCTTTCTATTATTCAAATGATGACACAGACACATGAATCATTGTAATTCAAATTCACAAACGCCTCCACTAAACACTGATCATATACAGTGTATTCAAAACAAATGATGAAGCGCGTCTGCTAAATTATTGTTTAGAATTTTTTCCAGTTTCGAATCGATTCCTTTTAAACCCAAATTCTGAGGGTTCAGTAGTTCAAAGTTATTGTGGTGATACCACTTACAGGCTCCCCTTTTGTTTTGGATCACTTAAATATAACAAATGATGCATTTTGGAGAACATATGAGATGGGACCTATGGGGTTAGGTCTGTAGGGAAGAGAGTGCTTTCTGGAAAACATGAGGTGTAACCCTAACAATCCAATTTACTGTGGTGGATCAGCGCCAAACTACGCAAAACACGGATTGCTTTGTTTCATTTTGTTTCTCTCTCCCCTCCTCCTCTCTCTTAGTCTTCCCATTCATCACAATAATGAGGATTTTATCCGCACAGCCCCAGATCCAACATTTGTTGACACTGTATTGCAGTCTCTAAAACAATCATTCCAAATCACTCTCTTTTGTGGGCATCTACGCACTGTTTCTCTAAACTACGTGGACATTTTCTGTCTTTAACTCCAGCTGACGAACCATGTAATTACTGTCTAAAACAGGCAGCCAGGCGGAGATCTCAGAACAGTCCTCCGTCTTGTCCAAGGCAGACAAATCCTAGGGAAACAGCACCCCTGCATTTCTTTAAGACAGGCACATTACACACAGGACAGTTTTTAGCCAGTTATTCCAACCAATCTGTGACTCAGAGCTCCAATGGTTTGACTTCATATTTATTCTCCAGTGCAAGTTTATCTTCTCTATGTCCTCCAATCCTCCGCCACCTGCTTCTGATAGCATGGTTAAGTTGATCACTGTGTGTGAGATTACTGTGCTCTGAACTCACCCTTTTAAACAGGGGTTGATGGTTTCATGTTAGCCTTCACAGTGCAATCCCCCAGACTCCTCTAACATTCCAGTGATAGATGCTGTTTCTATGGCCTCGTACCCTGTAGCATCCCACAGTGCTCTTCAGACTGTGCAAATGAATCTCTCAAGCCATTACTCTTGATGTACTAAAGCATACTGTTTTATTGTGGGTCAATAGTATGTTAGCTACATCATGTAGTGTCTTTATTTTTGACCCAAAGCGAAGGCAGGATAGCGTTAGATCTATGTAGAAATGGTTGTGCCTAGTGCCTACACACTGGGCACACCACATCATTTCAACGTGGATAATTGGGTAATATTTTGTTGAGAGTTGATCAATGAGATTACAAGCGATATTCACCCAGTCAAAAAGACAGCCAACAGTTAGTTGAATGTTCACTGTGTTATCACTATGCTTTCAACCGGCTAAAAGCACAGCAAAGTTCAAATGGGAATACAATGTCAGATATTTTGTTTATTTATTGAACAATTAATGTGTTATCACTGCTCTAATAGCAGAACCAAATGACCTGGATTGCAGTTGAGATTACATTAAAATGACATGGTGCAAGTGATTAATGCCGTTTCAGATTCTGCTCACATTATTACAGCACTGGTGAAGATCTCCGCAGACGTGACGACCTATGCATGCCATCTTGAACATGCATGGTTAATATGATAACATAACAAGACATTTAAAGTTACAGTAACCTTAAAATGTGGCCATGGATGTGTTACTCATTTTAAGGTTGAATGCTACATTAGCTTGTAAGTATTACAAAAGTAAAATTTAATTGTGTTTGGTTGACAAGGCCTTAACTTTAGTCTTTTTATTGTACTACAAAAGTATTATTGCATTGTGCTTGGTTGTCAAGGCAACCGAATATCAACATTTAAAGGAGATCTATCTTCTGCTTGGATAGTTCCATCTGTGCCACTGATTTAGTCTGGCTTTAATTCCAGTTTGTCTACAAATGAATAATTGATATTGTCACGTTCTTTCAAAATCGAACCCAGAAGCAGACCAGGACATGGAGAGTAGGAAGAAGGTGAGTATTTATTTACAAGTCAATGTGAATGGGTAGATATATACAGGTGGCGTAGCGGGCAGCGGTGGTGAGTTGATGGGAGTAAATAGGTGGATCCAATGGGGTAGCGGAATCCTCCGAGGACCAGGCGGGAATGGGGTAAATGATCCGGGTGAGTAACTGGAGACAGAACAAACGGAGGTAAGTTTAAGGCAAGCAATATGTAAAAAACAACAAAAGTAATTCTATCCAACTTGAGGCTGATACTATGGCACAACATACTGTTCATGGCTAACGGTCCGGCAGGGAATGGATGTCAGGTCCGGGCTTATGAAGAGGAGAGATGATGATCAGGACCAGGTGAGCAGAAAGCTGATGGGATACAGGTGCGGGTAATCAGAACTCCCAACTGGCTACATTGTCCGGCAACCAGACAGGGTGCGTTCCAGGACGCCGGAAAAAACACTCCAGGACAGAACACAGGCAAAAACAGACTCAGGAAATGGGATTCGTGACAGATATGTTGGATTCAAGTCTCCATCTCAACCAAAAATGTAAGTTAAAAAATAGGACTAAATTAAGTTAAATCATACTTAAAATGGACTTTCAATAAAGTTGGTTTTGATTTAGTCCTATTCTTTTACTGAGATTTTTGGTTGGGATGGAGACATAAATCCAACATGTCAATTATTAATTGACCACCAAGCACAATTCAATATCACTAAATGTCATTACATTTGAAATCAACCAGAGCATGAAACCCTAGCTCTATGTGTTATCTGTTTTTAGTGGAATCCTGATTGAATTGAACTAATAATAGCTGTTGAGGACGTTGTAACTGCTATATAGGCCTTAACAGCATCATTGATAATAGATGAGTGAGAAAGTATCATCACATTTCATTTGCTCAATTAAACCTACACTTTGTAATGACTTCGATAGCAACAAGGAATCTCTATTTCTCAACAATCATTGTCACAATAGCACATTGGTAATAGTCAGCGACAAATATCATGGCTGGGATTGGTTAAAACTCATGGATGGGAGACCAAAGGGTAGCTGTAGATAGATACATTCTCCAGAAGGAGGTTCTGGCCAGCCTATAGTTTTTTTTCTGCTAATAATGTTTATAATGTTGTTTTAAAGGTACAAATTCAACATATTTTATACAAGCTTTGTTTATGTTGAAATTTGATTACCATGATGACATAATCCTGTGGTTGAAATGTCAGTTGACGTTGATTCGTTTTCTCAAATCCAATGTACATTTTCCATGTATATTCCACGTCATAATACATTGACACATTACGTTGAATAACATTGAATCAACCAGTTTGTGCCCAGTGGGTAGTGCCTACAACAACTTGATACCATGAAATCAGGAAAACCAATGTGATCCATTTCATATGATAATGTACCTTCAAACACAACAAAGGGACACATCATAATGCTCTCAAAATGTCTACCCTCCAGAATGACTGTTTACCTGTCATGTCCTGTTGAAAAGGCCACTGCTTTGTCCTCAGAGTTAAGTATGTACCGCAGGGTGGACGGTCGATAACTGACACAAACAAAAACAAAGGTAAATGTCCTCTGCTTCTGTCCACTCCCTTTATTGAGCCATTTGAAGCCATTTTTCATCTGTTTAAGCCCCTCAATGTCCCTCATCATCTACTGAAGTGCTGGTATTACCATACACTTAAAGAAAATATTTTTCTGTTTACGTCTGGTTATATTTATTTCTATATAAATCCTTGGCAGCAATTTTATTAGATGTGGGAGAGTGGATGAATTGCTTCCATTAGATTTCATTAATAAATAATTAGGTTTGATGGTGCTGTGCTGGAGGTTTCCTCAGGAAATTGGATAAACATGAGTGTGTTCACACACACACACACACACACACACACACACACACACACACACACACACACACACACACACACACACACACACACACACACACACACACACACACACACACACACACACACACACACACACACACACACACACACACACACACACACACACACACACACACACACACACACACACACACACACACACAGCAGGTTATTACCAGTCTAGGGTTATGGTTAGGGGACATCGCCTTAGGTTTAGGGCTATGGGTTAGGATGAAGGTTAGGGTTAGAATTAGGATTAAGGAGACACGTGATGCCGCGGAGCTGAGCAGACGTTGACAAACCGAGCTCTTCAAAGTTATTCTATTTTTACCTAAATAACAACGTTGAAACAATATTCTAACATCGGCTGATAAATTGTCAAGTACTTACCTTCCCAAAGAGCCATGGACCTCCGACCGAGAGGCAAGAAGGACGACCAAAACGTCGTTGATTCCCAAGATAACGATAACGCTACAGCTAGCAAGATTAGCATTAGCCCTCATAACTCAGACGACAGTTCCATTTACATTTACATTACATTTAAGTCATTTAGCAGACGCTCTTATCCAGAGCGACTTACAAATTGGTGCATTCACCTTATGACATCCAGTGGAACAGTCACTTTACAATAGTGCATCTAAATCTTAAAGGGGGGTGAGAGGGATTACTTATCCTATCCTAGGTATTCCTTAAAGAGGTGGGGTTTCAGGTGTCTCCGGAAGGTGGTGATTGACTCCGCTGTCCTGGCGTCGTGAGGGAGTTTGTTCCACCATTGGGGGGCCAGAGCAGCGAACAGTTTTGACTGGGCTGAGCGGGAACTGTACTTCCTCAGTGGTAGGGAGGCGAGCAGGCCAGAGGTGGATGAACGCAGTGCCCTTGTTTGGGTGTAGGGCCTGATCAGAGCCTGGAGGTACTGAGGTGCCGTTCCCCTCACAGCTCCGTAGGCAAGCACCATGGTCTTGTAGCGGATGCGAGCTTCAACTGGAAGCCAGTGGAGAGAGCGGAGGAGCGGGGTGACGTGAGAGAACTTGGGAAGGTTGAACACCAGTCGGGCTGCGGTGTTCTGGATGAGTTGTAGGGGTTTAATGGCACAGGCAGGGAGCCCAGCCAACAGCGAGTTGCAGTAATCCAGACGGGAGATGACAAGTGCATGGATTAGGACCTGCGCCGCTTCCTGTGTGAGGCAGGGTCGTACTCTGCGGATGTTGTAGAGCATGAACCTACAGGAACGGGCCACCGCCTTGATGTTAGTTGAGAACAACAGGGTGTTGTCCAGGATCATGCCAAGGTTCTTAGCGCTCTGGGAGGAGGACACAATGGAGTTGTCAACCGTGATGGCGAGATCATGGAACAGGCAGTCCTTCCCCGGGAGGAAGAGCAGCTCCATCTTGCCGAGGTTCAGCTTGAGGTGGTGATCCGTCATCCACACTGATATGTCTGCCAGACATGCAGAGATGCGATTCGCCACCTGGTCATCAGAAGGGGGAAAGGAGAAGATTAATTGTGTGTCGTCTGCATAGCAATGATAGGAGAGACCATGTGAGGTTATGACAGAGCCAAGTGACTTGGTGTATAGCGAGAATAGGAGAGGGCCTAGAACAGAGCCCTGGGGGACACCAGTGGTGAGAGCGCGTGGTGAGGAGACAGATTCTCACCACGCCACCTGGTAGGAGCAACCTGTCAGGTAGGACGCAATCCAAGCGTGGGCCGCGCCAGAGATGCCCAACTCGGAGAGGGTGGAGAGGAGGATCTGATGGTTCACAGTATCGAAGGCAGCCGATAGGTCTAGAAGGATGAGAGCAGAGGAGAGAGAGTTAGCTTTAGCAGTGCGGAGCGCCTCCGTGATACAGAGAAGAGCAGTCTCAGTTGAATGACTAGTCAGTTCCAGACTGTTGCTCTCAGCAGCCTCTTGCGAGCCTGCAGACATGCTGGCTACTCTCCTCCGGGAAATTCAGGATGGTAACAGAGGTCTTTCTCTGAAAATCGATAAGAAATCGGCTGAACTCCATTCTTCCATTGATGACCTGAAATCCTCCATGAATGATCTCCTTTTGAGAACGACTGAGGCAGAGCTGCGCATTAGCACAGTTGAAGATACCATCGCTAGACATGACTAGGTCTTGACACAACTGCAA
The DNA here is from genome assembly GCF_021184085.1 of Oncorhynchus gorbuscha. NCBI lineage: Eukaryota > Metazoa > Chordata > Actinopteri > Salmoniformes > Salmonidae > Oncorhynchus > Oncorhynchus gorbuscha. Next base: position 59,608,073 of record NC_060186.1, read on the forward strand.
AAGGACAATGCCTACCTCAAAAACAAAGTAGATCAGATGGAGAACCAGAGTAGACGTAGTAATATCCGTGTGGTGGGATTGAAAGAGGACAGCGAGGGCCGTGACCCGGTCCGTTTCTTCACTCAATGGATCCCGGAGGTCCTAGGCATAACCAACTTCACCAAGCCGCTGGAAATCGAACGAGCCCACAGAACATCAGCGCCGAAACCCCGGCCAGATGAGCCCCCACGAGCCGTCCTGATCAGGTTCCTCCGTTTCCAAGACAGAGAGAAGATACTGCAACTCGCAAGAGCCAAAGGGGACATCGCCATCGATGGGAAGAGGGTCAGCCTTTTACCGGATATGAGCGTGGACCTCGCCAGACGCCGCAAGCAGTTCAGACCTGCCGTCAAAGCACTGAAGGATATCTGTCCTAGTTGAGTCAACTCTGTTAGTGATGTTATTACATCTGTCCTAGTTGAGTCAATTATGTTAGTACATCTGTCCTAGTTGAGTCAACTCTGTTAGTGATGTTAGTAGATCTGTCCTAGTTGAGTCAACTCTGTTAGTTTTCCATTACACACCACCTCCAAGGCTTAAACTCACAGTAAGTATTATAGCTATATTCATCACCGGCTACCTCATCCACCCTGCGCGGATGAAAGTTCAGTACAAAGGCCGAAGCCATCTTTTCAACACACCGGGAGAAGTGCACACTTTTCTCAAAGAACTGAGCAACGTCTGAGTCTGAGCCAGGACGGTCTCTCTGGAGGATAAAATGCAGTTTGTTTGTTTTCTCTTATCCGGATTGAACTGCTGGTATCTCCCGGTCACTTTAATTGATTTGTACATTTTCAACTAACCGTATCTTCCCGGGGTGAGTTCTATTACATTTACAGGAGAGTATATTTTGGTTTAGTCCATACCTACTGGGCGAAGAAATAAGTGGGTTTAGGCCCACTGCTTTCCCCCTCATTTATGTTAATCTCTCGTAAAGAGGCTCAAGCAGCCCTTACCGTGGGCAGTAAATATTCAGCCATAAATATCTATTCACAACATTTGTTTTCAATTTAGAGAGCTTGCAGGTTTTAGTTTACGCCAAGGTTTAGCTAGTAAGAGCAAGATGGAAAGCGAGCAGCAACGTATCTCTACAAGTGTATTCATGTTTGATTGTTAGGACTGGTGTTCTAGTCTGACAATCGGGGTGGGTGGGATTTTTATTATTTTTTTCTTCCTTTTCTCTATGTTTATTGTTTCCTTCCTAAAGAGACACACAGGTCACTTTTGTGCTCATACCAAAGTTGAAACATTTCCTAATTATCTGCATATGATAGATTTCCATTCAGTTACATATTTGAAACCTAACCTATGCTTAATCCACTAAAATATGTCACATTCAACGTAAAAGGTCTTAACAGCCCGATTAAAAGGAAAAGAGTCTATACATACCTTAAGAAATTAAAGGCTGACATTGTGTTTTTACAAGAAACACATCTTACAGCCAGTGAACACAAGAAATTGAAGAGGGAATGGGTAGGACAAGTTTTTGCATCCTCTTTTAACTCCAAAGCAAGAGGAACTGCAATTTTGATAAGTAGACACATCCCCTTCTGCGTCAACAACACCATCTCTGATCCCTCTGGCAGGTTTGTTTTGGTGCAGGGGCATATGTTTTTAGAGTCTTGGACCCTATTGAATATTTATGCTCCTAACTTCGATGACCATATGTTTATTCAGAATGTCTTCCTTCAGGTTGCTCAAGCACCACCAGGATGGCTACTGGTTGGAGGAGATTTTAATTTTTGCTTAGATACAGTTCTTGATAGGTCTTCTGATAAACCCTCACTTCTTACCAAAGCCGGCAAGCTCACCATGTCATTCATGAAAGATCTCAATTTACTAGACATCTGGAGACAGTTGCACCCACAGGATAGGGACTACTCTTTTTATTCACACCCACACAAGACACACACACGCATAGATAACTTTTTACTTTCGACACAACTGTTTCATAGAGTGTTAGATGTCGAGTATCTCCCCAGATTGCTTAGTGACCATTCTCCTCTGGTATTATCAATCTCCATTCCTACCAAGGTAAATGGAGCATATAGATGGAGACTAAATTCTACACTTCTAAAGCAACCTGAATTTTGTGCATTCATCAAAGAGCAGATCAATATTTTTGCTTTGACAAACAAACCCTCTGCTCCTGACAGCTTCATTCTTTGGGACACATTGAAGGCCTATCTGAGGGGACAGATAATTTCCTATACTAAAGGGCTGAAGAAAAAACACGGTGCGGAACTGAGTGCTCTTGAATCTGAAATCTCTGAGCTAGAGAAAACATACCAAAGAGGCCCGACTAAAGATCTATACAGGCTTTTGGTAAATAAAACACTTAAATATAATATTCTGAACACATATCAAGCTGAGAGGGTCATCACTAGATCAAAACAGCGTTATTAGACTTAAATGTAAATGTAAAATTATGAGCTTGGAGAGAAAGCTCACAAAGTATTGGCATGGCAACTGAAAGCAGAGGAAAGTAAGAGGACAATTAATGCCATAGAAACTCTCACTAAAGAGATATCTTTCGACCCTACTGAAATTAATAATACTTTAAAAAAATACTATGAAGACCTCTACACTTCCCAATCAAGCGATGATCTATCAGAGATAGACTCCTTTCTCTCCTCTCTCAACCTCCCATGCCTGTTAAGGGAAGACAGCGAGCGCCTGAGTGAACAATTCTCAGTCCCTGAATTGTTGGAGGCCATTAAATCCTTACCTTCTAATAAATCTCCTGGGGAGGATGGCTTCCCTCCAGAGTTCTATAAAGAATTTAGGGAGCTGTTGGTCCCCTACCTTATGGAGGTACTTAAAAAAGCCAGAGAAGACAACTGCTTTCCAGAGTCCTTCTCTCAAGCAGTGATTACTGTAATCCACAAGAAAGGGAAAAACCCGCTAAAGTGCGCCTCCTATAGACCAATCTCTCTCCTTAACACAGATTGTAAACTGGTCACCAAGATGCTATCTAAGAGACTGAAGTCATGTCCAGTCTGATATAATTCACCTTGCTAACAAAAACAAAATACCTAGTGTCGCAGTCTCCCTCGACGCTGAAAAGGCCTTTGATAGGGTTGAATGGCCATACCTCTTTCGCGTCTTGGAAAAGTTCGGTTTAGGTACCGTGTTTGTGAATTTGATAAAATCACTCTACAAATCTCCTAAAGCTAGGATTGCTACCAATGGGATTACTTCCTCCTCTTTCCCTCTTTATAGGGGGAACAGACAAGGTTGCCCAATTAGCCCCCACCTCTTTGCCCTCGCCATCGAACCGTTGGCTGAGGCTATTAGAACGTGCCCTGACATACATGGCTTTGAGGTGGGCCCCCATACCCATAAATGATCACTCTTTGCGGACGACCTTATCTTATTCCTAACAAACCCAGAACACTCCCTCTCTCACTTGCAGATCCTACTACAGTGTTATAGTTCTTTCTCTGGATATAAGGTCAATCTTGATAAAAGCAAAATCTTACCGTTGTCTGTCTTTGACCATCATACCATCAAGCACAAGTTTCCTTTTAGATGGTCGCCTATGGGCTTCATAATATTTGGGCATAATGGTGGATGGTAATCTGAACAACCTCTATAAACTCCATCTGGCCAGTTTGTTGCAAAAGGTGGAGGTTGACCTTTGTAAATGGATGGACTTACCTCTCACTCTACTGGGTAGAATCAATGTAATTCAAATGAATGTCCTGCCCAGGTTTCTATATCTGTTTCAATCTCTCCCTATCCCTGTTCCCGCAGCATTTTTTTCCTCTCTCGACAAGCTGACCAGATGGTTTATCTGGCACGGCAAAACCCCTAGGGTTGGCCTGGATAAACGTACCCTTGATTACAGTCAAGGGGGCTTAAACCTCCCCAATTTTAGAATGTACTACTGGGCTGCACAGTCTAGGTTTCTGGCTCAGAGGTTTGACAATGGTCCCTCTCCCTCATGGTTGAACATTGAAAAGCTTGAGGTAAATGATGACACTAGGGCAGATTTGTTTTACAAATGGGACAGAAAATCTATAAAAACCATCACAGACAACCCTTTAATCATACATTCTGTCCTGGCATGGTGCAAACTGCATGAGCTGTTCGGACGAGGGGGATTCCTTTCCCCTAAAACCCCTTTATGGAACAATAGAATGATCCCTATGTTTTTCCAGAATAGTAACTTTAGACCATGGTCTGATAAGGGGATCACTCTTCTGGAACATTGTTACGAGGAGGGAGTTCTTATGTCTTTTGATCAGCTGAAACAGAAATACCACTTGCCTAACAGGGACTTCTTTAGCTACCTACAACTACGAAACTTTATTTGGGTGACTCTCAAGGGACAATGGAACCTACCTAAGATGTCACCTATTGAACAATTCTGCCACGCAGACCAACCACTGTTCAAGACCATTTCCCATGTTTACAATGCTCTTATGTCAGGACTAACACTGCCTGGGCAAGATAAACCCCGACTTAGATGGGAGAGAGATCTGGGTATTGATCTTGATGAGGATCTATGGCGTGACCAATGCAGGGATGGGGTTACATCCACATTGAACTCCAGATACAGACTGATCCAGTTTAATTTCCTCCATCAGCTCTATATCACCCCATCTAGACTGCACAGGTTCAACCCAGATATCTCCTCCCTATGTTTTAGATGTGGCTCAGATGAAGGAACATTCCTCCATTCCACTTGGCAGTGTTCAAAACTACACGGTTTCTGGCAGGGGGTATGCGATACCATATCCTCAATTCACAGGGTTGCTTTCCCTTTAGACCCGGAGGTCTGTCTACTGGGTAACTTTACTAACACAAATCTTAGGCAAAGCCATACTATAGAGCTAACAGAAATATTGCTAGCGATTGCCAAGAAATGTATTGCCTTGAAATGGAAATTGGATTCCTCCCTGCCAGTTGCAATGTGGCTATCGGAAGTTAATAGTTGTATCCCTTTGGAGAAAATCACTTACTGCTTGAGGAATAAGTTAAAGACATTTTACAGAATTTGGCAACCTTTTATTGAATATATGGAGAATCTCTCCCCACATCTCATTGATTGAATCTATATATAATCCTCACATAATGTTTCACACGTAATGTATATTATGTAGCCTACGGCAGGTGATCCAATGTCTCGTTATTTAAAAAAATATATATATATATTTTTTAAATGATTTTTTATTATTGTATGTTTGTTTATATAACTATAATTATAATTTATTTTTGTTACGTTCGTCTGTTACTGTCACTTTGTCCTATCGTTGTCTAATATCTTTTCACTTTTGTTTTGAATGTTCTTAATTGGAAAATGCAAAAATAAAATATTTTAAAAAATAATAATTAGGATTAAGGGTTAGGGTTGTTAGTGTGTTATTTCCATGTTGATGGTCACTATGTTGTTGGTAATCCTAACCATATGATTGGCCTTAACTCTAACTCTAAACCGAGATTCATGTCCACATCCTGGCTCAACCCTAACCCTATCACACACACACACACACACACACACACACACACACACACACACACACACACACACACACACACACACACACACACACACACACACACACACACACACACACACACACACACACACACACACACACACACACACACACACACACACACACACACACACACACACACACACACACACACACACACACACACACACACACACACTGCCCTACAGTAAGAGGCCTACTAGAGTGGAGATAATCAAAAGACCTTGTGACGGAGCACACGTCACTCTCACCAACGACAGCATCTCTCACATCTCTAACAGATATTAGGAAAAACTAGAGTCTAATGTCACCCGGTGGTGTTCTCCGTTTAAGGGCCAAAAGTAGACCATCTGACAACTTAACGAGATTCCCATGGATTGGCTCCAATGGGGCTAGACAGGGTCGTCCACCCCTGTCACCTAGCGTCTGGCCAGGGATGGGGTGAGGCAGAGAAATAAAGGCTGGGGTTTTTCACAAATAGAATGAAACCTTTTTTGCTGTGACTGCCAGCCATTTGGATGAACGGAATTAGATTAGCGTGTCAGAGTGGGCTGTAATAAGAGTGTGTGTGTGTCTCACAGCAGATGCTCCTGCCTCCACCGTGGCCAAATAAAGTCGGTTCCTACCCCATATGAATCATATGAATGCTCTCACACACCAATATGATATTCATGTTCATATTCATCATATTCATAGGATGAAAACCAGCCAAGACTAGAGCAACAAAAAAACTCAAATGAAATGTCAGCCAGTGCTGAATTCAATTTACTAAAGGTGGTAAAGGCCAGATGAAAAGCAGAGCTGCAGTGTATCAAATAAAACAATAACCATCTGTTTTGGTTGCAGTTTTTTTCCCCTTCCTTGATTAGGAAATTGGGACATTTCAGTGGTGGACAATTGTGAGATGAATGATATCGAAAACATGTAACATGATTCCTTGGAAACAGCGGAAGCAACGGGTGTTTTCCAGCTTATGCCGAAGAATGCATAAGGCTGATGAATGCTTAAGGTTAAGGCCGACGAATGCTTAAGGTTGTTGAATGCTTAAGGTTGATGAATGCTTAAGGTTGATGAACGCTTAAGGCTGATGAATGCATAAGGTTGACGAATGCATAAGGCTGACGAATGCTTAAGGCTGACGAATGCTTAAGGCTGACAAATGCTTAAGGCTGACGAATGCTTAAGGCTGACGAATGCTTAAGGCCGACGAATGCTTAAGGCTGACGGATGCTTAAGGTTGTTGAATGCTTAAGGCTGATGAATGCTTAAGGCCGATGAATGCTTAAGGCTGACGAATGCTCTAGGCTGACGAATGCTCTAGGCTGACGAATGTTTAAGGCTGACGAATGCTTAAGGCCGACGAATGCTTAAGGCCGACGAATGCTTAAGGCCGACGAATGCTTAAGGCCGACGAATGCTTAAGGTTGTTGAATGCTTAAGGTTGACGAATGCTTAAGGTTGACGAATGCTTAAGGTTGACGAATGCTTAAGGCCGACGAATGCTTAAGGCCGACGAATGCTTAAGGTTGACGAATGCTTAAGGTTGACGAATGCTTAAGGTTGACGAATGCTTAAGCCCAATGAATGCTTAAGGCCGACGAATGCATAAGGCTGACGAATGCTTAAGGTTGATGAATGCTTAAGGCCGACGAATGCATAAGGCTGACGAATGCTTAAGGTTGATGAATGTATAAGGGTGATGAATGCATAAGGGTGATGAATGCTTAAGGTTGATGAATGCTTAAGGTTGATGAATGCTTAAGGCTGATGAATGCTTAAGGCTGATGGATGCTTAAGGTTGATGAATGCTTAAATAAAATCTGTAGTGTTGAAAGTTCAGCCAATCTCCTCAATCTCCTCATGCCTTTGGCATGTCATAATTAAACTTGTCCCGCCCAAAAAAACTGTCTCCCCATTTTCCTCCTCTCACCCTCATCCTACTCTTCCTCTGCATCCTTTCTTACTTCCTTCTCTGCTCATTTTCCAGCTCTAGTTCCTCTCTTCTCTCTGTCACCTCCCTCTTCCCTTGTTTAATTTAGTATTTTGTACTGTCTCTCTGGTCACATTCCAGATCGCTCAGATGAGACTCTCGTTTCCCTCTGCAGAATCAATGATCTAATCTGGGCCTCGAGCATCTTTGAACAAGTTTCATTCTCCACTCTCTTCTCCCTTTTTCTCCCCACTGTTTTCTACTCATTCTCTCTCTCTCCTCATCCTCTCTCTCCTCTAATGTGCAAATGCCATGTTCTCTCTCCTCAGACTGTAGAACAGTGGTCACCAAACTACGGCCCGCGGGCCGGATACGGCCCGTCAGCACATTTGGCCCGGCCCTCTGAACAATACCAGAGACGCTATCAATTTTTTTCCTATTTGGCCTCCAGAAAAAAAAATCCTAGGCCCGGCCCTGTCAAAGAGAGAACGGAATAATGGCGAAAAGGTTAGGTAAGAGAAAAATTGATTCAGAATGCAGGGTATTTAACCTGCAGTGGACAAACGATTATTTTTTTTGTTCAATGCAAAGAAAAGGCTGTTTGTCTCATCTGTCAAGAGACGGTGGCGGTATTCAAAGAATACAATCTTCGCCGACACTATGAATCCCGTCACAAAGACAAGTACGATAGCTTGCAAGGCCAAATACGAGCAGACAAACTCTCAAAGCTAAAAAGTGGACTACTATCTCAGCAGAATACATTTGTACGCCAAGCTCAGCTGAACCAGGCATCCGTTCGGGCCAGCTTTCGGGTTGCTAAACTGATAGCAAGAAGCGGTAAGCCTTTCACTGACGGAGAGTTTGTTAAGAAATGTATGGATGCTGTCGCGGAGGAGGTGTGTCCCGAGAAGAAAGATGCATTTAATGCCGTAAGTCTGTCGGCGAGTACAATCACCAGACGCGTTGAAGAAATCGGGAGTAATGTATATGCCCAGCTGCAGCAGAAGACGAAAGAATTTGACTTTTTTTCATTAGCACTGGATGAGAGCACGGACGTGCAAGACACAGCGCAACTGCTCATTTTTATTCGTGGAGTTAGCGCAAACTTTGAGATATGCGAGGAGCTGGCAGCCCTCCAAAGTCTCAAAGGGACTACAACGGGAGAGGATATTTTTGACAAAGTGTGCCAAACCATGGAGAAGTTGGACCTGGACTGGTCAAAGCTAGCTAGCATCACGACTGACGGGGCTCCTAGCATGGTGGGCGAAACTCGCGGTCTAATAGGACGCATGAACCGGGAGTTGGAAAAAAGGGGTCTCACCGCCCGCTACGAGTCCACTGCCTAATTCACCAGCAAGCACTGTGCTGCAAAGTGTTGACGTGGGATTCTGTAATGAAGGTTGTGGTGTCGTGCATAAACTTCATCAGAGCAAAGGGACTTAAACACAGGCAGTTCCAAGAATTCCTGTCTGAACTGGAGTCTACGCACGGAGATGTGCTATACTACACAGAGGTCCGATGGCTGAGCCAGGACAGAGTTTTGAGGCGTTTTTACGAGCTGCTACCCGAAATTAACGCATTTCTTCATTTAAAAGACAAAACGGTCCCAGAGCTGATCGACCTCTCCTTCCCCTTAACATCCCATCATCCTCTCTAAACTCTTTCCCCTTAACATCCCCTCATCCTCTCTAACCTCTCCTTCCCCTTAACATCCCCTCATCCTCTCTAACCTCTCCTTCCCCTTAACGTCCCGTCATCCTCTCTAAACTCTCTTTCCTCTTAACATCCCATCATCCTCTCTAACCTCTCCTTCCCCTTCACTCTTAACATCCCCTCATCCTCTCTTTCCCCTTAATACCCCCTCATCCTCTCTAACCTCTCCTTCCCCTTAACATCCCATCATCCTCTCTAACCTCTCCTTCCCATTAACATCCCATCATCCTCTCTAACCTCTACTTCCCCTTAACATCCCATCATCCTCTCTAACTTCTCCTTCCCCTTCACTCTTAACATCCCCTCACCCTCTCTTTCCCCTTAACATCCCCTCATCCTCTCTAATCTCTCGTTCCTCTTCACTCTTAACATCCTCTCTAACCTCTCCGTCCTCTTCACTCTTAACATCCTCTCTAACCTCTCCTTCACTCTTAACGTCCCCTCATCCTCTCTAACCTCTCCCTCCTTTTCACTATTAACATCCCCTCTAACCTCTCTTTCTTCTTCTCATCCTCTCTAACCTCTCTTTCCCCTTAACATCCCCTCATCCTCTCTAACCTCTCCTTTCCCTTCGCTCTTAACATCCCCTCATCCTCTCTAACCTCTCTTTCCCCTTCACATCCCCAAATCCTCTTTAACCTCTTTCCCCTTCACATCCCCTCATGCTCTGTAACGTCTCCTTCCTCTTCACTCTTAACATCCTATCTAACCTCTCCTTCCCCTTCACATCCCCTCAGCCTCTGTAACCTCTCCTTCCTTTTCACTCTTAACATCCCCTCATCCTCTCTAACCTCTCCTTCCCCTTCACTCTTAACGTCCCCTCATCCTCTCTAATCTCTCCTTCCTCTTCACTCTTAACGTCCCCTCATCCTCTCTAATCTCTCCTTCCTCTTCACTCTTAACATCCTATCTAATCTCTCCTTCCCCTTAGCATCATCTCTAACCTCTCTTTCCCCTTCACATCCCCTCATCCTCTCTAACCTCTCTTTCCCCTTCACATCCCCTCAGCCTCTGTAACCTCTCCTTCCTTTTCACTCTTAACATCCCCTCATCCTCTCTAACCTCTCCTTCCCCTTAACATCCCCTCATCCTCTCTAACCTCTCCTTCCCCTTCACTCTTAACACCCCCTCATCCCCTCTAACCTCTCCTTCCCCTTAACATCCCCTCACCCTCTCTAACCTCTCCTTCCTCTTCACTCTTAACATCCCCTCATCCTCTCTTTCCCCTTAACACCCCCTCATCCTCTCTAACCTCTCCTTCCCCTTAACATCCCATCATCCTCTCTAACCTCTCCTTCCCATTAACATCCCATCATCCTCTCTAACCTCTCCTTCCCATTAACATCCCATCATCCTCTCTAACCTCTACTTCCCCTTAACATCCCATCATCCTCTCTAACTTCTCCTTCCCCTTCACTCTTAACATCCCCTCACCCTCTCTTTCCCCTTAACATCCCCTCATCTTCTCTAACCTCTCCTTTCCCTTCGCTCTTAACATGCCCTCTTCCTCTCTAACCTCTCTTTCCCCATCCACATCCCCAAATCCTCTTTAACCTCTTTCCCCTTCACATCCCCTCATGCTCTGTAACCTCTCCTTCTTCTTCACTCTTAACATCCTATCTAACCTCTCCTTCCTCTTAGCATAATCTCTAACCTCTCTTGCCCCTTCACATCCCCTCATCCTCTCTAACCTCTCCTTCCCCTTAACATCCCATCATCCTCTCTAACCTCTCCTTCCTCTTCACTCTTAACATCCCCTCATCCCCTCAACATCCCCTCATCCTCTCTAACCTCTCCTTCCCCTTCACTCTTAACATCCCCTCATCCTCTCTTTCCCCTTAACACCCCTCATCCCCTCTCATCCCCTCTCCTCTAACCTCTCCTTCTTCCCCTTAACATCCCATCATCCTCTCTAACCTCTACTTCCCCTTAACACCCCCTCATCCCCTCTAACCTCTCCTTCCCCTTAACATCCCATCATCCTCTCTAACCTCTACTTCCCCTTAACACCCTCATCCCCTCTAACCTCTCCTTCCCCTTAACATCCCATCATCCTCTCTAACCTCTACTTCCCCTTAACATCCCCTCATCCCCTCTAACCTCTCCTTCCCTTAACATCCCATCATCCTCTCTAACCTCTCCTTCCTCTTCACTCTTAACATCCCCTCATCCCCTCAACATCCCCTCATCCTCTCTAACCTCTCCTTCCCCTTCACTCTTAACATCCCCTCATCCTCTCTTTCCCCTTAACACCCCCTCATCCCCTCTAACCTCTCCTTCCCCTTAACATCCCATCATCCTCTCTAACCTCTACTTCCCCTTAACATCCCCCCATCCCCTCTAACCTCTCCTTCCCCTTAACATCCCCACATGCTCTCTAACCTCTCCTTCCTCTTCAATCTTAACATCCCCTCATCCTCTCTAACCTCTCCTTCCTCTTCACTCTTAACATCCCCTCATCCTCTCCTTCCCCTTAACATCCCCACTTCCTCTCTAACCTATCCTTCCCCTTCACTCTTAACGTCCCCTCATTCTCTCTAACCTCTCCTTCCTCTTCACTCTTAACGTCCCCTCATCCTCTCTAATCTCTTCTTCCCCTTCACTCTTCTCATCCTCTCATCCTCTCCAACCTCTCCTTCCCCTTCACTGTTAACATCCCTTCATCCTCTCTTTCCCCTTAACATCCCATCATCCTCTCTAACCTCTCCTTCCCCTTAACATCCACTCATCCTCTCTAACCTCTCCCTCCCCTTAACATCCCCTCATCCTCTCTAACCTCTCCTTCCCCTTAGCATCATCTCTAACCTCTCTTTCCCCTTTTACAGCCCCTCATCCTCTCTAATCTCCCCTTCCCCTTAACGTCCCGTCATCCCCTCTAAACTCTCTTTCCCCTTAACATCCCCTCATCCTCTCTAACCTCTCCCTCCCCTTAACGTCCCCTCATCCTCTCTTCTTCTTTTCACTCTCTCTATCCTGGCTCTCTCCTTTTAAGTCCTTCTCTCACTCCTTCTTTCCTCTCCATCTCTGGTGTACTTCACTCTCTGTTCTCACAGTGTATTCTGAAAACAACCATGATTTATAAAGCATATTAGTGATGAGCAGAGCCACAAAGAGGAAACACAAGAACGCTGGTTGCTTTAGAAAATGGCTCGGCTGATGACTGTCTTGTTTTGTGTATTTGCGGTTAATTTAGTTTGGCATCGCCACAGGCAGAAAATTAGAATGTGTTTGGTGCCATGCTTCAGCGGGCACGATAAATGGCACATCTTCCTCACACAATGGGCCGTAGGACCCATGTGATCGTAGAAGCCGAGAAAGCCTTTACGCTTTGGCACACTCAGAAAAGAAAGGGCTGTGACGCAAAACAAATATTGCAATTTTGCCAAGAGAGAGGCTGTGTTTGAACTCGTTAACTAATGGGGGTGGGGGGGGGGGAGAGAGATTAAAACAGTGATGTGCAGCAAATGAAAGGAGTATGAATAGAGACCTCGGCTCAGTGCTCGGATATGAAACCATGAGTGTGGAGGCCCTGTTGTTCTTTCATGGTGGAGGAATAACACAAATACTATTTTAGGGGCAGATCAGCTTTAATATTACAGATAGATTGTGGCTTCCATCAATGTAATTGTCTACATAATTTCCTATCCCCCTTATATATATATATTTCCCCCTCACCCTACCAACCCTCCCCTAATTGGAGTAAACTAATGGAAAACAACACTTAGAATTCTACTACCAGCTTGTACAAACAATTTTGATATTCCACCAATATCAATCGGTCCCAAACATTTCAACATCAATAAATATGTTTTTCTTTCCTTGTCTCTTATGCAATGTTTTGTCACAATATCCTATCCCTTTCTGAGGGCTAGCTATATCCGCTGTGTTTCTTTATAAAAGCCTGCCTGTCAGTCTTTGGTACCCAAAAATCATTTGCACCCAACTGAAGCTCCCTGACAAGAACTGTAAGAAAATAGATTTGTTTACTTCAGCCATTAATGATTGTTCTGAGCAGAAGACATCTGAGAGCCAAGTTTAAGAAGACTCAAAGTACTCTCAGAACACTCCCTGTCCAAAATCATCTCTCTTCCAAACTACCAATAGGAACATTAAGCTTTTGCACCAGTCCAAAGTTTGTTTTCAGAGATGAAAAAACAAAGCCAAACAATTCTTTAGTCTTACCTCCATTTGAGGTCTCAATCCTTCTCTTGGCCTTAATATATCATTTTAGAATGACAAATTTGATATATTTCCAACTGAAAAATCCAGGTGAGAACTTTTGCCCAGTGTAAACACGTAGTAAATCTGTCTCTTATAATTTGAACAGTCATCCCTGTGAGGACCCCGGAGCGTCCTGTGAGTGGGCCTGACTATAAAGGCCAGTAAACACTTCAGCCCTCCCGCACGCCTGTCACAGTTCAGCAGTGACCTGGCACTTATTCACTCTAATAGCGATCTCCTTTCCAGCGTTGAGGAATGGTTTGGCTGGTTCAGTGCCCTGCTCTGACAGCCACTTCTCTTCCTCATCCTCTCTCTGCTCACCAATGACCCTTCTTCCTGCTCCTCCAGTCTAATGCCCCCACCCCAAAAGAGTGAGAGTTTGTGACAACATCACAAACACATTAGAGGGAGACGCCCCTCAGCCCTTTACAGCCCAGAGCCCTGGGCACTTAAACAAGAGCTCTGGAGATCCAAGGCCTTATATAACCATCATGAACAGGCCTCTACTCCGTCTCTCTTTATTTAATAAACAGCCAAATGTAACCAGACCAGCCGCCTATGCAGCCCCATGCTTCAGAGTCAGACAGCACTGTAAGTGATTGTATTCCCGATGCTGCTGTATTTCTTAACTGTATTCAATGCACAATGGAGGGTTGTCGTGGGAACTGAGGATGGTCTTTAATCACAACTATATGTCTCTAAGAGAGGGATGTATAGAAACAGAACAGAGCATCGTTCGATAAGAGACAACGTTTTAGGCTATATTAAAAGCCTGCTGCCTCTGTCGCCTCCTCTCTCCAATTAGATAGACACCGTAGGTGTAGAGTGGGTGAGCTGAACGCAGATCTTTGTCTGGAGTTTACAGCTGAAGCCTGTTGACTACATTCTATGAAGCTTTCAATTACTTAATGTATTGTGCGGGGAGAGAGATTGATGGGAGATACACTCAAGGCGTCACAACTCGAGAGTTTATCAGATGTTCTGTTGATGTACGTAGGATGACATCTCTCATAACAAATATGCCACTATAAAAGTGTCAAAAAGTATTACACGGTTATGAATTACCACACTTGAAAATGTACTTGAACAGCAACAAATGTACAGCAACATGTATCTGTGGGTTGGTTCAGAGATACACAGTAAGGTAATATAGAAAAAGTGAGACCCATCTGTGTGGTGGTGGTGATAGTGGCATGAGTCCAGAGAGGAGATCTCTTGAACAAGCCGCCTGATTGATTTCAGTCATCTGGACGAGAGGAGAGACAAGATGGGCCATGATTAGACAGGGGTGAGAGAGGGTGGGAGCAAGAGACGGCGGGCAGGCCTCTGCACTCTGGATATCATTGTGTCTCCCTCTCTATTGTATGATACACTGAGAGCAACTGGAGGCAAAATAACTGTGTTCTCTTTCACTCCAAGGGTTGGTGGTTATCGGGGGGGGGAGGTGTTGGAAAGATTTTTCGCGTTGAGATAGAAGCTGTTGTCATTCACAATGGATGTCAAATATATATTTTTTTTAAAGACACTTGATTGACTTTCTGTGTAATGAACAGAAAATGTGTCTCCATACCATTGTAATAAACGTACTTGGGTAACTGAACGAACTGAACACAAACATGCAGGGCAAATACAAAAAAAATATACAGATAAGTGACCAAATCATACATCCAGATGAAAAAATCCTTATTGGAGAGAGTCTTCAAAAGCGAACCATGCCCCCTTCCCTCGGCTGTGCATGTTTCTAACAGATAACAGCATCAGTAAGTGTCCCACACGAGTGATGACTGCTCACCTCCAAAGCTTGGAAGAGCACTACTACTTCCCAAACCAAAATCTGATTGTTTTGATTTGTTTGACTGTGATCCTGGCTCAGTTGACATAGCGGTACGTGAAATCGAAAAACTGTTTGAGCTGTCATGTGACCAAATGAATTCAAGGGTCACTGTGGAGGATTTTTGGTTTCTGACTCAAAGGGAATAATACCCTGCCGTTTCCCTCTGAGCATTAATGTTGCCTTTAAAACAACTGGGAACTCAGACTTTCAACTTCAGAGCATTCGAGACAACTGGGCACTCGTTTTGAACGGTCATCCAACTCAGAAATCCAACTAGGGAACTCGGGCCTCTTGGTATATAGGCTGCAGTGCGCACATCATATCTGCTGTCACATCCAACCTGGTTTGATGTTTGGTTATAATGCAGACGAGAGCACTGAGGGTGCTTTCAATACAACTGGGAACTCTGAAAAATACGAGGTCAAATCATAACACGAGTGATCTTCAGGTATAGAGCGCCAACTTTCTGAAGATCACTCATGTCATGATTTGACCTGTTCACTCATGTCATGATTTGACCTGTTCACTCATGTCATGATTTGATCTGTTCACTCATGTCATGATTTGACCTGTTCACTCATGTCATGATTTGACCTGTTCACTCATGTCATGATTTGACCTCGTATTTTTCAAAGTTCCCAGTTGTATTGAAAGCACCCTCGGTGCTCTCGTCTGCATTAAAACCAATCATCGAACCTGGTTGGATGTGACAGCAGATATGATGTGCTCACTGTCGACCACACCCCCTGACTTAGAGAAGCTCTGAAGTGACATGGATCAAACACACCCATCACATTAGTGGTGGTGAGATAAGATATACCATGTCAGACTAATTTGCTATTGATTGTCATAGCCCCACATTAAAGGCATGTGATGGTGAGTTGAGAAGACTGTCATGTTTTGTCATTTATTATCTTGTCTTGTCCCTGTGCTTCCCATTCTATTCGTTTCCCTCTGCTGGTCTTATTAGGTTCTTTCCCTCTTTCTATCCCTCTCTCTCCCCCTCCCTCTCTCACTCTCTCGCTCTCTCTTCTCTCTATCGTTCCGTTCCTGCTTCCAGCTGTTCCTATTCCCCTAATCAATCATTTAGTCTTCCCACACCTGTTCCCGATCCTTTCCCCTGATTAGAGTCCCTATTTCTTCCTTTGTGTTCCGTTCCTGTCCTGTCGGTTCCTTGTCTAGAATTCACCGTGCTGTGTTTGTGTATCGCCCTGTCGTGTCGTGTTTTCCTCAGATGCTGCGTGGTGAGCAGGTGTCTGAGTCTGTCTGGTTCAAGTGCCTTCCCGAGGCAACCTGCTGTTCACCTGCTGTTCAAGATCGAGTCTCCAGTTTGTCCTCGTCATTTCGAGTGAAAGTTGTGTTTTTTGTTTGTATTTACTTTACTGGATTAAAGACTCTGTTTTCGCCAAGTCGCTTTTGGGTCCTCTTTCACCTGCATGACAGAAGGAACCGACCAAGGAATGGACCCAGCGACTTCAGACGCTCGTTACACTGCCGTCGAGATCCAAGGAGCCATGCTCGGCAGACACGAGCAGGAATTGTCTGCTGCTCGCCATGCCGTGGAGAACCTGGCCGCTCAGGTTTCCGACCTCTCTGGACAGTTCCAGAGTCTACGTCTCGTGCCACCTGTTACTTCCTGGCCTGCCGAGCCTCCAGAACCTAGGGTTAATAACCCACCTTGCTACTCCGGGCAGCCCACTGAGTGCCGCTCCTTTCTCACGCAGTGTGAGATTGTGTTCTCTCTCCAACCCAACACATACTCTAGAGAGAGAGCTCGGGTTGCTTACGTCATTTCACTCCTTACTGGCCGGGCTCGAGAATGGGGCACAGCTATCTGGGAGGCAAGGGCTGATTGCTCTAACAAGTTCCAGAACTTTAAAGAGGAGATGATTCGGGTTTTTGACCGTTCAGTTTTTGGTAGGGAGGCTTCTAGGGCCCTGGCTTCCTTATGCCAAGGTGAACGGTCCATAACGGATTATTCTATTGAGTTTCGCACTCTTGCTGCCTCTAGTGAGTGGAACGAGCCGGCGCTGCTCGCTCGTTTTCTGGAGGGACTCCACGCAGTGGTTAAGGATGAGATTCTCTCCCGGGAGGTTCCTTCAGATGTGGACTCTTTGATTGCTCTCGCCATCCGCATAGAACGACGGGTAGATCTTCGTCACCGGGCTCGTGGAAGAGAGCTCGCATCAACGGTGTTTCCCTGCTCCGCATCGCAACCATCTCCCTCCTCTGGCTCAGAGTCTGAGCCCATGCAGCTGGGAGGGATTCGCATCTCGACTAAGGAGAGGGAACGGAGGATCACCAACCGCCTGTGCCTCTATTGCGGAGTTGCTGGACATTTTGTTAATTCATGTCCAGTAAAGCCAGAGCTCATCTGTAAGCGGAGGGCTACAGGTGAGCGCAACTACTCAAGTCTCTCCATCAAAATCCTGTACTACTTTGTCGGTCCATCTACGCTGGACCGGTTCGGTGCTACATGTAGTGCCTTGATAGACTCTGGGGCTGAGGGTTGTTTCATGGACGAAGCATGGGTTCGGAAACATGACATTCCTTTCAGAGAGTTAGAGAAGCCTACGCCCATGTTCGCCTTAGATGGTAGTCATCTTCCCAGTATCAGATTTGAGACACTACCTTTAACCCTCACAGTATCTGGTAACCACAGTGAGACTATTTCTTTTTTTATTTTTCGTTCACCGTTTACACCTGTTGTTTTGGGTCATCCCTGGCTAGTATGTCATAATCCTTCTATTAATTGGTCTAGTAATTCTATCCTATCCTGGAACGTTTCTTGTCATGTGAAGTGTTTAATGTCTGCCATCCCTCCCGTTTCTTCTGTCCCTACTTCTCAGGAGGAACCTGGCGATTTGACAGGAGTGCCGGAGGAATATCATGATCTGCGCACGGTCTTCAGTCGGTCCCGAGCCAACTCCCTTCCTCCTCACCGGTCGTATGATTGTAGTATTGATCTCCTTCCGGGGACCACTCCTCCTCGGGGTAGACTATACTCTCTGTCGGCTCCCGAACGTAAGGCTCTCGAGGATTATTTGTCTGTGTCTCTTGACGCCGGTACCATAGTGCCTTCTTCCTCTCCGGCCGGGGCGGGGTTCTTTTTGTTAAGAAGAAGGACGGTACTCTGCGCCCCTGCGTGGATTATCGAGGGCTGAATGACATAACGGTTAAGAATCGTTATCCGCTTCCCCTTATGTCATCAGCCTTCGAGATTCTGCAGGGAGCCAGGTGCTTTACTAAGTTGGACCTTCGTAACGCTTACCATCTCGTGCGCATCAGAGAGGGGGACGAGTGGAAAACGGCGTTTAACACTCCGTTAGGGCATTTTGAGTACCGGGTTCTGCCGTTTGGTCTCGCCAATGCGCCAGCTGTTTTTCAGGCATTAGTTAATGATGTTCTGAGAGACATGCTGAACATCTTTGTTTTTGTCTATCTTGACGATATCCTGATTTTTTCTCCGTCACTCGAGATTCATGTTCAGCACGTTCGACGTGTTCTACAGCGCCTTTTAGAGAATTGTCTCTACGTAAAGGCTGAGAAGTGCTCTTTTCATGTCTCCTCCGTTACTTTTCTCGGTTCCGTTATTTCCGCTGAAGGCATTCAGATGGATTCCGCTAAGGTCCAAGCTGTCAGTGATTGGCCCGTTCCAAGGTCACGTGTCGAGTTGCAGCGCTTTTTAGGTTTCGCTAATTTCTATCGGCGTTTCATTCGTAATTTCGGTCAAGTTGCTGCCCCTCTCACAGCTCTTACTTCTGTCAAGACGTGTTTTAAGTGGTCCGGTTCCGCCCAGGGAGCTTTTGATCTTCTAAAAGAACGTTTTACGTCCGCTCCTATCCTCGTTACTCCTGACGTCACTAGACAATTCATTGTCGAGGTTGACGCTTCAGAGGTAGGCGTGGGAGCCATTCTATCCCAGCGCTTCCAGTCTGACGATAAGGTTCATCCTTGCGCTTATTTTTCTCATCGCCTGTCGCCATCTGAGCGCAACTATGATGTGGGTAACCGTGAACTGCTCGCCATCCGCTTAGCCCTAGGCGAATGGCGACAGTGGTTGGAGGGGCGACCGTTCCTTTTGTCGTTTGGACAGACCATAAGAACCTTGAGTACATCCGTTCTGCCAAACGACTTAATGCCCGTCAAGCTCGTTGGGCGTTGTTTTTCGCTCGTTTCGAGTTTGTGATTTCTTACCGTCCGGGTAGCAAGAACACCAAGCCTGATGCCTTATCCCGTCTGTTTAGTTCTTCTGTGGCTTCTACTGATCCCGAGGGGATTCTTCCTTATGGGCGTGTTGTCGGGTTAACAGTCTGGGGAATTGAAAGACAGGTTAAGCAAGCACTCACGCACACTGCGTCGCCGCGCGCTTGTCCTAGTAACCTCCTTTTCGTTCCTGTTTCCACTCGTCTGGCTGTTCTTCAGTGGGCTCACTCTGCCAAGTTAGCTGGTCATCCCGGTGTTCGAGGCACTCTTGCGTCTATTCGCCAGCGCTTTTGGTGGCCGACTCAGGAGCGTGACACGCGCCGTTTCGTGGCTGCTTGTTCGGACTGCGCGCAGACTAAGTCGGGTAACTCTCCTCCTGCCGGTCGTCTCAGACCGCTCCCATTCCTTCTCGACCATGGTCTCACATCGCCCTAGACTTCATTACCGGTCTGCCTTTGTCTGCGGGGAAGACTGTGATTCTTACGGTTGTCGATAGGTTCTCTAAGGCGGCACATTTCATTCCCCTCGCTAAACTTCCTTCCGCTAAGGAGACGGCACAAATCATTATCGAGAATGTATTCAGAATTCATGGCCTCCCGTTAGACGCCGTTTCAGACAGAGGCCCGCAATTCACGTCACAGTTTTGGAGGGAGTTCTGTCGTTTGATTGGTGCGTCCGTCAGTCTCTCTTCCGGGTTTCATCCCCAGTCTAACGGTCAAGCAGAGAGGGCCAATCAGACGATTGGTCGCATACTACGCAGCCTTTCTTTCAGAAACCCTGCGTCTTGGGCAGAACAGCTCCCCTGGGCAGAATACGCTCACAATTCGCTTCCTTCGTCTGCTACCGGGTTATCTCCGTTTCAGAGTAGTCTGGGTTACCAGCCTCCTCTGTTCTCATCCCAGCTTGCCGAGTCCAGCGTTCCCTCCGCTCAAGCGTTTGTCCAACGTTGTGAGCGCACCTGGAGGAGGGTGAGGTCTGCACTTTGCCGTTACAGGGCACAGACTGTGAGAGCCGCCAATAAACGCAGGATTAAGAGTCCAAGGTATTGTTGCGGCCAGAGAGTGTGGCTTTCCACTCGCAACCTTCCTCTTACGACAGCTTCTCGTAAGTTGACTCCGCGGTTCATTGGTCCGTTCCGTGTCTCCCAGGTCGTCAATCCTGTCGCTGTGCGACTGCTTCTTCCGCGACATCTTTGTCGCGTCCATCCTGTCTTCCATGTCTCCTGTGTCAAGCCCTTTCTTCGCACCCCGTTCGTCTTCCCTCCCCCCCTCCCGTCCTTGTCGAGAGCGCACCTATTTACAAGGTACATAAGATCATGGACATGCGTTCTCGGGGACGGGGTCACCAATACTTAGTGGATTGGGAGGGTTACGGTCCTGAGGAGAGGAGTTGGGTTCCGTCTCGGGACGTGCTGGACCGTTCACTCATTGATGATTTCCTCCGTTGCCGCCAGGATTCCTCCTCGAGTGCGCCAGGAGGCGCTCGGTGAGTGGGGGGTACTGTCATGTTTTGTCATTTATTATCTTGTCTTGTCCCTGTGCTTCCCATTCTATTCGTTTCCCTCTGCTGGTCTTATTAGGTTCTTTCCCTCTTTCTATCCCTCTCTCTCCCCCTCCCTCTCTCACTCTCTCGCTCTCTCTTCTCTCTATCGTTCCGTTCCTGCTTCCAGCTGTTCCTATTCCCCTAATCAATCATTTAGTCTTCCCACACCTGTTCCCGATCCTTTCCCCTGATTAGAGTCCCTATTTCTTCCTTTGTGTTCCGTTCCTGTCCTGTCGGTTCCTTGTCTAGAATTCACCGTGCTGTGTTTGTGTATCGCCCTGTCGTGTCGTGTTTTCCTCAGATGCTGCGTGGTGAGCAGGTGTCTGAGTCTGTCTGGTTCAAGTGCCTTCCCGAGGCAACCTGCTGTTCACCTGCTGTTCAAGATCGAGTCTCCAGTTTGTCCTCGTCATTTCGAGTGAAAGTTGTGTTTTTTGTTTGTATTTACTTTACTGGATTAAAGACTCTGTTTTCGCCAAGTCGCTTTTGGGTCCTCTTTCACCTGCATGACAAAGACAGTCAGAAATGCTGTTAGAAAGGTTTTCAATTGACTCAAGAGAGCGAGAGTTGCACCCCTTCTGAAAAAACCTACACTCGATCCCTCCGATGTCAACAATTACAGACCAGTATCCCTTCTTTCTTTTCTCTCCAAAACTCTTGAACGTGCCGTCCTTGGCCAGCTCTCCCGCTATCTCTCTCTGAATGACCTTCTTGATCCAAATCAGTCAGGTTTCAAGACTAGTCATTCAACTGAGACTGCTCTCCTCTGTATCACGGAGGCGCTCCGCACTGCTAAAGCTAACTCTCTCTCCTCTGCTCTCATCCTTCTAGATCTATCGGCTGCCTTCGATACTGTGAACCATCAGATCCTCCTCTCCACCCTCTCCGAGTTGGGCATCTCCGGCGCGGCCCACGCTTGGATTGCGTCCTACCTGACAGGTCGCTCCTACCAGGTGGCGTGGCGAGAATCTGTCTCCTCACCACGCGCTCTCACCACTGGTGTCCCCCAGGGCTCTGTTCTAGGCCCTCTCCTATTCTCGCTATACACCAAGTCACTTGGCTCTGTCATAACCTCACATGGTCTCTCCTATCATTGCTACGCAGACGACACACAACTAATCTTCTCCTTTCCCCCTTCTGATGACCAGGTGGCGAATCGCATCTCTGCATGTCTGGCAGACATATCAGTGTGGATGACGGATCACCACCTCAAGCTGAACCTCGGCAAGACGGAGCTGCTCTTCCTCCCGGGGAAGGACTGCCCGTTCCATGATCTCGCCATCACGGTTGACAACTCCATTGTGTCCTCCTCCCAGAGCGCTAAGAATCCTGGACAACACCCTGTCGTTCTCAAACAACATCAAGGCGGTGGCCCGTTCCTGTAGGTTCATGCTCTACAACATCCGCAGAGTACGACCCTGCCTCACACAGGAAGTGGCGCAGGTCCTAATCCAGGCACTTGTCATCTCCCGTCTGGATTACTGCAACTCGCTGTTGGCTGGGCTCCCTGCCTGTGCCATTAAACCCCTTCAACTCATCCAGAACGCCGCAGCCCGTCTGGTGTTCAACCTTCCCAAGTTCTCTCACGTCACCCCTCTCCTCCGTTCTCTCCACTGGCTTCCAGTTGAAGCTCGCATCCGCTACAAGACCATGGTGCTTGCCTACGGAGCTGTGAGGGGAACGGCACCTCAGTACCTCCAGGCTCTGATCAGGCCCTACACCCAAACAAGGGCACTGCGTTCATCCACCTCTGGCCTGCTCGCCTCCCTACCACTGAGGAAGTACAGCTCCCACTCAGCCCAGTCAAAACTGTTCGCTGCTCTGGCCCCCCAATGGTGGAACAAACTCCCTCACGACGCCAGGACAGCGGAGTCAATCACCACCTTCCGGAGACACCTGAAACCCCACCTCTTTAAGGAATACCTAGGATAGGATAAGTAATCCCTCTCACCCCCCTTTAAGATTTAGATGCACTATTGTAAAGTGACTGTTCCACTGGATGTCATAAGGTGAATGCACCAATTTGTAAGTCGCTCTGGATAAGAGCGTCTGCTAAATGACTTAAATGTAAATGTAAATGTAAATAACACCAAATAAGAAATGAAACATGGGCTGTTAATTACAGTTTTTTTTCTCATGGTTGCGGTCGCAAGAATTTTCAGATATCAAAACGGGGTCGTGGGCCCAAAAAATCTGGGAACCCCTGTTATAGAGCAGACAACGCAATTATCACAACACATAGGTTGTCATATGGAATTTTTTTTCTGCCTTGGCATCCGAATTGATTTTACCCACGCACCGCTACTGACCTTTAGAACTTCAGACTTCAGAGTCACATGTCACTTGTGGGGAGCGAAACAAAGAACACCATTGTGTTTGAGACAGTCTCATCTTTCCATAGAGTGGTCATATTAGTGTGTAGCCCAAACCGTTCAGATGTTACAGAGGTTTTCATGAGAAGACCGACTTCCAGCTCTTGACTAGCTCTGCCACCTTCCACCACAGACGTGGTAGGCCAACATAGACCTTGAGATGCAGCCTATACAAACAAACGTATCTCTATCTTAATCAGACGGATTTCAATGTGGATTGTTGTAATTATGTTCATTAGATTGACTTGCGGGCTGGTCAATCGACTCTTTAAAACAGTGTAACGTGCATAAGAGAAATTAAAGAGTAGATTTAACAACATGTGCCGTCATTGATCAGCATATATTACTCCATACCAGAACAACTGACAGCCAGACAGACAGCCAGACAGCTAGCCAGTCCATGTCTAAAACAGTTATTGCAGTGTGATGTAGACTACCTTCCAACTGGGCACAGACAATTCAACTTCTATTCCACATTGGTTCAACCAGTGTGTGCCCAGTGGGTTGTACCCAAAGGTGTGTATGAATATTATTATTTTCAAATTAGATTATTTAGAGAGAATTCTATATCTTATTATTTTAATTTTTTTCACCTTTATTTAACCAGGTAGGCTAGTTGAGAACAAGTTCTCATTTGCAACTGCGACCTGGCCAAGATAAAGCATAGCAGTGTGAGCAGACAACACAGAGTTACACATGGAGTAAACAATTAACAAGTCAATAACACAGTAGAAAAAAAGGGGGGGTCTATATACAATGTGTGCAAAAGGCATGAGGAGGTAAGCGAATAATTACAATTTTGCAGATTAGCACTGGAGTGATAAATGATCAGATGATCATGTACAGGTAGAGATATTGGTGTGCAAAAGAGCAGAAAAGTAAATAAATAAAAACAGTATGGGGATGAGGTAGGTGAATATAGGTGGGCTATTTACCGATAGACTATGTACAGCTGCAGCGATCGGTTAGCTGCTCAGATAGCTGATGTTTGAAGTTGGTGAGGGAGATAAAAGTCTCCAGCTTCAGCGATTTTTGCAGTTCGTTCCAGTCACAGGCAGCAGAGTACTGGAACGAAAGGCGGCCAAATGAGGTGTTGGCTTTAGGGATGATCAGTGAGATACACCTGCTGGAGCGCGTGCTATGGATGGGTGTTGCCATCGTGACCAGTGAACTGAGATAAGGCGGAGCTTTACCTAGCATGGACTTGTAGATGACCTGGAGCCAGTGGGTCTGGCGATGAATATGTAGCGAGGGCCAGCCGACTAGAGCATAAAAGTCGCAGTGGTGGGTGGTATAAGGTGCTTTAGTGACAAAACGGATGGCACTGTGATAGACTGCATCCAGTTTGCTGAGTAGAGTGTTGGAAGCCATTTTGTAGATGATATCGCCGAAGTCGAGGATCGGTAGGATAGTCAGTTTTACTAGGGTAAGCTTGGCGACGTGAGTGAAGGAGGCTTTGTTGCGGAATAGAAAGCCGACTCTTGATTTGATTTTCGATTGGAGATGTTTGATATGAGTCTGGAAGGAGAGTTTGCAGTCTAGCCAGACACCTAGGTACTTATAGATGTCCACATATTCAAGGTCGGAACCATCCAGGGAGGTGATGCTAGTCGGGCATGCGGGTGCAGGCAGCGATCGGTTGAAAAGCATGCATTTGGTTTTACTAGCGTTTAAGAGCAGTTGGAGGCCACGGAAGGAGTGTTGTATGGCATTAAAGCTCGTTTGGAGGTTAGATAGCACAGTGTCCAATGATGGGCCGAAAGTATATAGAATGGTGTCGTCTGCGTAGAGGTGGATCAGGGAATCGCCCGCAGCAAGAGCAACATCATTGATATATACAGAGAAAAGAGTCGGCCCGAGAATTTAACCCTGTGGCACCCCCATAGAGACCGCCAGAGGACCGGACAGCATGCCCTCCAATTTGACACACTGAACTCTGTCTGCAAAGTAATTGGTGAACCAGGCAAGGCAGTCATCCGAAAAACCGAGGCTACTGAGTCTGCCGATAAGAATATGGTGATTGACAGAGTCGAAAGCCTTGGCAAGGTCGATGAAGACGGCTGCACAGTACTGTCTTTTATCTATCAAGCTGGGGACTGTTTCCTTATTAATACAATACGAGGGTTAACGAGTGTTTCCTTATTAATAAAATACTAGGGTTAACGAGTGTTTCCTTATTAATACAATACGAGGGTTAACGAGTGTTTCCTTATTAATAAAATACTAGGGTTAACGAGTGTTTCCTTATTAATACAATACGAGGGTTAACGAGTGTTTTTGCTCTAAATGTAAATAACCATCAGTGGTTGGTATGTCTTAGAATAGGAAGACCAACAACAAACACTCATTTAACATTGCTCAGCAGCTCTACAACAAACACTAAGATTACTTTATTAGTCAATTGCACACAGGTCCAAACAAAATTTGACTTCCGCTTCTAAACCCAACCCCTCCGAAAGATACAGATACATACTGTTTTTTTTGGAGAGGTACGGATGTCTGTCACACTGGGCACCCACGGAGCTGTGGTTGGGGTTGCGAAAATGTTCAGAAATAAAAATGGGGTTGTAGGCCAAAAATGTCTGGGAACCCCTGTTACAGAGCAAACAACACAATTACCACAACACATACACGACCGGTCAAAACACCTAATCATTCAAGGGTTTTTCTTTTCCTCTTTTCTACATGGTAGAATAATAGTGAAGACATCAAAACTAACACATGTAGTAACCAAAGAATAATGCTGTGGTAGCCATGCTGATTAACTGTGCCTTGAATTCTAAATAAATCACAGACAGTGCCAACAGCAAAGCACCCCCACACCATAACACCTCCTCCTCCATGCTTCATGGAGGGAAATACACATCTAGAGATCATCCGTTCACCCATACCGCGTCTCACAAAGACACGGTGGTTGGAACCAAAAATCTCAGATTTGGACTCCAGAGCAAAGGACAAATTCCACCGGTCTAATGTCCATTGCTCATGTTTCTTGGCCCAAGCAAGTCTTTTCTTATTATTGGTGTCCTTTAGTAGTGGTTTCTTTGCAGCAATTGAAGGCCTGATTCACACAGTCTCCTCTGAACTGTTGATGTTGAGATGTGTCTGATACTTGAACTCTGTGAAACATTTATTTGGGCTGCAGTTTCTGAGGCTGGTAACTCTAATGAGCTTATCCTCTGCAGCAGAGGTAACTCTGGGTCTTCCATTCCTGTGGCGGTCCTCATGAGAGCCAGTTTGCTATGAACCACAAGCTTGGTTCATGGCATTGTTTTGTTCAAATGACCAGCACATAGTAATCTCATAATTTATTTTGAAAATGTTTGTTTTTCACTAATGTTTGTCAACATGCCTGTGTGGTGTTCTGTTTGGCTGAGCAAATATGAGAAAATATTTTGTATTAAATTTTTTTGATTTCACCTTTATTTAACCAGGTAGGCAAGTTGAGAACAAGTTCTCATTTACAATTGCGACCTGATATGAGTAACTCAATCTGGTAGCCATCTATTCTACTCTTGTCAGGAAAACACTGTTATGAAAAATCAATTGTCGATATAGCTAACTCCCTCTCTATCACGGCTTAGGAAATACCCAGATGCAGACAGGTCGAATGACGGACGTTTATTACATAAACAGGGGCAGGCAAAGGACAGGTCAAGGGCAGGCAGGGGTCGGTAGTCCAGGGCAGAGTCCGTAAGGTACAGAGCGGCAGGCAGGCTCAGGGTCGGGGTCAGGCAGAGGTCAGTAATCCAAGGCAGTGGCAAAAGGTACAGTACAGCAGGCAGGCTCAGCAGGGAAGGCAGAATGATCAAAACCGGGATAACTAGAAAACAGGGGCTCAAGGAAACGGGAGTACGAAAAACACGCTGGTAGGCTTGACAAGACCAGATGAACTGACAACAGACAAACAGAGAACATAGGTATAAATGCACAGGGGATCATGGGGAAGATGGGTGACACCTGGAGGGGGTGGAGACAAGCACAAAGTTAGGTGAAACAGATCAGGGTGTGACACACTCGGTGTGAAGGTAGTGATGATTAATCTGTATATATTGTCTATGGTTGGTTAGTTGGTTTTCAGCTGGCTTGCAATCTTGCTGCCAATTTAGCTGGCTATCAATCTCGCTAACGAGCTAACAGCAAGCTGGAAATATTTAAATGTCCTTGTTAGATGTGCTAAGCTAGCCAGTCTAATAGAGATCAATACAACTAGTGTGGTGCTTAAATTGTGTATTGTTGTGCGTTTTGTTGTATTGGAGGTAATACATAATCTGATTCAACCAACATGTGTTTCCATCCTGAAGCTCTGCACAAGGTGAAGGTAAGTTGGTAAAAATGTTTACAAGCTGACTGTTAAAATAGCTCAATTTACTGTAAGCATGGCATAAACGGGATTTGGGTAGTATCTGTAAGTTGTTTTTTTGTGTTATGGGGTTACAGGCGGTTAGATGTAGCCTGAGGACCACAGAGTACCTTCCAGAACATGTAATCAATTTAGTCTCCACCTTTTCTCTTCTAACCTTTTCCCTTTGTAACACTCAAGTTATCTGGAGTCCTTTGTTGATTAATCTTTCTTCTCAAAGCAGCTCCCAATGTCGCTTATTGTCCATAAACAGTTCACTACTCTATGGAAACACTTAGGTACCAATCGGTTGACATCTTTACCAACAAAGGTGTGTTGCCCTACGACCCTTCCACAAAAAGTGTCAAATGGTAACACCACAACCATGTCTTTCCAGGACACATGCAGTACCAGCAAATCTTCTGGAAGAGGTCCAAACAGTTGGGGGTTAAGGTCTACGAGCCCTACACCGGTTTCGGCAGTCTTATCCAGCTGGCCGTACATCTCAGACGGGACAAGAGCATTCGCCACAAGCACTCTGCTTCCACAGCCCACCCTTGGCAGTAAAAGGACCAAAACAATTCATATGGATATTTTCGATCAATTCTCAAAATGTGTCTGCCTTTATAGATTTACAGAAGATATTTATATAAGCTGTACAGGGTTATGTAGCATCAAACAGATGTTAGCCATTCAGAGATATGCAAAGAATGCTTATTTGTCAAACTAAAATACGGAGTCTACAATATTTAATGCTAACTGAAAAATAACTGGGTACTCATCAAGGATGTTATATGGTAAAAGTAACATACAAAAAATACAGTATGAACTGTGCAGTACAGTTCAGTGCGTCTCAGGTGTAGTAAAGTGCAGAGAACTGTAGCTACAGATTGTTACAAAAGATAATGTGATTCAACCGAAGATTTTTAGTATCCATTAATTGGAGTTACAGGATGGGTACTGTTTGGTGTAGCACGGAGAATTTGACGAACCTTAGCTTGGCGACGCTGTCTTGGAAACAGGAGTCTCATAAAATGTATGTGTCCAGTTGCAGGGTTTGATTTTAGAAATGAATTATTTTGCTCCTGGAAGTAATCCAACAGTGTGTACGCCGCCATCTTGTCTATTTAAGTATTTTATTGATCAAGACAGGTGTCTGTCATCATGACATGCAGCACTTTGGGGTGGACACTCCCGTCTTGGTCATTGAGAGAAGAAACAGATAAGATGGTGGGGTACACTGATGGATTACTTAATGGAGAAAAACATTTGTTTTAATAACGTGGCATTTTCTAAATGCACAGTTCTGCTACAATCACATGTAGTTAAATGAATTATGTTTCACTCCAAGAATCCACTCCAGAAAGAAGCCCAGGCACCACATGTTATTGTCTGTAAGACAAAAAAAGATCAATTATATCCATTGCGAGGTTTGAACGACAGTTGGACTGTGCCAGCATAACACCATTAGGGTAGACTAGTTGAACATGAATACATGTGCATAGGCACAGAGATGACATTTAGAACAATATATAGCCCAATAGAAAGAAATATGGCATAACCCTCAAGCTTTGCACAGTGACCAGGCTGTACATATATACCTAGGTAGGTAGGCAGACAGTATCTAGCTACAGCCATGTCTAACAGGCATGCTGAGGTAAATATTTTATAGTAAAACCAGCATCAGTTTTAAAGATTTACAACAGTTACATGTTTGTATTATTGTTTATCCTCACTGTTAGATGGTTACCTTAGCTAGCTAGCTTGCTGGATAGTCAATAATTGTTATTTACATCGGTTTGGAATCCTATATTGCGTCATGCCTATAATTATGTGATTTTGAAATCCATCAACGGTCATAATCATAATCAACGTCAACCCTTGTCAATTATGTTACATAGCTAGCTAGTAAAACTTGTTATGTAGGTGAATGAGGACCCAAAAGCGACTTAACAGAAACAGAGTTTATTCCAGTCTTTAACACAAACGATAATCCTGGATACTATCACAGGTAAAGTCCAAACAGGAAAACTGAAACCCTCTAGTCAGTAGAGGGGAACAACAGGAGATGCGACCACAGACTGCAGGTCACTTCGGGAAGGCGCAGGCCGTAGCTGAAATAGACACCTGCTCACACGCAGCATCTGAAGAAGGCAAAAACACGACAGGACGGAACAAGGACACAGAACAGCAAACAAGGATCCGACAAGGACAGAAGCGAAAACAGAGAGAGAAATAGGGACTTAATCAGAGGGCAAAATAGGGAACAGGTGTGAAAGAGTAAATGAGGTAGTTAGGAGAATGAGGAACAGCTGGGAGCAGGAACGGAACGATAGAGAGAGAGAGAGAGAGAGGGAGAGAGGGAGGGGGAGAGAGAGGGATAGAAAGAGGGAAAGAACCTAATAAGACCAGCAGGGGGAAACGAATAGAAGAGGAAGCACAGGGACAAGACATGACAATCTATGACAAAACATGACAGTACCCCCCCCACTCACCGAGCGCCTCCTGGCGCACTCGAGGAGGAACCCTGGCGGCAACGGAGGAAATCATCAATCAACGAACGGTCCAGCACGTCCCGAGATGGAACCCAACTCCTCTCCTCAGGACCGTAACCCTCCCAATCCACTAAGTACTGGTGACCACGTCCCCGAGAACGCATGTCCATGATCTTCCGGGGGGGCGGGCGGGGGGGGGAGAGAAGACGAACGGGGGCACGAAGAAAAGGCTTGACACAGGAGACATGGAAGACTGGGTGGACGCGACGAAGATGTCGTGGAAGAAGCAGTCGCACTGCGACAGGATTAACGACCTGAGAAACACGGAACGGACCAATGAACCGCGGAGTCAACTTGCGAGAAGCTGTCGTAAGGGGAAGGTTACGAGTGGAAAGCCACACTCTCTGACCGCGACAATACCTAGGACTCTTAATCCTACGTTTATTGGCGGCTCTCCCAGTCTGCGCCCTATAACGGCAAAGTGCCGACCTGACCCTCCTCCAGGTGCGCTCACAACGTTGGACAAAAGCCTGAGCGGAGGGAACGCTGGACTCGGCGAGCTGGGACGAGAACAGAGGAGGCTGGTACCCAAGACTACTCTGAAAAGGAGATAGCCCGGTAGCAGATGAAGGAAGCGAGTTGTGAGCGTATTCTGCCCAGGGGAGCTGTTCTGCCCAAGACGCAGGGTTTCGAAAAGAAAGACTGCGTAATATGCGACCAATCATCTGATTGGCCCGTTCTGCTTGACCGTTAGACTGGGGATGAAACCCGGAAGAGAGACTGACGGAAGCACCAATCAAACGACAGAACTCCCTCCAAAACTGTGACGTGAATTGCGGACCTCTGTCCGAAACGGCGTCTAACGGGAGGCCATGAATTCTGAACACATTCTCAATGATGATCTGTGCCATCTCCTTAGCGGAAGGAAGCTTAGCGAGGGGAATAAAATGAGCCGCCTTAGAGAACCTATCGACAACCGTAAGAATCACCGTCTTCCCCGCAGACGAAGGGAGACCGGTAATAAAGTCTAAGGCGATGTGAGACCATGGTCGAGAAGGAATGGGAAGCGGTCTGAGACGACCGGCAGGAGGAGAGTTACCTGACTTAGTCTGCGCGCAGTCCGAACAAGCAGCCACGAAACGGCGCGTGTCACGCTCCTGAGTAGGCCACCAAAACCGCTGGCGAATAGAAGCAAGCGTACCCCGAACGCCGGGGTGGCCAGCTAACTTGGCAGAGTGAGCCCACTGAAGAACAGCCAGACGAGTAGAGACAGGAACGAAAAGAAGGTTACTAGGACAAGCGCGCGGCGACGCAGTGTGAGTGAGTGCTTGCTTTACCTGTCTCTCAATTCCCCAGACAGTCAACCCGACAACACGCCCTTCAGGGAGAATCCCCTCGGGGTCGGTAGAAGCTACAGAAGAACTGAAGAAACGGGATAAGGCATCAGGCTTGGTGTTCTTATTTCCCGGGCGATAAGAAATAATGAACTCGAAACGAGCGAAAAACAACGCCCAACGAGCTTGACGCGCATTGAGTCGTTTGGCAGAACGGATGTACTCAAGGTTCTTATGGTCAGTCCAAATGACAAAAGGAACGGTCGCCCCCTCCAACCACTGTCGCCATTCGCCTAGGGCTAAGCGGATGGCGAGCAGTTCGCGGTTACCCACATCATAGTTGCGTTCCGATGGCGACAGGCGATGAGAAAAATACGCGCAAGGATGGACCTTATCGTCAGAATGGAAGCGCTGGGACAGAATGGCTCCCACGCCCACCTCTGAAGCGTCAACCTCGACAATGAATTGTTTAGTGACGTCAGGAGTAACAAGGATAGGAGCGGATGTAAAACGCTTCTTGAGGAGATCAAAAGCTCCCTGGGCGGAACCGGACCACTTAAAGCACGTCTTGACAGAAGTAAGGGCTGTGAGAGGGGCTGCCACTTGACCGAAATTACGAATGAAACGGCGATAGAAATTCGCGAAACCGAGAAAGCGCTGCAACTCGACACGTGACTTAGGGACGGGCCAATCGCTGACAGCATGGACCTTAGCGGGATCCATCTGAATGCCTTCAGCGGAAATAACAGAACCGAGAAATGTGACGGAGGAGACATGAAAGGCGCACTTCTCAGCCTTCACATAGAGACAATTCTCTAAAAGGCGCTGGAGTACACGTCGAACGTGCTGAACATGAATCTGGAGTGACGGTGAAAAAATCAGGATATCGTCAAGGTAAACGAAAACAAAGATGTTCAGCATGTCTCTCAGTACATCATTCACTAATGCCTGAAAGACAGCTGGAGCATTAGCGAGACCGAACGGCAGAACCCGGTATTCAAAATGCCCTAACGGAGTGTTAAACGCCGTTTTCCACTTGTCCCCCTCTCTGATGCGCACGAGATGGTAAGCGTTACGAAGGTCCAACTTAGTAAAGAACCTGGCTCCCTGCAGAATCTCGAAGGCTGACGACATAAGGGGAAGCGGATAACGATTCTTAACCGTTATGTCATTCAGCCCTCGATAATCCACGCAGGGGCGCAGGGTACCGTCCTTCTTCTTAACAAAAAAAACCCCGCTCCGGCGGGAGAGGAAGAAGGCACAACGGTACCGGCGTCGAGAGAAACAGACAGATAATCTTCGAGAGCCTTACGTTCGGGAGCCGACAGAGAGTATAGTCTACCCCGAGGAGGAGTGGTCCCCGGAAGGAGATCAATACAACAATCATACGACCGGTGAGGAGGAAGGGATTTGGCTCTGGACCGACTGAAGACCGTGCGCAGATCATGATATTCCTCCGGCACTCCTGTCAAATCACCAGGTTCCTCCTGAGAAGAGGGGACAGAAGAAACAGGAGGGATAGCAGACATTAAACACTTCACATGACAAGAAACGTTCCAGGATAGGATAGAATTACTAGACCAATTAATAGAAGGATTATGACATACTAGCCAGGGATGACCCAAAACAACAGGTGTAAAAGGTGAACGAAAAATCAAAAAGTAAATGGTCTCACTGTGGTTACCAGATACTGTGAGGGTTAAAGGTAGTGTCTCACATATGATACTGGGGAGAAGACTACCATCTAAGGCGAACATGGGCGTGGGCTCCCCTAACTGTCTGAGAGGAATGTCATGTTTCCGAGCCCATGCTTCGTCCATAAAACAACCCTCAGCCCCACAGTCTATCAAGGCACTGCAGGAAGCTGCCGAACCGGTCCAGCGTAGATGGACCGACAAGGTAGTACAGGATCTTGATGGAGAGACCTGAGTAGTAGCGCTCACCAGTAGCCCTCCGCTTACTGATGAGCTCTGGCTTTTACTGGACATGAAATGACAAAATGTCCAGCAGAACCGCAATAGAAGCAAAGGCGGTTGGTGATTCTCCGTTCCCTCTCCTTAGTCGAGATGCGAATACCTCCCAGCTGCATGGGCTCAATATCTGAGCCAGTGGGAGGAGATGGTTGAGATGCGGAGAGGGGGAACCCCGTTAACGCGAGCTCTCTTCCACGAGCTCGGTGACGAAGATCTACCCGTCGTTCTATGCGGATGGCAAGTGCAATCAAAGAATCCACGCTGGATGGAACCTCCCGGGAGAGAATCTCATCCTTAACCTCAGCGTGGAGTCCCTCCAGAAAACGAGCGAGCAACGCCGGCTCGTTCCAGTCACTGGAGGCAGCAAGAGTGCGAAACTCTATAGAGTAATCCGTTATGGATCGATCACCTTGACATAGGGAAGCCAGAGCCCTGGAAGCCTCCCTCCCAAAAACTGAACGATCAAAAACCCGTATCTTCTCCTCTTTAAAGTTCTGATACTCGTTAGTACACTCAGCCCTTGCCTCCCAGATAGCTGTGCCCCACTCCCGAGCCCGTCCAGTAAGGAGTGATATGACGTAGGCGATCCGAGCTCTCTCTCTTGAGTATGTGTTGGGCTGGAGAGAGAACACAATATCACACTGGGTGAGAAAGGAGCGGCACTCAGTGGGCTGCCCAGAGTAACATGGTGGGTTATTAACCCTAGGTTCCGGAGACTCGGAAGACCAGGAAGTTGCTGGTGGCTCGAGACGGAGATTCTGAAACTGTCTTGAGCAGTCGGAGACCTGAGCGGCCAGGGTCTCAACGGCATGACGAGCAGCAGACAATTCCTGCTCGTGTCTGCCAAGCATCGCTCCCTGGATCTCGACGGCTGAGTTGCGAGAATCCGTAGTCGCTGGGTCCATTCCTGGTCGGATCCTTCTGTTATGTAGGTGAATGAGGACCCAAAAGCGACTTAACAGAAACAGAGTTTATTCCAGTCTTTAACAAAAACGATAATCCTGGATACTATCACAGGTAAAGTCCAAACAGGAAAACTGAAACCCTCTAGTCAGTAGAGGGGAACAACAGGAGATGCGACCACAGACTGCAGGTCGCTTCGGGAAGGCGCAGGCTGTAGCTGAAATAGACACCTGCTCACACGCAGCATCTGAAGAAGGCAAAAACACGACAGGACGGAACAAGGACACAGAACAGCAAACAAGGATCCGACAAGGACAGAAGCGAAAACAGAGAGAGAAATAGGGACTTAATCAGAGGGCAAAATAGGGAACAGGTGTGAAAGAGTAAATGAGGTAGTTAGGAGAATGAGGAACAGCTGGGAGCAGGAACGGAACGATAGAGAGAGAGAGAGAGAGGGAGAGAGGGAGGGGGAGAGAGAGGGATAGAAAGAGGGAAAGAACCTAATAAGACCAGCAGGGGGAAACGAATAGAAGAGGAAGCACAGGGACAAGACATGACAATCTATGACAAGACATGACAAAACTATTTACAGTTGCTGACTATTTACATTTGCTAAGAAGTTACAAACGGGAGGCCTGGCACAGGCTAACTAGCTAGCCAACTCCAGTCATGTGCTAACATTTACTGGTAACCTACCTTTAGGTGGCTGGTTGTAATGTTATAGCTTGCTGTTTAATAGCTATATCTACAATTGAAAAGAGAAGAGGTTTTACAATCAAGATACAATAAATCTCTGATTGTAAAACACCTTCTATTTTTTGGCCTAGATATAGCTACCTGTAGTTGTTTAGCTAATTTAGCCAGACTAGCTAGCTATCTACCTACCTACTTACTTAGAATTAGATTTATCCCCACTGTAACACAGTAGTATGTTAGCCAGCAATACACAAAATAGGTTTCAGTAAATAAACTCAAGTTAGCTAGCTATCTAGGTAGCTTCCAGGAAGAATAATGTACTTAGCTAGCCACCTTGTTTGTCATCTGCCTTCTAGGTACTTGCATCAGTTTTAGCTGAGCTTCTAGCTAAATCCAACTCTTTTTTTCCAATCTTCTTTGCTATATTCAGGTTGAAACGTATGGTTGAATGTCATCTTCGAATTTGTGTTGTTGAGAGGTATCACTTGAAGCCATTGTGGTCTGGTCAGTACTTTCAGTTTTTCCCAATGGATTGTGTTGTTAGTGTCCCCCTCCATTTAAAAAAAGCCTCCCATCAATACACTGGAAGCCGCCTTTGGTGTATCATTCAGTGTGCAAAGAATTCCTCCTGGGCAATTATGTGTGAAACACATTTCACTGACCTAGAAATGCCTCATATGATGAAAAAAGGCCAGATTCCCCCAGGGTGAAATTCCCCTTTAATGCCACTCCAGTTATCAGTGCTTTCAATGGTGCCCTGCTCCGGAGAGGAAAGCAAGTCACAGTCCCCCAGTGGTGTGTTGCGAGAGCACATACTCCCTCTGGACGGCAGAAACGCAAAAATCGACACGATTCCACTTCGAGTCACTTTCACCGACCCAACATTCCCCAACCAACCTGACACCACATATAGATCAGCCAGAAGGCAAGGACCCATTCTCTACAAAAGTCTCACTCCCACTGGGGGAAAAAAATATTTATCACCATCTGAATGAGGCTCAAACTCAGCGTTCTTCACCGCACCTGCCACCCCAGTTAATTCATCTCGTTATGTTCAATCTCCTTCTGCAGCACTCCATTTAATCTTATTATGTTCCACTTTCTTCCTTTTTTCCTCCCACCTTCTTATCGTCCTCTATGGGTTCCCCTGACTCCATCTCTAAGTCCGACAACCATTCGGGCGTACCCGCCATCTTGTGACGCATCTCGATATGGAATTGGTCAATACTTCATGCTTTCTCTTTGCTTGGACTGTCTCAGCCAATCAGAAGAGCTCCTTAAAAGATCAGATGATTTTTGTATTAAAAAAATGTATTAAAAAAACGAAATAAAAAAATAGGATTTTTTTGGTATTTGTATATTCTGTTTTTTCCTCCTGTGTTGGTCAGACCTTGCTGTGAGTCACTCACTCTTCTGCCTTCTGGTGGTCTAGGGTGACACAGCACCAAGAGTCAGACCTCTCCCTCTCCCCATGTCCCCCCCTCCCTTCTAGTTCAAATGACTTGTCACGTCTGAGTAAATTACCTTGAAGTACAGGTAGAAGGCAGTGATGGCTGTCAGTAGGATCAGCAGGACTACAACATGTCTGATGATGAAGGTGGGCAGAGGAGAGGCTGCAAACGGAAACACGTTTGATGAAGGGACTGATCATCATCAGATAGATCTGTAGGAAATCTGTCAATGAAAAAGTTATGTCTGATTCAAATTTAGTTACCTGTGAGGGAGAGGAACTCACTCTCAGAGTAGAAGTTATGAGAGAAAACATAGTTCTCATAAACACAGCTGTAATTCCTTTGGTGGGAGTCATTTACAGCAGGGAAGAGGAAGGCAGCAGAGTGATTGACAGCTGTCTGGGTTTTGTTGGAGCTGGTGAACGTGAGGAGGAAGGAGCCTCCTTGGTACTGTGGCTGAGTGGAATAAGTGAGGGTGAAGCTGTGGCCCCTGAACACCTCAGGCTCCTGGTGGCCCCTGGAGACCCCTCCTATTGAGTCAGGGAGATATCAGGCTGGACCAGGAGATCTGTAACAATACAAGAGAACAGGAAAAACCTCTTCAACAAGTTTCCTATAGATATGACAATAACATCAGCTAGCAGCCCTCCTTCACATGGCAACATGAGTAGTGTCACAGAGATATGACAATAACATTGTTATGTGACTGTGCTAGCGAGTAGTAACGTTCACTGAGATAACACTCAAATACAAAATCATTATGTGATATTTAATTAAGTTGTATTTGATTCTTACTTGACTGAGTAAGGTAATAACAGTGGAGCCACAGTGGAGCTACAAACCAGTCTTCGTCCTATCTGGCCAGACAGATATGACCGGTTGGCCCGCTGGCCAGATAAGACCAGTTAGCAGGCCAGATAGGACCTGTTGTCTGGCCAGATAGGACCAGTCGGCTTGCCAGATAGGCAATGTTCCCTCTAAGCTGCTCCTGTGCTTGGGCAAGCAGTAACCCAAGGATGCCATGCAGCTCCCAAGACCGCCGTGCAGAGCACAGAAGAGATATCAGCCCATGGAGAGAAGCTCAAGATTGAACTTCACTCAACTTTCTAGAGTTTTTCCTGTTAGTTAACAGCACTATCAATGCTTCCCTCTACTTGTGGCAATTGTGATCGAATCAACCAGTGTTAGACACTTTCAACATACAGAAACAAAACTAACTATGCAATAGATTTTGTTTCAGGCAAAACACATCGGAGTAGGATTCTACTGGGCAGGACTCAGCCTGTACTCTACACAAACCGGTGCAGTATTACCAATCAGAGATGCACTAGGGCACATATGTCAGAGTCAAGGCCCGCGGGCCACATCCGGCCCGCGAGAAGGTTTTTTACGGCCCCTGGGATGATCTTGATTTATTATTAGAACCGGCCCGCAGACCGCAGCAAGCCGGCAGCCCGCAGATCTTTTACACGCACCAATACTACATTTCCCACAATGCAACGGTGACGCACCGAGCAGTAGGCTGCTTCATTTCAATATTTATTGGCACAGCAGTTGTCAGCATCACAGTAAAATTAACTTTCAGATACCCATCAAAAATGGCAAAACGGAAGGTGGACACTGAGAACCGGGGGTTTCAAACAAGGTGGGAGTCGGAGTATTTGTTCACGGAGGTAGCTGGAAAACCTGTGTGTCTTCTGTGTGGAGAAAGTGTGGCGGTACTGAAAGAGTATAATCTGAGACGACATTATGAAACGAAACACGCGGACAAAAACAAGAATATGGACATGGAACAAAGGCTACAAAAGGCAGAGGAATTAAAACGAGGCCTCAAATCTCGACAGGCTCTGTTCAAAAAAGCCAAATCACAAGGCCAGGCTGCTGTCAAGGCCAGTTTTATTTTGGCAGAAGAGATCGCTAAATCAGCCCGGCCATTTACGGAGGGGATTTCATCAAAAACTGCATGATTAAAGTTTGTGACGAAGTTTGCCCAGAAAAAAGGCAACTCTTTTTAAATGTGAGTCTGAGCAGAAACACCATTGCCGAGAGAGTAGACCAGTTGTCCATCAATCTAAAAGAGCAGCTTGTGAAAAAGGGAAAAGATTTCATTGCATATTCCTTGGCTGTGGATGAGAGCACCGACATTTCTGACATTGCCCAGTTGTCAATTTTCATCCGCGGAGTGGACTCCAGCCTAAGCGTGACAGAGGAGTTTTTGGCTTTATGTCCTATGCATGGCACAACTACAGGGCATGATTTGTATGAAGAGGTGTCAAGATGTGTAAATGAGATGGAGCTGCCTTGGGAAAAACTTGTGGGTTTGACAACCGACGGAGCACCTGCGATGTGTGGACACAGGAGCGGACTGGTGGGGAAGATACGGGAAAAGATGCAAGAGGAAAACGCGACAGGTGAGCTGACAGCTTATCATTGTATCATACACCAGGAAGCGTTGTGCGGTAAAGCCTTGAAAATGGAGCATGTAATGAGCATCATCACGCGCACAGTTAACTTTATCAGAGCCAAAGGTTTGAATCACCGCCAGTTCAAGGCATTTCTGACGGAGTTAGAAACGGAGCATGGTGATTTGCCTTATCACACAGAGGTGCGATGGCTAAGCCAGGGAAAGGTGCTTCAAAGATGTTTCGAGCTTCGTGAGGAGATTTGTCTGTTCTTGGACAGCAAAGGGAAAGACACAACACAACTCCGAGACGAAATGTTTCTGTGTGAAATGGCTTTTCTGTGTGACATTACGAGTCATCTGAATGCAATGAACTTGCAGCTGCAGGGTCGGGATCGTGTCATCTCTGATATGTACAGTACAGTGAAGGCATTTAAAACCAAACTGACTCTGTGGGAGACGCAGATGCGGAAAGAAAATTTGAGCCACTTTCCCAGCTGCCAGACCATGAAAGAGAAGCTCTCTACCAGTGCGTTCCCGAGCGCACAGTTGGCTGATAAAATAGGTATGCTTGCCGCTGACTTTCGACGCCGATTTGCTGACTTTGAAGCACAAAAAGCAGGTTGGAACTGCTCGGTAACCCATTTGCTGTTGACGTGGAAAGCTCACCACCAAACCTCCAAATGGAGTTGATTGACCTCCAATGCAATGATGCACTGAGGGCAAAATATGCGGCAGTGGGTGCTGCGGAGTTCGCCCGTTTCCTCCCCGACACAATGCCCCAGCTGCGCATCCAGGCTGCTCAAACGTTGTCTATGTTTGGCAGCACATACCTGTGTGAACAACTGTTTTCTTTGATGAACTTGAACAAAACATCACACAGAAGTCGACTTACTGCTGAACACCTCCACTCAATTCTGAGGATTTCCTCAGCTCAGAGCCTTACCCCGAACATTGATGAACTTGTGGAAAAGATGGGACACCACCAAGTATCACCCTCAACCTCAAACAAGTGAACATTACTGTGCAATCACATATTTAGAGTTTTTACTCAGTTCAAGTTTAAAAGTTAAAGTTTAATATTTGTTTTCACTGCATGTTACTTCTCCTTAAACAAAGTGTTGTTTTTGATTAATATATTTTTGCACTTTATTTTATTGTATTTCAATCCAATTATATTTTAAAAATATTTCAGTTGAGTGGATGATAGAAAATTGCTATTATTGTTTTTTTCTTTGAAGTAAATTTAGCCCACTTTTGCTAAAATAGAAAATATAGGCTACTGATGGTGCCTTGAATACCGGTTTCTTTCATTTAATGTTCATGTTATGGGGATTTTTATATAAAGGAAATTTGTCTTTTGTGTCTGTTGAAAATTAAAGATTACTGACAGAGCCATAAGAAAATATTGCTTTATTTATCTGATCATATTGGAATATATTTGTTAGGTTTTCAGTAGGTTCAATTAGGTTCACTAGACTATATGCGTCATTTAAAAAATTTTCAATGAACATTCGAACAGTCCGGCCCTCGGCTTGTAGCTAAATTTTTTATTTGGCCCTCCGTCCATTTGACTTTGACACCCCTGCACTAGGGCTATGTGCAAATCAACCATTGCCATTTATGGATCTGTGCCATTTACTTTCAACTGGACTGTGTTCTTGTGTACATCCCTTTGTTTTAAGATCAAAGCAAGAGTTTTATGTCGCCACATGTGCGCATTTAGTTCATATCCTTTGCTGGTTAGTGAGTTAATAGCCCAGTTATAAATCATTTGTAGTCAGCAATGGGGGAGTGATTGCTTCCTACAAGAGCACAAAACGTGTACATTTCTAGACATCTTTGAAAAGCGAGTCAGGTAAAGAGCTTTTTTTGTCTTAAAGGTGCAATGTGTATTTTGAGAAAGGCTTACATAAGCTAAGTAGCCAATAGCCAGAGAGGAAGAGAAAGTGTGTTGGAGGACTGAAGTTGGTGCAGAATGCCTCGTGAGAAATCGCAATATTAATTATCTCTAAAACGGACTAAATAGTAGCATTTCCATTTACTCGTAGGCAATAACATTCA
Organism: Oncorhynchus gorbuscha; assembly: GCF_021184085.1. Classification (NCBI taxonomy): domain Eukaryota; kingdom Metazoa; phylum Chordata; class Actinopteri; order Salmoniformes; family Salmonidae; genus Oncorhynchus; species Oncorhynchus gorbuscha. Next base: position 59,649,090 of record NC_060186.1, read on the forward strand.
AGCTGGATAATAACCCCTCAAAACATATAATGCTACAGAAGTTCATTGATAAATATTAGGAACACAGTCAAGGCCAAAACATGTCGGCGTGGAACCAGGGGGAAAAAAGGATAACAAAACTCCAAGAGAAAACTATGAGATTCCTCGACAGACACCAATGATTTCTGCTTTTCACCACCTGGTACAGTAAGAATGGAAACCAACCTGCTAAAATCAATAAAGTATAAACTGGGTGTACTTGAACTTGTCAGGAAAGAAATATGGAATTAGTGACAAAAAGCTGCTACAATGGAGAAAGAAACAAACAAGCTAAAAGCTACAGTGTCAATACTATTGAAATGGACATTAAAGAACTTTAAAAGGAGAACATGTTTCTGAAAGAAGCCTTACTTGGAATACAGACTAGATCCATGTGAGAAAATCTGGTAGTTACTGGTATTAAAAGAAAATGAGGGTGAAGATCCTGAAAGTATGGTGAAAGAATTCCTCTTTAAAGCGCAACAGATCCCAGACGATACTGTCGACAAAATCTAAATGGAATCAAACTTGAACATGTACACCATTTCAGACAGAGAGTACAGCGATATGAGCGCCCAATCGTTGTCACGTCCGTCGTTTAAATAAATCGGACCAAGGCGCAGCGTGAGTGAAGCTCCACATATTTATTACAGTGAAACTTCAAAACAACAAAGATTAACGAACGTGCAAATACGTAGCACACATAGGCACTAACTCTAAACAATATCCCACCTCGCATGTGGGAAAAGGAACACACTAGGTATGATCCCCAATTAGAGGCAAGGATATTCAGCTGCCTCCAATTGGGAACCATACTCACACATCAACATAGAACTAAAATAACTAGAAAATCCCCCTAGTCACGCTCTGACCTATTACACCATAGAGAACCCCGAGCACTCTCTATGGCCAGGGCGTGACAATCGTTGGCAAATTTGGGAGCCAGATATGGAATACACATTTTAAAATAGATTATAAATATAGTTTATTTATTTATTGTCCTATCATGATGGAACGGGTCCCCAAACATATACCCTAGACACCTACCTGAGCGACCCACACACTAAGGAGAAGTCTTTATCTGTTTTATAGGCCTACTGCAAGTAGCCTATATGCAGCCAAGACAGAAAGATTAATGCGGTCAGAGACCCACTAAAGCAGCACTGCCCCCTCAAGAGCCTGAGCTTGCCTGGCAGGGTTGGTCCAACAAAGAGAAAGCACCCAGATGAGTGAGCGAATATACAAGGAATTTCTCAAAGCTGCTAATGAGAACCTTGATGACCTTATACCTAGTGCCCCCACTGCCCAGGTAATGGCAGTACTAGCAACACTAGCTGCAGTAACCCATGGGGAGAGGGTCACACTCGGACAATCAGAGAGGGGGCAAAGGATTGTGGCCCTGGTAGCACAAAATAATCAAAAGGTCTGACTGCATGGAGATGCTTGAGAAAACGGTCACAACGGGGGACCAGCGTGTGTGTGTTTCAAGGTAGGGGGGTGTATCTGAGCGCCATCAGCAAGGACTTGACATTGGTTAATCAACTCTCCCTACTCTTGCTTAATTTTGCATTTTTCTCAAACAGCTAGACCTGTATATGCATTCGCACATCAAGTTTTCTCTTAAGAAATACTTCTCCCATGGGCAAAGAAACTCAAAAAGGGTGATGATATTAATGAACAGTCATTTTGATCTGGATGTGCAAATAGTTCAAACAGATCCGCAAGGTAGAATGATTATTTTAAATATGTTGTTGGACCATAAACAGATACACAAACAACAAACAACCTTATACACAAACAATCACATACACACTATAATTCAGACAGGTTCCCTCAAACTCCTCAGACCATTCCACGACATCAATCACATACACACTATAATTCAGACAGGTTCCCTCAAACTCCTCAGACCATTCCACGACATCAATCACATACACACTATAATTCAGACAGGTTCCCTCAAACTCCTCAGACCATTCCACGACATCAATCACATACACACTATAATTCAGACAGGTTCTCTCAAACTCCTCAGACTATTCCACGACATCAATCACATACACACTATAATTCAGACAGGTTCCCTCAAACTCCTCAGACCATTCCACGACATCAATCACATACACACTATAATTCAGACAGGTTCCCTCAAACTCCTCAGACCATTCCACGACATCAATCACATACACACTATAATTCAGACAGGTTCCCTCAAACTCCTCAGACCATTCCACGACATCAATCACATACACACTATAATTCAGACAGGTTCCCTCAAACTCCTCAGACCATTCCACGACATCAATCACATACACACTATAATTCAGACAGGTTCTCTCAAACTCCTCAGACCATTCCACGACATCAATCACATACACACTATAATTCAGACAGGTTCCCTCAAACTCCTCAGACCATTCCACGACATCAATCACATACACACTATAATTCAGACAGGTTCCCTCAAACTCCTCAGACCATTCCACGACATCAATCACATACACACTATAATTCAGACAGGTTCCCTCAAACTCCTCAGACCATTCCACGACATCAATCACATACACACTATAATTCAGACAGGTTCCCTCAAACTCCTCAGACCATTCCACGACATCAATCACATACACACTATAATTCAGACAGGTTCCCTCAAACTCCTCAGACCATTCCACGACATCAATCACATACACACTATAATTCAGACAGGTTCCCTCAAACTCCTCAGACCATTCCACGACATCAATCACATACACACTATAATTCAGACAGGTTCCCTCAAACTCCTCAGACCATTCCACGACATCAATCACATACACACTATAATTCAGACAGGTTCCCTCAAACTCCTCAGACCATTCCACGACATCAATCACATACACACTATAATTCAGACAGGTTCCCTCAAACTCCTCAGACCATTCCACGACATCAATCACATACACACTATAATTCAGACAGGTTCCCTCAAACTCCTCAGACCATTCCACGACATCAATCACATACACACTATAATTCAGACAGGTTCCCTCAAACTCCTCAGACCATTCCACGACATCAATCACATACACACTATAATTCAGACAGGTTCCCTCAAACTCCTCAGACCATTCCACGACATCAATCACATACACACTATAATTCAGACAGGTTCCCTCAAACTCCTCAGACCATTCCACGACATCAATCACATACACACTATAATTCAGACAGGTTCCCTCAAACTCCTCAGACCATTCCACGACATCAATCACATACACACTATAATTCAGACAGGTTCCCTCAAACTCCTCAGACCATTCCACGACATCAATCACATCTACTGCATGTTCACTACAATGGAATGTTATGTTACACAGAGTTACACCCAACCGATGGCAAGTTGAGTTACAGAGTTACACCCAACCAATGATATGTTTAGTTACAGAGTTACACCCAACCAATGTTATGTTTAGTTACAGAGTTACACCCAACCGATGGCAAGTTGAGTTACAGAGTTACACCCAACCAATGGTATGTTTAGTTACAGAGTTACATCCAACCAATGGCATGTTTAGTTACAGAGTTACACCCAACCAATGTTATGTTTAGTTACAGAGTTACACCCAACCGATGGCAAGTTGAGTTACAGAGTTACACCCAACCAATGGTATGTTTAGTTACAGAGTTACACCCAACCAATGGCATGTTACGTTACACAGAGTTACACCCAACCAATGGCATGTTTAGTTACAGAGTTACACCCAACCGATGGCATGTTTAGTTACAGAGTTACACCCAACCAATGGTATGTTACGTTACAGAGTTACACCCAACCGATGGCATGTTTAGTTACAGAGTTACACCCAACCAATGGTATGTTTAGTTACAGAGTTACACCCAACCAATGGTATGTTTAGCTATGCTAAACCAATTGCATGTTTAGTTACAGAGTTACACGCAACCAATCGCATGTTTAGTTACAGAGTTACACCCAACCAATGGCATGTTTAGTTACAGAGTTACACCCAACCAATGGCAAGTTTAGTTACAGAGTTACACCCAACCAATGGTATGTTTAGTTACAGAGTTACACCCAACCAATGTTATGTTTAGTTACAGAGTTACACCCAACCAATGGTATGTTTAGTTACAGAGTTACACGCAACCAATGGTATGTTTAGTTACAGAGTTACACCCAACCAATGGCAAGTTTAGTTACAGAGTTACACCCAACCAATGGTATGTTTAGTTACAGAGTTACACCCAACCAATGATATGTTTAGTTACAGAGTTACACCCAACCAATGGCATGTTTAGTTACAGAGTTACACCCAACCGATGGCATGTTTAGTTACAGAGTTACACACAACCGATGGTATGTTTAGCTATGCTAAACCAATTGCATGTTTAGTTACAGAGTTACATGCAACCAATCACATGTTTAGTTACAGAGTTACACCCAACCGATGGTATGTTTAGCTATGCTAATCCAATTGCATGTTTAGTTACAGAGTTACACGCAACCAATCGCATGTTTAGTTACAGAGTTACACCCAACCAAATGTTGTATTTTGAGTGTGTGGTATTTAAAGTACCACACCATGCTTACTGAGACAGCTACTGAGGAAACATACTCAATGTTCTGTACTTCAGGCCTGCACATACTGTACATTGTTTAACGTTGACCCATGATGAACATATCCTCGCTGTCATCCCCAACTCTTCTTGCTCACCAATGACGTCCTGGATCTGGTGAAGAAGAATACCAGCTCTCAAAGGCATCCCACCTGCAACAAGCACTGTTTCCCCTATCATTATCTAGCTGAGGCAGTGCTCCCATAGCTAGGTCTGTTATCTCCCACCTGAAAAAACTAGACTAACCTCTCACCATTACAATAACAGTCGAGGTTAGCATTTCTTTGAGGTATGATATTATATATCTATAAGTTTCTCACTCATCATTATTCATGATTCATTCATTTCAGTCACACTCTTTGCTGACAGGTGTATAAAATCGAGCACACAGCGACGCTATCTCTATAGACAAACACGGGCAGTAAAATGGCTGAATAGCTCAGTGACTTTCAACATGGCACCTTTCCAAAAAGTCAGTAAGTCAAATTTCTGCCCTGCTAGAGCTGCCCCGGTCAATTGTAAGTGCTGTTATTGTGAAGTGGAAAAGTCTAGGAGCAACAACAGCTCAGCCGGAAAGTGGTAGGCCACACAAGCTCACAGAACGGGACCGCCGAGGGCTGAAGGAGGTAAAAATTGTCTGTCCTCAGTTGCAATACTCACTACCGAGTACGAAACAGCCTCTGGAAGCAACGTCAGCACAAGAACTGTTCGTCAGGAGCTTCATAAATTGGGTTTCCACGACCGAGCAGCAGAACACAAGCCTTCTATCACCATGCGCAATGCCTTATTTGCCCAGCTGGCCAGACCTAAGTGTTTTTGCCGGCTGGACCTAGCTATCTGACCAGCCGGACGGACCTACCTGTCTTGCCGGCCAGACAGTTAGGTCCGGATAGGTAGGTCTTGCCGGCCAGACAGGTAGATCCGGCAGGCCAGCCAGACGGGTAGTTCAGGACGGACAGACCTAGCTATCTGGCCGGCTCTCTGACCTGACCTAGCTATCTGGCCAGCCAGCCAAACGTAGCTCTCTTTCCGGACCTAGCTCTCTAGCCAGCCTGCCAGACCTAGCTCTCTGGCCTGACCTAGCTCTCTGCCCGGCCATCCGGACATAGCTCTCAGGCCTGCCAGGCTGCCGGACATAGCTCTTAGCTCCTGCCTACTTAGCTGGCCAATTGGTTCCGGACGGCTGGCCAATTGGTTCCGGATGGCTGGTGTTAGTGAAATTTCTAAATTCCTGTATGTTTTGTAGCCAAAACCAAATTCGCACTCAATTCTAATTCATTAATGAATTGTAAGTTCATTAATTATGCATGAAGTAGATTGAGACCAGTCTTAAAAGCCAAGGTAACAGCGTTTAATTCTAGAGAGTACTAACCAAAAATACAAAGAACCTTACATTTTAAAGAGAGAACATAATATGACATCATCAGTTTCTTACACTCTCTCCGATTCCCACAATAGCACAGTGTTTTCAGGTCCGGAGATGTCTTCTACTCCCCTCATAAACCAGACATTCCAATCTGTCTAAAAGATATCTTCTCCTCCACTAATGGAATATAAAGGACCATTATTATCTGTCAGAAAAGATACATCATCCCTCTCCCTTAAACTTCCCGCAAGGTACAGACAATTAATTTGTTTTACTTACATTTTCAGTAACAGCTTAACCAAGAGCCCATACATTTCATACCATAACATAATAGTATTAGAATAAATGGTTCTAATTGAAATGTATACATTATTAATCATTTCAACTATAATTTCCTCCAACAGCTGGCCAGGTATATTAGGTCAGGTTGGTAGATTGGCCCAACCGACCATATTGGGCCAGTTAGCCAGCTAGACCTACCTACTTGGCAAATCGGACATTTGGGTCTACTTGGCAGGCCAGCGGCCGGACCCGCCTACCCGGCCAGTCGGCCTGCGTATACCATCTGGCTTGGCATCGGTCCTATCTAGCCAAACCTACCTACCTGGTTGTCCAGCTGGCCGGAACTACCTACCTGGCGGGCGGGCCAGTCCTACATACCTGGCATCGGAGTAGAATTCTATTGCATTGACACGCACTACTGAGCTCATAATCTACACAGACCCGTGCGATATAAACAATCACAGCAGCAGTAGGCCTATATGCAAATAGACCATTGCCATATATGGATCTGTGCCATTTACTTTGAACTGGACTGTGTTTACAGCATGAGTGGTTGTGAGTAGATGCGCTTGTTTTGAGATCAAAGCGAGACCTGCATGTAGCCACCTGTGCACATTTTGTTCATATCCTCTGCTAGTTAATGAGTTATTAACCTAGTTATAGATCATTTGTAGTCAGCAATAGGGGAGTGATTGCCTCCCACAAGAGCACATATGTGTACATTTCTAGGCGTCCTTTGAAAAGCGAGTCAGGTAAAGAGCATTTGTTTAGCCTTGAGACAGGCTTGAGACTTACTGTACAGATACTTACATATAGAATATAACTTTATTGGATTCTTTGGGGGGGTGGAGGGGTACAGAGGGCTGCCACACTGGGTGCCCAGGGAGCTGTTGTTGTGGGGCTTAAGTGCCTTGTTCAAGAGCACAACAGCAGGCAATGGCATGAAGGATACGAGAAACCCTCCAGTTACCAGCTCACTCCCGGTTGCCAGCTCACTTCCCACAAGATTTTTACCGTCAGACCTGGGATTCATTCAAACCCACCTTACACCCATTGCCTGCTATAATTCAGTGTGACTGGATCATATTTGTGTCTATAAATAATTCCAGGCCTACATGTTGTTGTAACTGTGTTAATATGCACTGTTACGGACACATCTACTATCAGAACCAAGCGCTGCAAAGCACCAACACACAAACATGGATTTATATACGAAAAAACTAAATTCCACTTGGCTGACTTGCATAATTAAATGTCACATGGCGCAATTAACTGAAACATACCGGCGGAATACAATTCACTGTCTTCATTTCACAAAAAATGACAGATTCGTATAGAAAGGAGAATTATTACTTGTGCTGAGAAACAGCAGCACAGATGTAAAAACAATTACAATGAGATCACTAATCTGCAAGAGATGGAAAAAGAGAGAAAATGTATAATTCTACAATTTGTAAAGGGATTATCTGTGGAAGTAAACCAATATTGTAAATATTCTGTTTGTTGTAGCAAAGTGATTCTGCTTGCAGGGGCAAGGTGAGGAAGATGAGAAATACATGTCATCTTAATTGTAACTGCTGGGAGGAAGGTCACCCTTACTGAGACCATCTGGCCATACAGGTGTAATAACTTCAGGAGGATTGTGTGTGTGTGTGTGTGTGTGTGTGTGTGTGTGTGTGTGTGTGTGTGTGTGTGTGTGTGTGTGTGTGTGTGTGTGTGTGTGTGTGTGTGTGTGTGTGTGTGTGTGTGTGTGTGTGTGTGTGTGTGTGTGTGTGTGTGTGTGTGTGTGTGTGTGTGTGTGTGTGTGAGAGAGAGAGAGAGAGTGTGTCTGTGTATGTGCGTAATGAGAGTCTCCTTAATGGTATTGTTGTATCTATGTGTGTGAAGAGGGGAAGGGGGGGTGTCACGGGCTAGTCTTCTACAGCATGATACTAAACACACACAAATGAGCATACACACACATACACACACATAGCGAAGCTTCAAGATTAATGGCACCTGGCTTTGGATATGGCGAAGCGTTCCACTTAGGTGCTCTGAGCACAGGGCTCTTTAATTACACAGAGCAAATGGCCTCAGGAAAAAAGGCCCCAAAATACACCACATAAACAGCTACCCATTACTAGACTGGCCATTACCAATGTATAACACAGCTTGCAACAAACACACACAAGTACACCACTCCTCCTCCAACCCCCTATTTCATCTCATCAAGTTGGAACACACACAAACAGTGCTTTTTGCCTTTATCACAGTTTTTGTAGGCCAACAACCCCCCCTTCCAAATACTCTCCCTTCGCCAAACTTATCTTTGGCTGATAGCATTTCACAAGGGTACTTAGCAAGAGGCTTCCAAAACGAGTATCGAATTTGATAAAGTAAGCAGAAAAGAGATGGTGGAAGAGGAAGAGGATTAAGAAAAACAAAGCCTGTACTACTTAATTGAAGTGCTTACAAAGCATGACACCTGGTCGGACGGACGAGAACTTCTTAAAGACACACCTCACAATACAACCACGTCACCACAATTGTGCAATTTATTTGTTCTATTGGTACTCATATTTTGTACCTGTCAAGAGTTGAATAGATCTGAATAAACATGTCATCAAGACAACCCCGAGGATTCTATCTATCATTGTGGTTTAAATGTCACCTTAAAAGAAACCGGTTTGATGTCCGAGTGATGTACTGAAGGGATCCAGTGGAAGACACAGTACAAGGAAACAATGGCTGAACAATGGCATAACATCCCTTCACAGAAACAATTGACCTAGGTGGGGAAAGAACAGACAAGAAAGGAAGGAACTTTTTCTTTTTAAAGGAGTGGAGAGTGGATTTAACACAAACCTTGCAATTTACCAATAAACATATTTTATTGTTCAGCACTGCTCTTGGGTCTCCTTGAAGAGATACTTGGTCTCAGAGCCAGAATAAACACATACTCTGAGACTGTTCTCCCAAGGACTGTACATACTTTACATGATACCTGCAATGCTGGGGAAACAAAAATAGGCTAAACACAATGCTAGTAAATTGTACACAACAACAGTGAATGTCACCTTTGTTTGGCCTGGGCCATATCCTTATTTTCATGTTCACTTGCAGAGACCCTTTAAAGGCCCTCTGGTCCCTGTGGGATCTGCAGCACTGCACAGCTTCCTGATGTTCCTTCAAGACTTGAATGAGTCTGCGTCCCCTGGCTGTGAAAAGCCTATTCTTTATCGTCACGCCGATAAACACATCATCATGTTCTGCAGTAAAAAGGCTTATCTTCAGGGAGGCATCCTATTCAGATTGTTGTCTGCTAGACAGACCTATTTGGCTACTGCAGCTCTGGATTTCCCATTTTCATTTAGGACAATTGCGTTTTAATGGTATTGCGATTGGGCCCCTACCAGGGATTCTGTCCTAATGACCCTGCTCTGAGTCTGCACCAGGTCGATAGGCGTCAATTATGACATCATACAAGACATCGATCTACCTTTTGTGTTGTGCAGAGTAATGGAGAATTATCATTACTGCACTGCCTGGGTTATTTATGAGGGGACATTCAACTCCGGCCATCACTGAGCTGATCCAATGTTTGCATATGTTCTTCGGCATCTAGTATTCCCCATTTTTACCATTTGCAGAACAAGTATTTTTCCATTTACATCACAGGAGGCTGCTGACGGGAGAATGGCTCATAATAGTGGCCGGAACAGCACACCTGGAAACCATTTGTTTGATGTATATTTTACCATTCCATTAATTCCACTCCAGTCATTGCCACGAGCCCTTTCTCCCCAATTAATGTGTCACCAACCTCCTGTGATTTACGTCATTTAGCAGACACTTATCCAGAGCAACTTACAAGGAGCAATTAGGGTTTTAGTGTGGGTTTACTGTACTGCCCTCATGAATAGCCAGGGCAATTTTAAAAAGTCACACCAATCTCTACTGATTTACATTATCAATCAATGGAAAAAATTATTAAGTTAAACCTGCTATTTCTCTACTGCCTTTAATATCACTTCAAGCTACAAGTTATGCTACTGTACACTGCTTCACTGCTACACAGATCTACCCATTTTGTAGTGTGGATACAAAAAAAGATTAGTGCCCGACTGTGTTATTTATCTTAGAGACATAACCTACCCACTATTATTCTCATATATCATAAAGAGATGCCATAACACAGCAAGTCTCTCCGTCTGCATTAAGTGGTCTCAGTACATAAGAGACTCAGAGTGCTTCCCGCTGAATGAATCATTACAACAGCTGGAAGGAACAACACACTGTACCACTTATAGCTTTCTCTCTCTCTGTCTCTCTCTCTCTGTCTTTCTCTCTCTCTGTCTTTCTCTCTCTCTCTCTCTCTCTCTCTCTCTCTCTCTCTCTCTCTCTCTCTCTCTCTCTCTCTCTCTCTCTCTCTCTCTCTCTCTCCTCTGTCTGTCTGTCTGTCTGTCTGTCTGTCTGTCTGTCTGTCTGTCTGTCTGTCTGTCTGTCTGTCTGTCTGTCTGTCTGTCTGTCTGTCTGTCTGTCTGTCTGTCTGTCTGTCTGTCTGTCTGTCTGTCTGTCTCTCTCTCTCTCTCTCTCTCTCTCTCTCTCTCTCTCTCTCTCTCTCTCTCTCTCTCTCTCTCTCTCTCTGTCTCTCTCTGTCTCTCTCTCTCTCTCTCTCTCTCTCTCTCTCTCTGTCTCTCTCTCTCTTGTCTCTCTCTGTCTCTCTCTCTCTCTGTCTCTCTCTCTCCCTCTGTCTCTCTCTCTCCCTCTGTCTCTCTCTCTCTGTCTCTCTCTCTGTCTCTCTCTCTCTGTCTCTCTCTCTCTGTCTCTCTCTCTGTCTCTCTCTCTCTCTCTGTCTCTCTCTCTCTCTGTCTCAATTCAGTTCAATTCAAAGGGGTGTATTGGCATGGGAAACATATGTTTACATTGCCAAAGCAAATGGAATAGACAATAAACAAAAGGGAAATAAGCAATGGGAAATATTAGTAAACATGACAAAAGTTTACTAATAGATATTTATAGATAGTTCAAATGTTATATTATTGGCTATGTACAGTGTTGTAACAATTTGCAAGTAGTTAAATAAACAGATAAATATAGTTTGTATTTACAATGTTGTTTGTGCTCCACTGGTTGCCATTTTCTCATGGCAACAAGACACAAATCTTGCTGCTCTTTTTCTCTCTCTCTTTCTTACTCTTTCTTGTTCTCTCTCTCCTCCTCTCTTTCTCCCTCCAACTCTATCTTGCTCTCTCTCTCTATCTTTTTAAAGAAGAAGATAGAGAGGCAGATAGAAAGGCATAATACTGTTTTAATACTGTTTTCTAATTGGCTGCTGTCCCTTCCACACTGGGTTCATTGTGATGTTACCGGCAGGCAAGGGTAGAGCGCCTCACAGAGGTAGAGGGGCCCTAAGGCTATCAGTGCTCATTTGCTCAAGGCAGTTTTATGAATATATTACAATAGGTTCAAATGGTAATTTAGTCCTTGTTTCCTGGCTGCAGAATTCTTGAAAAGCAGCTGCAACTTTAATTACTAGATTAAACAGTCCTGTCTGATAGGGCTGATTAGGTGATGTTTGAGATACATAATAAGGCCAGTGGAATTACAGTCACTCATTAAAAACCCATGACTTTAGTGACTAAAAGCTAATTTTTAGACCGTGTGGGTAGCAGAGAGAAAATGCCAGTTGCTGTAATTAAGGTCCTGTATTTAAAAGACTGATCAGGATGAATCACTAACGTTCAGTATGAGTGGTTGGAGTGCAAGTTAATTAGAGAGGATATAGCTAGGTGACTCTCTTTGTTAGTTAGGGAGAAGTTGGTGTTATGGCCCCCATTGGACAGGTCCCTTTCAAGTCTCTATCCCAGACTCCCTGTCCTTGTTCATTCCCCCTCTCTCAACACCCAAATGAGAGGAGAAGGGAGCTTCCCGTCCCCCTGACAGCCTTTCCATTCAGGAAGGGTGGATCCATTCTCCTTCCCGGGACGCAGAGCAGGATCTTGTTATTCCAGTCCTCTCCCTCCGTCCAGCTGCTGACCTACTTCTCATTCCGTACCAGCGATTATCATCTTGGCTCAAACCCTGTGCCAGTTTCATCAGGGGGCCACTTTAATTAATTTCATTCTGAATAACTGTGTGGGTCAGGGCTTTGTGTGGGTGTGAAGGATTCAGGGCGGTATGACCCTGTGAGCTTGACTTTTAATCATGAAGGTAAAGTGGGGTGGTATGTATGAAATGCTGCTTCATGGCATAGATGGAGAGAAAATGACATGCATTGGTTGTGCTTTTTGCACGATTGTCTTTATTTCACACAAGATGAGAGTGAGAGTGAGAGAGAGAGAGAGAGAGAGAGAGAGAGAGAGAGAGGTGATCAACATTGATATGATTTCATTTAGCTGTAAAGGCAACCCTCATTAAAGCCTTCTTCATATTAGCATTAGCTCAGTGAATATGCACAGCCGGTAATGAATGCGGACCCCTCTCCTCGTTAAGAGCTGGAGTGTCCATTTCTCAAGATTTAACGAGTGGCCGTGTTCATTAAGAGAGGATCGCTCTGAGAGGGGGCAGATGGATGGTATTGGGGCTACTTCCTCACACTGCCCTCACACCAACGGGCAAAATGTAGACTGAGAGAGAGGGACAGAGGAAAGAAAGTCATGGAGAGAGACAGACGGGCAGATCCAGAGTATGTGATGGGAGAGACAGACGGGCAGATCCAGAGTATGTGATGGGAGAGACAGACGGGCAGATCCAGAGTATGTGATGGGAGAGACAGACGGGCAGATCCAGAGTATGTGATGGGAGAGACAGACGGGCAGATCCAGAGTATGGGATGGGAGAGACAGACGGGCAGATCCAGAGTATGTGATGGGAGAGACAGACGGGCAGATCCAGAGTATGTGATGGGAGAGACAGATGGGCAGATCCAGAGTATGTGATGGGAGAGACAGATGGGCAGATCCAGAGTATGTGATGGGAGAGAGAGACAGACGGGCAGATCCAGAGTATGTGATGGGAGAGACAGACGGGCAGATCCAGAGTATGTGATGGGAGAGAGAGACAGACGGGCAGATCCAGAGTATGTGATGGGAGAGAGAGACAGACGGGCAGATCCAGAGTATGGGATGGGAGAGACAGACGGGCAGATCCAGAGTATGTGATGGGAAAGACAGACGGGCAGATCCAGAGTATGTGATGGGAGACAGAGACAGACGGGCAGATCCAGAGTATGTGATGGGAGAGAGAGACGGGCAGATCCAGAGTATGTGATGGGAGAGACAGATGGGCAGATCCAGAGTATGTGATGGGAGAGAGAGACAGACGGGCAGATCCAGAGTATGTGATGGGAGAGACAGATGGGCAGATCCAGAGTATGTGATGGGAGAGACAGATGGGCAGATCCAGAGTATGTGATGGGAGAGACAGATGGGCAGATCCAGTGTATGTGATGGGAGAGACAGATGGGCAGATCCAGAGTATGTGATGGGAGAGACAGACGGGCAGATCCAGAGTATGGGATGGGAGAGACAGACGGGCAGATCCAGAGTATGTGATGGGAGAGACAGACGGGCAGATCCAGAGTATGTGATGGGAGAGACAGACGGGCAGATCCAGAGTATGTGATGGGAGAGACAGACGGGCAGATCCAGAGTATGTGATGGGAGAGAGAGACAGACGGGCAGATCCAGAGTATGTGATGGGAGAGACAGACGGGCAGATCCAGAGTATGGGATGGGAGAGACAGACGGGCAGATCCAGAGTATGTGATGGGAGAGACAGACGGGCAGATCCAGAGTATGTGATGGGAGAGACAGACGGGCAGATCCAGAGTATGGGATGGGAGAGACAGACGGGCAGAAGCACAGTGATAGACAGAGAGAGAGAAACAGATTGATTAAAAAGGGCCCAACTCTTCCATGTGATCTGCCTACCTCATCATAGCATCCTCTCCAGCAGCAGGACCACATAGTGGGAAAGACTTAAGATTCTCCACTTAGGGAGTTTACACTTTCAATTCTCCCTGCTCTCCCCTCCAGCTCCTGCTGTTGTCACCAATATTCATCATGCCAATGTCCCTGACTCATTTGATATTTTCTCCCTGCGCAGCCGACTGGTAAGACACTTTGGGAGGGTGGTCACGTGTGCTAGCAAGGCAGAGGTCCTGAGTTCGAGCCTCAGTTTGAGCCGAATCCTGAGTAAGTGGTACTTGCTATGGGGCCGATTCCGACAGGAATTCATGCCTTTCCTATGCACTTCTCAATACTTGGTTTTCAGACTTACCTTATTCAGTCGCGTAATGCTCTCTGTAGGTGTGGCACCCTTTCGCTCTCTGAATACATTTAATTCAACCACTGAAAACCCTCCCATTAGCTGGCCAACAGATTTGATTGCAGTTTTCAGTTAATAGGGTTTTCAGTTCATTTATCTTAAGCCATCCCTTTAAATACGGTGTAACTTTATCTCAAATTTTGGCGACAGACAATAGAATACATAGAGAAAATGGGTTCAGAATATAGGGACCAATGAAAGAATGCCATCTATGCATCTTCATCTCCGTTACAACACCAACTGGTAGATTTAAAAATACTCTGATCTTGTAGATTATTTAGGCAAATTGTATAGTTAGGAAATCATTAAAAAAAAACACATTTGGAGAGCCTTTACTCACAAAGTATATTGATGAAAAAACAATACAGTGGTTTGATTCATCCTGAATGTTGTCCATTTCAAGTTCCACCCTTGAAATATTGGAAGGTGGAACTTATTTGACAATAGTCCTGTAAATCAACCCTAATTCTCACTAATCATGGAACTGTATGATAACGGTCCAGTCATGGTGAACCGTGCGCCAGGCTCCAGGTTTAACCTGTTACGTGTGGTCTGACTGTCATGCCCTGAGAGATCCTTTTCATTCGCTATTTGGTTAGATCAGGATGCGACTTGGGTGGGCAATCTATGTTTTCTATTTCTTTGTTGGCCTGGTATGGTTCCCAGTCAGAGTCAGCTGTCTATCATTGTCTGTGATTGGGGATCATATTTAGGCAGCCTTTTCCCACCTGTTGTTTGTGGGATCTTGTTTTTGTGTAGCTGCCTGTGAGCAGCAAAGAACATCATGTTTAGTTTTCTTCTGTATTGTTTTGGTACTGTGCTGTTTAGCCCTAATAAATTTTACATTTAGTTTGTATTAGTTTTTTTCCCTGTGTTCATTGAATAAAGTAAGATGTACTGTGATAAGGTGCGTCTTGGTGAGAGGTGTAGGAGTTAGGCGCAGGAGAGCAGGGATGTCAGAGAAGCGTGTTTAATCATATAGTCCACCAAATTAAAAAATGGCACAGATGAAAATCCAAAAACGACACTCTCGAAAACTCGGAGGAACAACCACAGTTCCGACACTTTACATACACGTGCGTAATAGTGAAAACAATTCAGAAACTTGTGCAAAACGCATGGAGGAACTAACTCAGTTCCGACACTTTACATATACATGAGTAATAATGAAAACAACACACATCAAAGATAATCGAGCGCAGATACACACAAGCTTAATCCCGCACGAACTAAGGCAGGCAACAGGTGCCCTATATACACACAGAAATAAACGCAAATGAAACCAGGGGTGAAAAGGAACCCAGACAAAACAACAAGAAAAGGAAAATGGGATCGGTGGCGGCTAGTAAACCGGCGACGAGGACGTGCGCCGCCCGAACAGGGAGAGGAGTTACCTTCGGTAAAAGTCGTGACATGTATGCCTACCACGCTGCACCTGGGTCCGATCCTTCCATCGACGAGTGTGACACGGACTTCCATAATGATTCAAATAGGCTACAAATTATTGCACGACATTAGGTTAATATGATCCACTAATGCTAGCAACCCGCAGGAACTTCTCGGTGGCGCCAACTGGTAAGAGGCCTCGGGAGAGCGGTCATGAGTTTGAGCCTCAGAGTGAGTCGAATCAGGAGGAAGTGATACTCGCTAGGCAAGCAGCATGACATCCATTATAATGGTGCTGTGACTCAGATATACAGTTGCACTCAGCTGAACACTGGGGTCGCTGTTGAGTAAGTTTGAGGGATGAATGTCGCGCACAAGGAGGAAGTGCTAATCAAGCAGCATGACACCCATTAAATGTGCGCACGTAGTATTCACTACCCATATCTTTTACTAAAATATTGTACATGATAAATCTTGAGGGCTTGTGTTAAGGCTCCACTATATTTGCTTACCAGATGTTGGTGAGGTTTTGTTATTGTTGTAGGAAAGGACAAGTTCCAGGAGATATCCAAAACCACTCTGGAGGTACAGCACACACCTTAACAAAAAATCTATTTCTTATTTGTTTTGGACCAGAGACACTTCAATGACGTCTTATTCATTCTCTATGAACCACAACCAAATCTAGCATTATATGGACATAAACACATCTACTGTTTATATACGGGCGCAGCCAAAACACAACACAGATCCGCACGCACACAATATTGGAGACAAAAAAACCTGAATAAGTGAGTGAGTATAACAGAACTGATATGGCAGGCAAAACCCCAAGGAGAATCCATCTGGAAAATGTTGTTTTTGAGGTCACAGGCCATTTCAATGCTTGTCTATGGGATATTCAAAGGAATTCCTCCCAGATTGCAGTTCTTATGGCCTCCACTAGATGTAAAGAGTCTTTAGAAAGGGTTTCAGGTTTGCTTTTTGAAAAATGAGCAAGTAGTTGTAGTTTTTCAAGGTGTCCTCATTAGGACTCTAGTATTGTGGCGCGCATGAATGAGGGCGCACACTTTGTTATTTATCTCCGGTATTGAACATACTACATTCCGTCTTAAATGTTACCATTTATTTACATATTAGGGTACCTGAGGATTGATTCAAAAAGTTGTTTGACTTCTTTGGATGAGGTTTTCCAGTAACATTTGGGATTCGTTTGTCTGCATGTTGAATGAGTGGAACAATGGATTAATGAATCAAACGCGCCAACTGAACATACTTTTTTGTGATATAAAGAAGGACTTTATAGAACAAAACGACCATTTGTTGTGTAGCTGGGACCCTTGGGACTGCAAACAGAGGAAGATCTTCAAAGGTAAGTGATTTATTTTATCGCTATTTCTGATTTTTGTGATGCCTCTGCTAGTTAGATTTTTTTAATGCTGGTGTATTCTGGCATCAGAAATTCAACAACACGAGGCTAATACAAAGTGTCTTAATAAAATGCATCTGGGTTCCCTCAACCATCACAGTCAGCAGTCACTTCAATAGAAATTGGCACACAATTGAACTCAAAACATTTTCAAATCCTCAGATAATCGCATGGTATGCTTTCACCATAAAGCCTTTTTGAAATCTGACAATGCGGTCGGATTGACAAGAAGCTAAGCTTTTAAACGATGTTTGACACTTGTATTTTCATGAATGTTTAATATTATGATATTTGTATTTTGAATTTCCCACTCTGCAATTTCAACGGATGTTGTCGAGGCGCTAGCGGAACACCTAGCCCAAAAGCTAGGTGACCCAAGGTGTGGCATAACAAGAAGCTGATTAAACAGCATGATCATTACACAGGTGCACCTTGTGCTGGGGACAATAAAAGGCCAAATTGCACGATGACTGCAGAAATGTCCACCAGAGCTGTTGCCAGGGGATTTAATGTTAATTTCTCTACCTTAAGCCGTCTCCAACATTGTTTTAGAGAATTTGGCAGAATGTCCAACCGGCCTCACACCCGCAGATCATGTTTAACCACGCTAGCCCAGGACCTCCACATCCGGCTTCTTCACCTGTGGGATCGTCTGAGAACAGCCACCCGGGCAGCTGATGAAACTGAGTTTGCGCATCCGAAGAATGTCTGCACAAACTGTCAGAAACCGTCTCAGGGAAGCTCATCTGAGTGTTCGTCGTCCTCACCAGGGTCTTGACTGACGGTCGGCGTCATATCCGACTTCAGTGGACAAATGCTCACCTTCAATGGCCACTGGCACGCTAGCAAAGTGTTTCAACTGTCCCGGGCAGGTGGCAGACAGCGTGTATGGAGTTGTGTGAGCGAGCGGTTTACTGATGTCAACGTTGAGAACAGAGTGCCTCATGGTGATGGGGTTATGGTATGGACAGGCATAAGCTACGGCAATGAACACAATAGCATTTTACCCCCCCCCCCCCCCAATGTCGTGGTATCCAATTGGTAGTAGTTAGTCTTGTCTCATCGCTGCAACTCCCGTACGGACTCGGGAGAGGGGAAGGTGGAGAGCCATGCATCCTCCGAAACACAACCCAACCAAGCCACACTGCTTCCTGATACAACGCACATCCAACCCGGAAGCCAGCCGCATCAATGTGTCGGAGGAAACACTGTACATCTGGCGACCTGGTCAGCGTGCACAGCGCCCGCCACAGGAGTCGCCAGTGCGCGATGAGACAAGGATGTCCCTCCCGGCCAAACCCTCCCTAACCCGGACGACGCTGGGCCAATTGTGCGTCGCCCCATGGACCTCCCGGTCACGGCCGGCTGTGACAGAGCCTGGGCTCGAAACCAGAATCTAGCAGCTAGCAGCTAGCACTGCGATGCAGTGCCTTGGACCACTGCGACACCCGGGAGGCCCCTAGAGCATTTTAGCAATGGCAATTTGAATGCAGAGATACCCATTGAGGCCCATTGTGTGTGTGACGGTATACCCTCCCCTATGTTCATGCAGTGATGAACTGACTTTAAAAGTCAGCAGGGAATGGAACATTTTCTCCGGAGTGATTGAGCATAACTGCAGACCTCTCTTTACAGGCTGATTTGCAAGGAGGTGGTGGACTCCTTACATATTTGCAGAGTGATTGGCAGGGTAAGTAACTTGTACTTTTATTAAATACTTTATGAACTTTGTGAACAGATTTACTCTCTGAATTTAGTCTGACAGAAAGCATCACACTATCCATGGTGGAAGTATAGCTGACTGGGTATCAAGCCCGTTGAGCTAAAGCCTCTAGAAGCTTACATGTTCCAGGACTCAGGTAAGGTTGTCATATCAAGGGAACATTGCCCAGTAAGCTATTTCCACCATGGAAGCTTGAAAGACATTGACTGGTGTCCAATGGGCATGGAGTGGATGGATGAGTTTGTGTTGTGACTGAGACATGCTTGGTCTCCAGCAGTGGAGGAAAAAGTACCCAGTTGTCAAACTAAAAGTAAAAATACCTTAATAGAAAATGACTCAAGTAAAATACTCTGTGAGAAAAAGTCTAAAAGTTTTGGGTTTTAAATATACTTATGTATCAAAAGCAAAAGTAAAAGTATAAATCATTTCAAATTCCTTACGGCCCCATTTTCTTGTTTATTTAATTTCTTGATAGCCAGGGGCTATCTCCAACTCTCAGACATCATTTACCAACGAAGCATCTGTGTTTAGTGAGTTCGCCAGATTAGAGGCAGTAGGGATGATAAGGGAATTTCTCTTGATAATAATTTTTCTGTCCTGCTACAAAGAGTACTTTTGGGTGTCAGGGAAAATATTTGGAGTTAAAAGCAAGTCATTTCCATTATGAATGCAATGAAGTAAAATGAAAAGTAGTAAAAAATATAAATAGTAAAGTACAGATACTACAAGAAACTACTTAAATTGTACTTTAAAGTATTTTGACTTACTTTACACAACTGGTCACCAGCCTCTGGATGAGCCTCATCTCCCTTCATCTGTCTGTGTGACAGGCCAGATGTGATTATGAAAGGTAGGACAGATGGAGAGATACCTTAGCAACAGAGGCCCCCAGAGAGATACAGTGCTTTCGGAAAGTTTTCAGACCGCCTACCCTTTTCCAAATTTTGTTATGTTACAGCCTTATTCTAAAATTAATGAAATAGTTTTTTCACTCATCAATCTACACACAATACCCCATAATGACAAAGCAAAAACATATTTTTACACATTTTTCTAATTGATTAAAAATAGACAACAGAAAGACCATATTTACAATAGTATTCAGACTCTTTGCTACGAGACTCGAAATTGAGCTCAGGTGCATCCTGTTTCCATTTACCATCCTTGAGATGTTCCTACAACTTGGAGTCCACCTGTGGTACATTCAACTGATTGGACATCATTTTGGAAAGGCACACGCCTGTCTATATAACGTCCCACAGTTGACAATGCATGTCAGAACAAAAACCAAGCCACGAGGTCAAAGGAATTGTCCGTAGAGCTCCAAGACAGGATCGTGTCAAGGCATGGGTCTGGGAAAGGCTACCAAAACATTCCCTCAGCATTGAAGGTCCCCAGGAACACAGCGGCCTCTATCATTCTTAAATTGAAGAAGTTTGGAACCACCAAGATTACATCTAGAGCTGGCCGCCCGGCCAAACTGAGCAATCGGGAGAGAGGGGCCTTTGTCAGGGAGGTAACCAATAATCCAATGATCACTCAGACAGAGCTCCAGAGTTCCTCTGTCGAGATGGGAGAACCTTCCAGAAGGACAACCACCTCTACAGCACTCCGCCAATCAGGTCTTTATGGTAGAGTGGCCAGACGGAAGCCACTCCTCAGTAAAAGGCACATGACAGTCCGCTTCGAGTTTGCCAAAAGGCAGCTAAAGGACTCTCAGACCATGAGAAACATGATTCTCTGGTCTGATGAAACCAAGATTGAACTCTTTGGCCTGAATTCCAAGCGTCACGTCTGGAGAAAACCTGGCACCATCCCTACGGTGAAGCATGGGTGTGGCAGCATCATATGATGTGGGGATATTTTTCAGCGGCAGGAACTGGGTGACTAATCAGGATAGAGGGAAAGATGAGCGGAGCAAAGTACAGAGAGAACCTTGATGAAAACCTGCTCCAGAGCGCTCAGGACCTCAGACTGGGGTGAAGGTTCATCTTCCAACAGGACAACGACCCTAAGCACACAGCCAAGGCAACGCATGAGTGGCTTCGGGACAAGTCTCTGAATGTCCTTGAGTGGCCCAGCCAGAGCCCGGACTTGAACCCGATCAAACATCTCTAGAGAGACCTGAAAATAGCTGTGCAGCAACGCTCCCCATCCAATCTGACAGATCTTGAGAGGTTCTGCAGAGAAGAATGGGAGAAGCTCCCAAATACAGGTGTGCCAAGCTTGTAATGTCATACCCAATAAGACTCAAGGCTGTAATCATTGGCAAAGGTGCTTCAACAAAGGACTGAGTAAAGGGTCTCA
This sequence comes from Oncorhynchus gorbuscha, assembly GCF_021184085.1. Classification (NCBI taxonomy): domain Eukaryota; kingdom Metazoa; phylum Chordata; class Actinopteri; order Salmoniformes; family Salmonidae; genus Oncorhynchus; species Oncorhynchus gorbuscha. Next base: position 59,670,531 of record NC_060186.1, read on the forward strand.
ACACTTATGTAAATGTGATATTTCAGTTTTTTTTAAAGAAATTTGTAAAAATCTGTTTTTGCCCTGTCATAATGGGGTATCGTGCGTAGATTGATGAGGGGAACGTAACGTCACAAAATGTGGAGAAAGTCAAGGGCACTGAATACATTGTGAATGCACAGTAGATGCATAAAATTAGGCTGTGTCTAGACTTGATAGTTCATGTATTTTTGTATTGCTGATAATGGAGTCATCCATGATTCCATCATGGAATGAATCATGGAATTCCAAACACGTCATGCATCTACATTTACATTTAAATGTGAATGACTACGGTAGCTCTGTAGCTATCTAGCTTGCAACTCTAAAGGGCTTGCAAATGATTTAGCAAAAGTCTAACCAAACATTTTATTTATTACATTTTTTTATTAGCTAGCTGGCTAGCATTTATGAGGTCATCTAAACCTGTGTGAAAATGAGGGCACAATCAGAATGTGGAAAGAATCAAGTTAGCATGTTAGCACCAAGTACCACTGGCTTATGTGTCAGTGGTCCAGAAAACAACATTGACAGTAATACCTCCTGTGAAGCGGTGCTGTGCTCATCTCTAATGTGCAGAGTGTTAACAACATTGGCAGGGTCTCTGTGTTTAACACACTGACGGTGAGGAGGAGGAGGGAGGGTGAGGAAGCTCCAAGTCCACTCTCTGTCCCTGTCAGGGTTCCTTACATCTCACTGTCTCCGCGGCCTCCCAACTCCATCACTGACAGGACAGCAGGGAGAACATTGGGACATCAGACTGACTGGGGTCACAAGGTGGGCATCTTAGTTCCCTGAGGCTCTATCTCTGTGTGACACACATCCTGCTTGACAGGAAGTAGGTAGGTGTTGAGGGAAGAGAGATTTGTGTGTGAGATAAGACTCTGGATAAGAATATGACAGAATATTCGATAGATAAATGCTCTTTTCAAATCTGACCAGGATCAGAGGTCAATGCTCCTTTCATTCAATATGACGTGCGTATACTTTATAGTAACTATTATTACTGTATTATGAACATTCAATAGGACGTGTTTATACTTCATAGTAGCTATTATTAGTGTGTTATGAACATTAAATCACTTTTTTAACATAAGCTCTTCCTAACCAGTGGTACTTTTAAAGCTAGGACAATTTGCTTCTAAAATCATATAAATGTTAATGTTTTAAAAGTCTCCATGCTGACTATGTTATACAGTGCATTTTGGAAGAATTCAGACCCCTTGACTTTTTCCACATTTTGTTACATTACAGCCTTATTCTAAAATTGATTAACTTGTTTTTTCCCCCTAGCAAAAACAGGTTTTTAGATTTTTTTTCAAATTTATAAAACCATGAAAACTGAAATATCACATATACATAAGTATTCAGAAGTTTTGGACAGTCCAATCAATTGAATTTCAAAGTTGTAGAATCATCTCAAGGATGATCAATGGAAACAGGATGCACCTGACCATAATTTTGAGGCTCATTACAAAGGGTCTGTTTTCATTTTTAATATATTTGCAAAAATGTCTAAGAACTTGTTTTTACTTTGTCATTATGTTGTATTGTGTGTAGATTGATGGGGTAAATGTTTTATATTATCCATTTTAGAAGAAGGCTGTAACATAACAAAATGTGGAAAAAGTCAAGGGGTCTGAATAGTTGCCAAATGCACTGTATATCTTATTTTAGCTATCCCCTATGGAACTATAGCAGGATGATGGACGTCTCTCTCATTGAATTGTTTAGCTCCCATTGATCTCATGATTACCATATTAACCAAGCTGTCAGCTCTGGCATCTGGCGTCAGTGCAGGGCCGTGCACAACTTTCAGAGGGCAGGTGCTCAAAATGAAAATATTTTGTGGTGACCATGTTCTACTTTTTTAACATAGGCCTATTTCTTTATGCAACAACACACTCACTCATCACAAATTGTCAGCAAGCTAGTTATGGTGCTTTCTAAAGACATGATTGACATCGGGAAAAGGGGGTAGACTGTCAGTTGATCATTGATGTTCATGAGTGATGTAAATCCGCTAGTTAGCTAGCTCGTTTCTTTTACTGATTGTGATTTATCTTCAATGCTCTTAAATAATAACTTCATAGTCATCATCTTCTAAATCATCATATATCGCTAGTGGCTTGTGTGGATATTTTAGTATATGGCGGTTAGCTAGAGTCTACAGTGATTCAGCCAGGGAGAAAGAAAGAAGAGAGTTAAACAGTTATCATGCACAGCCATGCAGCCTCACTCCTTCCTCTCCTCTGTTTCTATACCTCAGCCAGCTCAATTACCTGGTAAAAACAGGCTAATGCTCCCAGGATACATGTCTGTCCAATTGTAATGTTCACACTTTCATTTTTAAACTATTGTAGGTCCAAGCTGAACATTGAACAATGATGTGGAAAACATCTGACACACACACACACACACACACACACACACACACACACACACACACACACACACACACACACACACACACACACACACACACACACACACACACACACACACACACACACACACACACACACACACACACACACACACACACACACACACACACACACACACACACACACACACACTTTAGTCATTTAGCAGAAGCTTTTATCCAGATCGACTTACAAGAGCAATGAGTTAAGTGCTTTGCTCAAGAAAGCGAGAGTTAGCGAGAGAGAAAGCAAGATTGAGCCCACCCACACCCTTGAGACATGTTTAATATGTCATTATTAAGATCCTGTGTGATGTTCCCAGCCATTGTGTTCCTTCCCAGGAAGTAGTGTGGGGATCAGCGGGACAGACAGCCCACAATATACCAAAATTAAGTGCAAAATTAAAATGCGAGAACTGATTTAGAGAAGCATGACTGATGTGTTTTGATAAACCTGTCAAACGTCCGCCTCTCTCTCTCGCCGGGGTGGATGAGGCGAGGAGTTGTTTGGATTGGTAGCAGCAATAACAGTTTAATGACACCAACTTATAGCATCCGGGGCTTGGGATTTACACAGTAGTAAATCCAAAAGACTTGAAAATTCTCACAAGGCCTATAGAGAGTTAGCACCTGATTCATTAAAACATATTTAAGGCAGCCCTATTTGATTCATATTACTGTAATTTAAAGCCTGCTTTTAGTTAGATTAAAATGCAGAAAACAATGCACGTGGTTTGCTGTAATTTTGTCAAATTGCCCTTTACTGGAGCCCAGTGTTTTGTTCTCTCAAACACAGTATGAGATAAAAGCAACAGAGTATTTCATTAAAATAATTACCTTCTCCTCCCTCAGCTAATGTTTTTCTCTCAAGCCAATGTTCCAGCCGGCACCATTTCCGCTACTCTCTGGCTACTGAGCTGCTCGCTTTCAAAATAGAAAACAATGAATAATTCACCTCAAAACTCTTATAGGAACAAAACGCTTTGACTTTCGAAAATAAAACACCATCATCCCAAGCTTGACATTTGTATTTGTTTCAAGTAAATAACTGATAAGGATTACCTAATAAATCAAATCCCAAAGCACTTTGGGGACACATATATATACTTTTTTTTAATGTGTTACCTGTTTCATTCATTTAATTGATTACAAAAGCATGGACTGCATAACATCCAAAGACAGATCTTTGATAGAAGATTGAGTGCCATTGAGTGTCAGTGTGTTTCACAGTTGCCCTTCCAGGTCTCAGTTCTCTCTGAACACTCCATTAAGGTCAACTGGAGGTCAAGGTAATCATTTCTGAGGTCACCCTTTATCTCTATTTCACTGTCTGTCTCTGATTTGCTATTTAGCCTTTTCCACCACTCAGGTCACAGAGAGAGAGAGCAGTGACTCAGAGGTGCCATAGTCAACAACATCAGCAGCAACTTTCATCAGTTTATGGCCCTTCTTTTACAGGAGAAATTCAATAGCTTTGATAAACACCGGGCGGCCTTACGATCCACAGGGAGCAGAAGATATAACGTAAGACAATAATAAACAGAGGACTCTTTGTCGTATATACTGTAGAGGGAGAGGAAGAGCTAGGACACTTATTGGATGATGCCAAATACAGTTATGGCTCACAGGTAAGAAATTGAATTCATCGATTCTTGATACATCTTTATTTTTAGAGACCAAGGTCAATGAACTGCAGCACAAGCTGCAAAGCGAGAGTGCTGTCTAATCTGGCTTGGTGAGGACAAATGACATGTCAGCCAGAGTGAATGAAAACGTGATTCAACATAGCATCATTTCATTTCACATGCAAACTGTATACTGCGGCGGAAGGGTGATTTATCTAAATCTAGAACACGTGTCAAAGTCATTCCACGGTGTTCCAAATGTCTGTGCTCCACCCTTGTACTTGTTTGATGAATTAAGGTCAGTAATTAGTAAGCAACCCCTCACCAGGTCGTCTAGGTCTTAATTGAAAGAAAAAAACTGCAGACACTCGGCCCTCCGTGGAATGAGTTTGACACCCCTGATCTAGACACTTGTTTGTTTGTAAATCCACATACATATCACACTCAAAATACACATTTATGCCAACACATAAATAATCTCTCTCCTAAAAACACACAAACACTCACACACCTACCCCTACGTAGGCACAACACAAACACACTAGTCACTGCAAACTGCAGGGATGTCAGTCAGTCTCTTCTCACGTCCATATAGGACATTTTGTGTAAGACGAAGAGGACCACAGACAGCTATTGAACCACACACAGCTATTGACAAGACAGATTCTCCACAGGAGCCTAGCTGGGACTGACAGCAATCAGCCTCTGATTGGTGGTAGACGCTTGTCAAAGAAAGTAACTTGCTCTATCTATTCATCCCCCCATTCTACCACACTATTTCATTTTCCTTTGATGAACAGTTATGTACTTCAAACGAGCTGAGCACTTGAGCAATGAAAATAATCTTGGCAGCATAAAAATTCTGAAAACCTTTTCAACAATGCATCCTTTGTGTTGGACTATATTCTGTACATTTTATCACAAATAGTCCTCTTTAGAAAACAGGTCCTGTCATTTGTTCTGCAGAAGAGACATGCATTTTGAAGTTCCTAGGCAGAAAGACAGATTATTATGTGCCTGGGCCCGGTTTCCCAAAAGCATCTTGCGGTTAAGTTAATCTTAGAACCATATGTTTCTAAAATTAACTTAGAGGCTTTTGGGAAACCGGGCCCTGAACTTAATAAGTATTTGGATCTACTTAGTTCAGTTTTGGACAGTAGTTACCAGACGTTTGGACTCGAGTCAGACTCGAGTCACAAATATGATGAATTGCAACTCGACTTTGACTTTAACACCAATGACTTGACTTGGACTTGAGCCTTAAGACTCGACCTGACTTGACACCCTCCCCAAGCCCAAATATAAAAAATGATGCTATTAAAAACAGTCTGCAGCGCATCTGCCAATATGTGTCATGTGACTCGAGTCCACACCTCTGCCAGGCGGTGAGGCAACCAGTCAGGTTACTCTCGATGGTGCAGCTGTAGAACGTTTTGAGGATCTGGAGATCCATGGTAAATCTTTTCAGTCTCCTGAGGGGGAAAATGTGTTGTCATGCCATCTTCATGACTGTCTTGGTGTGTTTGGACCACGATAGTTTGTTGGTGATTTGGACACCAAGGAACTTGAAGCTTTCGACCCGCTCCACTACAGCTCCATCTATGTTAATGAGGTCCTCCTTTTCCTGTTGTCTACTTCTTTTCTTGCTTACATTGAAGGAGAGGTTGTTGTCCTGGCACCACCCTGCCAGGTCTCATCGTTATCGGTGATCAGGCCTACCACTGTTGTGTCATCAGCAAACTTAATGATGGTGTTGGAGTCGTGCTTGTCCACTCAGTCGTGGATGAACAAGGAGTACAGGAGGCGACTAAGCACACACCCCTGAGGGGTCCCAGTTTTGAAGATCATATTGGTAGATGTGTTGTTGCCTACCCTTACCACCTGGGAGTGGCCCGTCAGGAAGTCCAGGATCCAGTTGCAGAGGGAGGTGTTTAGTCCCAGGGTCCTTAGCTTAGTGATGAGCTTTGTGCGCACTATTCTGTTGAACACTGAGCTGTAGTCAATGAACAGCATTCTCACATATGTGTTCCTTTGGTCCAGGTGGGAAAGGGCAGTATGGAGTGCAATTGAGATTGCGTCATCTGTGGATCTGTTGGGGCGGTATGCGAATTGGAGTGAGTCTAGGGTTTCCAGGATTATTGTGTTGATGTGAGTCATGACCAGCCTTTCAAAGCACTTCATGGCTACCGACGCGAGTGCTACAGGGCAGTAGTCATTTGGCCAGGTTACCTTCGTTTGCGAGTCCTGCCACATCCGACGAGCATCAGAGCCGGTGTAGTAGGATTCAATCTTAGTCCAGTATTGACGCTTTGCCTGTTTGATGGTTTGTCTAAGGGTATAGCGGGATTTCTTATAAGCGTCTGGATTAGTGTCCAGCTTCTTGAAAGCAGCAGATCTAGCCTTTAGCTTGTTGCGGTTGTTGTCTGTAATCCATGGTTTCTGGTTGGTATATGTACGTACGGTCACTGTGGGGACGAAGTTGACGATGAACTTATTGATGAAGCAGGTGACTGTGGTGGTATATTCCTCAATGCCATTGCATGCATCCCAGAACATATTCCAGTCTGTGCTAGTAAAACAGTCTTGTAGTGTAGCATCCGCGTCATCTGATCACTTCCGTATTAAGCGAGTCACAGGTACTTCCTGCTTGTAAGCAGGAGGATAGAATTACGGTCAGATTTGCCTTTGAGGGCAAGGGACAGCTTTGTATGCGTCTCTGTGTGTGTAGTAATGGTGGTTTAGAGTTATTTTTCCACTGGTTGAACATGTAACATGCTGGTAGAAATTAGGTAAAACAGATTTAAGTTTGCAATACACAATCAAATTAGGTACTATATCTACCCACCCCCCTCATGTCAATTGATCACGCATAGTAACCTTAACACACAAAACCAACCCCAAACAGACACCAGTCAATCCCCCACACCATTCCCTCCTTACCAATACCTCCTTTTCTCCAATTTAGACTTAAAGCCTTGCATGAACAATCAACAAATCCTCCATAACACAGAGAAAACTACAATAGAAGTCCTTGCCTACTTGTACAACAAGACAAGGACCAAGTTTATGCCTAGTTCCAGTGTGTGTGTATATATATATATTTGCTAATCATGGAGTCATTGAAAGACTTAGAGGATTTTAGTAAGATTTAGAAGGTGACTTACACTAATTCCTGGTGCTGAGCTTGATGTTGATGGGATCTAACTCTAAACAGAACACATAGTCACGTTAGCCTCTGCGGTAGTTAGGTTACATTAGCAAACTGTTATCTAGCTAAGCACCTAACGAAGCTAACGTTAGCTTGCAAACTTACAAATCACATCCCCAGATAGCAGCTGGCTAATTACATTGATATGCTTTGGAATGTCTAGCCAGCATATTATGAAAGCTAGCTAGCTAGATTTTGGTTTAGATAAACAAAATGTAGTTTGCTAGATAGCTAGTTAGCTAGGTAACATTAGCTCAGCTTGACTTATTTTCTGTTGCTCTGATGTTGGCTGATTGGATGCCTTCCTCTTTGAAGTGAAGGGTAAAAATAGATTGAATAGCATCACTTTTTAACAGTCGACGACATGGCAACCCTATCAGTTGAGACTTCAGTTCGGTTTCGAAATCCTCTGGATGACAATGCTGGCTACAACCACAGACATGTTGATATTTCTCATTCCACGGGGTAGTACTACTTCCTGAAATCACTATGAATTCTGGTTATTGTGGTTTGCTTACAACCAGGATATGTAGCTGGCCCTTTCCACACCGGTGAGATGCAGAAATGCTCGTATTTGCATGTAGTGAGGAAATCCAAAATTGTTATGACACATATGTTAATAACATATTAATGGACATTTAGGGAAATAGAGCAGTGTTGAAATGTCCCTTTAAGGTAGGAAGGAGCGAACTAACCAACAGATCAGTATAACTAGGCCTACAACAACAAAACCACGTTTTACCTGTGGTTGTTTATCTACCTTACCTAGTTGAATTCACTGACTGAAGTCGCTCTTGATAAAACTGTCTGCTAAATTACCAGAATGTAAATGTAAACAGGGCTGCCGGAAAACGTGTGGCGAGGCGGCACTTGCCACAGCACTTTTCAAATCAGGTGTGGCACACACTTTTGATTTAGATTCATAAAATATATCGATGCAAAGCCGGTATGAAGCATTTCGCAACATATGATGCTACGTTTTGAGCTGCATCATATGACGCAAAATGCATCATACCAGCTTTATTTCTGTATTTTGAAGTTATACATCTTGAAAACTTTATTGCTGACATGCAAAACATTTTGGGACTATAAAACAATGGACTAATGAAACAAATACCAAAATAACGTTTTTGGGTGGAGTTTTCCTTTAAGAGCAGCCAAAATATTTTTGGAGTGTAGGAGGCAGATTTGCAATAATAACCAGTCCGGCTGTAAACTAAAGCATTCGATGGCTTTCATTACTACTCCGAATTATTGAAAATGATGAACACATAATTTTCCTTAATTAAATTTCAGTATGGTTTAATGACAGTTACCTGGGCTTGCAGGTTCTTTGGCAGGATATCAAGCAAAGGGTGTCGCCTGCAACCTGCTGTAGCCTGTGCCGATGGAAAGTGGTCAAAGGGAAGCTATGAAACAGAACAGAATCAAACAAAGCCACACATGACCGTGTGTCCATGAGATAAAAAGACAGACAAATCGACACATTTTGAATGCATTTTGAATGAGAACCGTCAATAGAAAGCAGTCTTTGTATGAGGGTGATAATTTGCAGCAGGTCTTAAAGGGAAATGTCACAATTTTTCAACTTCATATTCATCCTTTCCAGCACAACCCCAACATCAACATATGTTAAAATTGCGCGTTAATATGTTTTGTCGTCAAATAGATGAGGAAAATAAGGGTTTCCAATCACATCAACAAATTACAATTAGTAGGGAATACCTTCTCATAATACCTTCTCATAATACCTTCTCATAATACCTACTCATGATACCTACTCATAATACCTTCTCATAATACCTTCTCATAATACCTTCTCATAATACCTTCTCATAATACCTTCTCATAATACCTACTCATAATACCTACTCATAATACCTTCTCATAATACCTTCTCATAATACCTACTCATAATACCTTCTCATAATACCTTCTCATAATACCTTCTCATAATACCTTCTCATAATACCTACTCATGATACGTACTCATAATACCTACTCATGATACCTACTCATAATACCTACTCATAATACCTACTCATGATATCTACTCATAATACCTTCTCATAATACCTACTCATGATACCTACTCATAATACCTTTTCATAATACCTTCTCATAATACCTACTCATGATACCTACTCATAATACCTTCTCATAATACCTACTCATGATACCTTCTCATAATACCTTCTCATAATACCTACTCATGATACTTTCTCATGATACCTTCTCAAAATACCTACTCATGATACCTTCTCATAATACCTTCTCATAATACCTTCTCATAATACCTTCTCATAATACCTACTCATGATATCTACTCATAATACCTTCTCATAATACCTACTCATGATACCTACTCATAATACCTTCTCATAATACGTACTCATAATACCTACTCATGATACCTACTCATAATACCTTCTCATAATACCTACTCATAATACCTTCTCATAATACCTTCTCATAATACCTTCTCATAATACCTACTCATGATACGTACTCATAATACCTACTCATGATACCTACTCATAATACCTTCTCATAATACCTACTCATAATACCTACTCATGATATCTACTCATAATACCTTCTCATAATACCTACTCATGATACCTACTCATAATACCTTCTCATAATACCTTCTCATAATACCTACTCATGATATCTACTCATAATACCTACTCATGATACTTTCTCATGATACCTTCTCAAAATACCTACTCATGATACCTTCTCATAATACCTTCTCATAATACCTACTCATGATACGTACTCATAATACCTACTCATGATACCTACTCATAATACCTTCTCATAATACCTACTCATAATACCTACTCATGATATCTACTCATAATACCTTCTCATAATACCTACTCATGATATCTACTCATAATACCTTCTCATAATACCTACTCATGATACCTTCTCATAATACCTTCTCATAATACCTACTCATGATACCTACTCATAATACCTTCTCATAATACCTACTCATGATACCTTCTCATAATACCTACTCCTAATTGGTTAAAATCACATGATATCATTGGAAACACTTACCTCCCTCTATCTTTTTTCCCCCACAAAACATAGAAACGAAGTGAAAAACCTTTTGGTTACTAGCCCAAAGCTCTTAACCACTAGGCAACCCATCGCCCCTTAGTTAGGCATTTCAAGGGTTAACTTATGCAACAAATAAAGTATGTCTTTATTTTCATAACCAGGCAATAATGCAGCTACAGTATATTTTGTATTTTCAGTCCATGAAGAGTTTTCCAAACTAAACCTAATATCTTTCTGTATGCAATATTTATTGGTGTAATAATGTGCCTCCTGCAGCCACTGTCTCCTCATCTCATAGCTCACGGACAATAATTGCATGTACAGTAGGCTACTGTCACGACTTCTGCCAAAGTCGGTCCCTCTCCTTGTTCATGCGGTGTTCGGCAGTCGATGTCAACGACCTTCTAGCCATCATTGATCCATTTTCCATTGGTTTTGTCTTGTCTTCCTACACACCTGGTTCCAATCCCATCAATTACATGTTGTGTATTTAACCCTCTGTTTCCCCTCATGTCCTTGTCAGAGATTGTTTGTTTTGTATGTTCGTGAACTATGTATTGGTGCACGACGGGTTCTTGTACCCACTTTTATTTATTATGTACTTTTATTTATTATGTACGTTTTGGAGTTTTGTTAAAGGCTATTAAACTACTCCATTTATACCAAGTTTGATTCTCCTGTGCCTGACTTCCCTGCCACCTACACACAAGACATTACAGCTACATCATCATGACGTGTCATAGCTGACGCACCAGCCTGTTAATTAGACATAAAATAAACATGGATTTGTGTGTTTTTCTCAAGGAAGCAATGTCGCCGTTATCTGACAATATATTTCATCATAATTCTCAGCTGTCATATAACCTGGTCTCAGAGCATTTCGTATTATTCTGTACGTAAATCCGAGCTGCTTCATTTACTATGATAGACTACCTGACCAAAAGCATGTGGACACCTGCACGTTGAACATCTCATTCCAATGTCATGGGAATTAATATGGAGTTGGTCCCCCCTTTGCTGCAATAACAGCCTCCAGTCTTCGGGGAAGGCTTTCCACTAGATGTTGGAACATTGCTGCAGGGACTTGCTTCCATTCAGCCACAAGAGCATGAGTGAGGTCGGGTACTGATGTTGGGCGATTAGGCCTGGCTCGCAGTCAGCGTTCAAATTCATCCCAAAGGTGTTCGATGGGGTTGATGTCAGGGGCTCTGTGCAGCCCAGCCAAATTCTTCCACACCGATCTCGACAAAACATTTCTGTATGGACCTTGTTTGTGCATGGCAGCATTGTCAAGACAGATGATTTTTACTCACTACACGCTTCAGCACCCGTTCTGGAAGCAACCACTTCGTGGCTGAGCCGTTGTTGCTCCTAGACGTTTACACTTAAAAACAGCAGCACTTACAGTTGATTGGCGCAGCTCTAGCAGGGAAGAAATTTGATGAACTGAACTGTTGAAAAGGTGGTCCTATGACGGTTCCATGTTGAAAGTCACTGAGCTCTACACTAGCCATTCTACTGCCAATGTTTGTCTATGGAGATTGCATGGCGGTGTGCTCGATTTTATACACCTGTCAGCAACGGATGTGGTTGAAATAGCCAAAACCACTAATTTGAAGGGGTGTCCACATACTTTTGTATATATAGTGTATGCTATGTTTCATATGGTATGTGTTCATGTGGATGTCCATCACCCATTTCGTATGATATGTTATGAATTACAATTTTTATTATATGTTACCAATTTGCAAAATGCGTAATACAGTGCATTTGAAAAGTATTCAGACCCCTCGACTTTTTCCACATTTTGTTACGTTACAGCCTTAGTCTAAAACGGATTAAATAGTTTATTTTCCTCAATCTACACACAATACCCCATAATGACAAAGCAAAAACAGATTTAGACATTTTTGCAAATTTACTGCAAATGTAAAACTTAAATATCATATTTACCTAAGTATTCAAACCCTTTACTCAGTACTTTGTTGAAGCCAATTTGGCAGCGATTATAGCTTTGAGTCTACTTGGGTAGGATGCTGCAAGCTTGGCACACCTTTATTTGGGGGGTTTCTACCATTTTTCTCTGTAGAACCTCTCAAGCACTGTCAGGTTGGATGGGAAGCGGGAAGCGATGGGAAGCGTTGCTGCTCTCCAGAGATGTTCGATTGGGTTCAACTCCGGGCTCTGGCTGGGCCACTCAAGGAGACTTGTCCCGAAGCCACTCCTACATTGTCTTGGCTGTGTGCTTAGGGTCGTTGTCCTGTTGGAAGGTGAACCTTCGCCTCAGTCTGAGGTCCTGAGCACTCTGGAGCAGGTTTTCATCAAGGATCTCTCTATACTTTGCTTCATATTTCCCTCGATCCTGACTAGTCTCCCAACAGCATGATGCTGCCACCACCATGCTTCACCATAGGGATGATGCAAGGTTTCCTCCAGATATGACGCTTGGCATTCAGACCAAAGAGTTCAATCTTGGTTTCATCAGACCAGAGAATCTTGTTTCTCATTGTCTAAGAGTGCTTTAGGTGCCTTTTGGGAAACCCCAAGCGGGTTGTCAAATGCCTTTTACTGAGGAGTGGCTTGGTTGTCCTTCTGGAATGTTCTCTCATCTCCACAGAGGAACTCTGTAGCTCTGTCAGAGTGACCATCAGGTTCTTGGTCACCTCCCTGACCAAGGCCCTTCTCCACTGATTCCTCAGTTTGGCCGGGCGGCCAGCTCTAGGAAGACTGTTGGTGGTTTCAAACTTCTTCCATTTCAGAATGATAGAGGCCACTGTGTTCTTGGGGACCTTCAATGCTGCAGAAATTGTTTGGTACTCGACCCCAGATCTGTGCCTTGACACAATCTTGTGTCGGAGCTCTACAGACAATTCATTCAACCTCATGGCTTGGTTTTTGCTCTGACATGCACTGTCCAATCAATTGAATTTACCACAGGTGGACTCCAAGTTGAAACATCTCAAGGATAATCAATGGAAACAAGATGCACCTATGCTCAATTTCGAGTCTCATAGCAAAGGGTCTGAATACTTGTGTAAATAAGACATGTTTTTTATTTTGTGGAAAAAGGGAAGGGGTCTGAATACTTTCCGAATGCACTGTATATTATGAATTTGCAAAACAAACAATATGTTACAAATTTGCAAAACGTATGATATGTTACAAATTCTAGGTAGGTGGCTAATTTTAGCTAGCTCGCTAACATTAGCTACGCTAGGGGTTAGGGTTACCTTAAAGGGATAAGTTTAGGCTTAGGGAAGGGTTACCTAAAGAAAAAATCGAATCATATTTTTTTCTCTCACATGCACCAAATACAACCGTGAAATGCTTACTTACAAGCCCTTAACCTACAATGCAGTTCAATAAATAGAGTTATGAAAATATTTACTAAATACACTGAAGTAAAAAATAAAATAAAAAGTAACAATAACGAGGCTATATACCTGTACTGAGTCAATGTGCGAGTCAAGGTATTTTGTACATGTAGGAAGGGGTAAAGTGACTATACATAGACAATAAACAGTGAGTAGCAGCAGTGTAAAAACTAAGGGGGGGGGTGTTAATGTAAATATTTCAGCTGGTCATTTTATTCATTGTTCAGCAGTCTTATGGCTTGGGGGTGGAAGCTGTTAAGGAGCCTTTTGGCCCTAGACTTGGTGCTCCGGTACCGCTTCCCGTGCGGTAGCAGAGAGAATAGTCTATGACTTGGGTGACTGGAGTCTGACAATCTTTTGGGCCTTCCTCTGACACTGCCTAATATATAGGTCCTGGATGGCAGGAACCTTGGCCCCAGTGCTGTACTGGGCCGTATGCAATACCCTCTGTAGTGCCTTACAGTCGGATGCTGAGCAGTTGCCATACCAGGCGGTGATGCAAAAGGTCAGTATGCTCTCGGTGATGCAGTTGTATAACTTTTTGAGGATCTGGGGACCCATGCCAAATATTTTCAGTCTCCTGAGGGGGCTTTTCCTTTAGTCCACGATCAGCTCTTTTGTCTTGCTCACGTTGAGGGAAAGGTTGTTGTCCTGGCACTGCACTTCCAGGTCTCTTACTTCCTCCCTATAGGCTGTCTCATCGTTGTCAGTGATCAGGCCTACCACTGTTGTGTCGTCAGCAAACTTAATGATGGTGTTGGAGTCGTGCTTGGCCACGCAGTCGTGGGTGAACAGGGAGTACAGGAGGGGACTAAGCACGCACCCCCGAGGGGCCCCAGTTAAGTCCCATGGTCCTTGGCTTAGTGATGAGCTTTGTGGGCACTACCTGGAACATTTTCTGGTCTGTGCTAGCAAAACTGTCCTGTAGTGTAGTATCCGCAACCACTTCCGTATTGAGTGAGTCACTGGTACTTTCTGCTTTAGTTTTTGCTGGTAAGCAGGAATAAGGAGAATAGAATTATGGTCATATTTGCCAAATGGATGGCGAGGGAGAGCTTAGTATGCATCTGTGTGTGGAGTATAGGTGGTCTTGATTTTTTTCCCTCTGGTTGCACATGTGACATGATGGTATAAATGAGGTAAAACAGATTTAAGTTTGCCTGCATAAAATCAATCAATCAAATGTATTTATAAAGCCCTTTTTACATCAGCCGATGTCACAAAGTGCTGTACAGAAACCAAGCCTAAAACCCCGAACAGGAAGCAATGCAGATGTAGAAGCACAAAGTCCTCAGCCACTAGGAGCACCCGCCGTTTCTGGATGAGCATTTCCTTGTTTGCTTATGGCCGTATACAGCTCGTTGAGTGCGGTTTTAGTGCCAGCATCGGTTTGTGGTGTTAAAACCTCTTAAGGAAGCTGCGAATTTTCGCAGCTTTTTGTTAAAAATCCCGCAACATTTCAGCGCCCTGCTACTCATGCCAGGAATATAGTATATGCATATGATTAGTATGTGTGGATAGAAAACACTCATACGTTTCTAAAACTAGTTAAATCACGGCTGTGACTATAACAGAACGTGCGTTTCATCGAAAAGTGCAGGAAAATCTGATCACTGAAAATTGAAAAATATATCCATGCGCAACTTCAACCAATTGTTAAAAGTGACCCCCATTAAATGGAGCAGAGGTTGCAATACCTACAGCTTCCACACGATGTCAACAGTCTTATCATTTGCCTACTATTTTTTTCTTGGTCAAACAGACACAGGGCAGAGCAGTTCTTCCGGTCTCCGACCGGATATTTTGGTTGAGATTTACCCGGACATTATTTCCAGACGCACAGCTATAGAATATAATTCGCCTCGTGATCAATTTGATCGCTTATTAACGTTTACTAATACCTAAAGTTGCATTACAAAAGTATTTCGGAAGTATTTTGTGGAAGTTTATCGTCAACTTTTTTAATAAAAAAAGACGTTACGTAAAAAAAAAACACTATTTTTTTCGTTGATCACACACTCTTCATAGATCGATATCTAGACTATATATGGACCGATTTAATCAACAACAAAAAAAGACCCAATAGTGATTATGGGACATCTAGGAGTGCCAACAAAGAAGATGGTCAAAGGTAATGAATGTCTTATATTTTATTTGTGCGGTTTGTGTAGCGCCGACTATGCTAATTATTTTGTTTACGTCCCCTGCTGGTCTTTTGGGGTGTTACATGCTATCAGATAATAGCTTCTCATGCTTTCGCCGAAAAGCATTTTACAAATCTGACTTGGTGGATAGATTCACAACGAGTGTAGCTTTAATTCACTACCTTGAATGTGTATTTTAATGAAAGTTTAATGACAGTTTGAGTTTTATCAAAAACTATAGGTGGCGCTCTGAAACTCCGCTGAGTGATGTTCCTGCCAGGGAACTGTATTCTGCTACTTCCTTAAGACGTTAAATAGACAGCTACGAAAAATAAAGATGAAAACAGCAGCGGGCCGCACGGAAAGGATAAATATATATATATACCCATCAGTTTACAGATTCATCACGGTCTGCGTGAGCTGTGTTACCTGACAAGTTTTTACTAGCTAGCTATGTTAGCTGACATGAATAAAAACAAACAAACGTCACTGGAGAGCTTCTTGGGGAAGGGGTAAGGGAGATAAAAGGCACAACAACGATGTTGATAATGCAGAGACAGCAGAGCCCAAGACTGCAAAAAGAAAGAAAGAAAGCCTCATTCAAATATGATGAGCCCTACCTAAAATATGGCTTTATTGCGACAGGTGACTGGCATGCTCCAGAGGGTTTGAGTTACGAGAGCCGCTGCAGAGATTTCTTTCGGAAAAAAAGTCACCACTGACTGTGTCGTGAAACCCCCCTCCAATGGCCGGTCCGGGAAAATATTGTCTATATGAGACTGGTCCACGGTGAAAAAAAGGTTGGTGACCGCTGGTCTACACCTTATTATGAGCTACTCTACCTCAGGCGAGCAATACCTTGAGACTTCCTTAGACTGTTAGACAAATAGAAACACCCCCACCCCTAGTCTTACCGGACGTAGCTGTTCTGACCTGCTGATGCACGGAAGGCCCAGCCAACTGTATATCATTGGTTGGTAGTGTCATGACTTCTGCCGAAGTCTGCTCCTCTCTTTGTTCGGGCGGCTTTCTAGCCATCGCTGCTCCATTTTTCATGTATCCATTTGTTTTGTCTTGTTCCCTGCACACCTGGTTTTCATTCCCCAATCAATCCATATGTATTTATTCCTCTGTTCCCCATCATGTCTTTGTGTAAGATTGTTTGTGTTACGTGTATTTTGGAATTGTGGATATTGTTACACGCATCACTCTTTGTCTATGTTCCGTGTTTGGGCACATTTTATATTACTTTGTGCTGTCATTTTGGACGGGAATAAAAAGTGTTCCTCCAATACACACCCCTAACAGGTAGGATAGTCTTGAATGGAGCTCATCCTGTTTATTCTCCAGTGATTGCACATTGGCCAATAGAACAGATGGTAGAGCCGGGTTACTCACTCGCTGACAAATTCTCACAAGGCATCCCGATCTCTGCCCCCTGTACCTCCATCTTTTCTTCATGTGAATGACTTGGATTTGGCCTCAGAGAAATAGTACATCCTTCGCATCGGACTCCTTAAAGAAAAAAATCTTTGTCCAGTTTGATTCGAGTAGTTTCGGTCATAAGCTATTTTCGGTCATAAGAGACGGTAGCATCAACATTATGTACAAAATAAGTTACAAACAATCCGAAAAAACACAAAAAACATTTCCTTCTAAAAAGGGGTTAAGGTGAAGGGTTATCTAAATGGGGTAAGGTTGGGGTTAGGGGAAGGGTTAGCAAACATGCTAAGTAGTTGCAAAGTTGCTAATTAGCTAAAATTATGAAGTTGTCTGTGATGAGATTCGAACTTGCAACCTTTGAGTTGCCAGACGTTCGCGTTATACGGTCAACCACTCACCCTACTTTCGTTTTTGTCTTAAGTAACCATCTGTCTTATGTAACGTAACATATCACTCTAAATGGAGTGTCTCGGATTTACGTACAGAATAATACAAAATGAGACCAGGTTGGTCACCGCAACTCCGCTCTCCAAACACATATAATCGATTCAGGAGTCCAGAAGATAATGTGATAAATATAAAACATGGATGGCTTTTTGAGCGACAGGCAAGGAAGAGCCATTGCCGGTACGAAAGCTCTACATCTCGTGATGATGAATGACTGTCCCACAGAAGACAGACGCAAGCTAGAAGAGCCCAGTGAAAGATGAATGAGACATTTGTGAAAAGCTCATACTACCCAGCTGCAATTACCCAAATGCCCGTCAACAAAATATACCTTTCCCTTTACAGTCAGACTGAGGTTCAAATTATAAAGTAACATTCACATTTTATAGTATGGCAGCACCTTATACCATTGCTGTGTGACATATAGCCTATTATGTTATTTTGGTGGGTTACGAGATCATTGATTTGTCACAGAAAACCTTTTGAGATCCATCTTCTATTTAGTCTGCCTGTCAATCTCACAAGGAATGAGGACTAGAGGGTGAAATAATGAGATAAGAAGTTAAAGGATGGGTATCTGAGCCATTGAAGTTAGTGGCTGGCTGTACCTTCCTTTCACACACAGGCAATGTGGTTCCCCTCAGGCGAATTCGTTTTCTGACTTGCTGGTAATGACTGTATAGCCTCGACCTTTCCCCTGGCCAAGTAGTTATGATTCTACGGAGATATCATTTGTGATATTTCAATTGTCATGGGATGAGAAGTCCTCCATTTAAATAGACCTACTGTGAAGGCATATATATTTGTATAAATTTGCCTGCCTCACGCGAAACTACAAACCGTGCTACAGACTTTTGTTTTTCTGAGACCCTCGGTCGATGACAAAGTTGTTTTGTTTCACATGACATTTAGGCTATAAAATAAGATACATGACAATATTATCGTCGACTTTGAACACTGAGAAATGCAATCCTGTTAGACCAGGGGTTCTCAATCCTGTTAGACCAGGGGTTCTCAATCCTGTTAGACCAGGGGTTCTCAATCCTGTTAGACCAGGGGTTCTCAATCCTGTTAGACCAGGGGTTCTCAATCCTGTTAGACCAGGGGTTCTCAATCCTGTTAGACCAGGGGTTCTCAATCCTGTTAGACCAGGGGTTCTCAATCCTGTTAGACCAGGGGTTCTCAATCCTGGTCCTGGGGACCCAAAGGGCTGCACGTTTTTGCCTTAGCAGTACACACCTGATTCAAATCATCAACTCATCATCAGGCTTGGATTATTTGAATCAGGTGTGTAGTGCAGGGTAAAAACAAAAATGTGCACCCCTTTGCGTTCCTAGGACCAGGATTGCAAACCTCTGCTGTAGACACATTTAAGAAAAAGTTTTGTTCTATTTTGACCAATGAGCAAAATTGAAATATAAACATGATCATCCTATAAATGTTCATGGTTGTGATATAAATGCATAATATTCCCTTGGGCTATCGTTGAGAAGAAAGGTCAATTTCCCTCCTCCATCTTACCCTCCCGCCTAGGAAATATCACCAAGCCCCCGTAAACGCTGCTGGAGGATTTGATTGGCCCATAAACTGTGTATTCGACCCAGTGGGTGTTTTCCGTCTTGAGTTTGATTTAATAATATTTTACTGGAGCGCGAACAGGAAAGGATGCATCTTCACTGCGGCTCCACCAGTTAATCATTTGGAAGGCGAATTAGAAGAATGGATCTGTGTTCTGGATTAAATCACATAAATTAATGCAGAAATAATAAATACATGCTGATAGCTGCCAGGGACAACTGCCTAGAACAGGCAACAGAAACGAGATAAACACAAACTCTTAATTTAAGCTATTTATGGATTAAATTTCACGAAAGCGTTACCATGATTTGCTCCACGCTGTCTCTCGCCCTCACAAACACACACAGATTTTTAAATTCTAAATGTTTCTCTTGGCTCTCGTTCTCACTCACACACACTTCTGACCACTACAGTAGCAATGCATTATGGCCCTATAACAACTGGTATAGCTTGGTATGGGTAAGGTATTATCTAGGTAGGGACACCTGGGTTGCATTCAGTACGTTTTTAAATTCTGGAATGTTCAATTGAATGAAAGCGATGCTGTATTGAACAACCAGTTGAAAAACGGGGAGGGGTTTGGGTTGTGGAACACTGACAGCATGGCCACTGCCCATTTAATACACCACTCATTGCTTCAAGCCTCATCTCGCCAGACCCACCAAACGGGAAAGAACATACCTCAAAGTCTGTTCAAGAACGTGTTGCTTAATACAAACCGTTCCGCAACGGAGCAAATGTCCAAACAAACTCAACGCACCTCTGTTGTTTGTGCGTTCTGGGCACCAAGTAACCACTCAGTAAAATAACATTCTGTACCACAGAGCATTATGGGTAAACAACAATATTCAGCCCCTGGCGGCATCATGGGAGAAAGTTGGCTGCTTCAAACCTATCCAGCACTCTCAGCTCCTTTGAAGTTGGCCACAGAGAGGCGAATCTCGACATGAACTCAGTTCTTATTATGCATGAATTAGAAGTGGTCTGGAGGAAATGTTGTTTTGTTACATACACATAAGAAGGACCTGAATAATATTGCATTGTTGGGATACGTAAACAAAGATGACTTCTAAAAAGAAGTTTGGAAGAGTCTTATTCTTCCTCTGGCAGCAGCCTCTTCCTTCAGACAGAGAGAGGGAGAGAGTGCAGGCTGGCTTTTTATTTATTTTTATTTTGCAGGAAATGACATTTTCCTATTTTCAGCAGCATTAAGGCTTCTACATAACAAAAGCAACCATCATTTGTATTTGCAGGGAGCCACCATTGACTATGAAAAGACAGAATTTCTCTCAGAAGGTAGCGGAGGTGACACAGCAGTAATCCCTTTTTACTGAGGAGTATAATGTGGAGAGAAGATAGGCTGAGAGCAAAAGAGGAGCAGTTTATATTTCTCTTCTTTCCTAAACTCGCCCTCATGACAGTGAAATTCTCACCTTGCCACTGACTTTGTGCCTGACCCAGTTTATATTTACTGTTGTCTGGATCCGCAACTCAGGCTGGGTCCTGCAGGAGCTACATGTCTCAGTCAGTCATAAGTATTCCATTAGCAGCTCTGCAGTCACCACAACAGCTTCAAGGTGCCTTTTCAAAATGTCAGCTCTGTTCATTGATTAATAAAAACAAGGGTTGAACAAAAGGTCCTTCTAAAACCCCTGCAGATAACAACAGAAATCTACAGACAATGTTCACGACGCAATTAGAAATAATACCATCAATAAATAAATTAAAAACAACCCCAAAGCTACAAAACAAACACATCACAATGATAATTATTAATAGCTTTCTGAACCTGTTGGCAGCAGCTAGTAGAATTCCCTCCGGGTACCTCGTCATTGACCAGTTTATGACAGCCACTCAACTAAACTGGTAATTTGCATTGGATCAAATCAGTGCAGAGGTTGATATTCACTTAAGTTATTTCACCTTCTGGCATCTTCCGCACAAATCATGCCGGGTGTACAGATGATTAATGCAGTACTTCAACTAAATATATTTTCTCCACTGTCTCTATGGCACACAGCCATGCACAGCTAGGCAGCAACACTCCACACCACAGGGGGTTCTACCCTCATGTTTGCGGGTAGCAAACAGAGGTGCGCAGGCGTCCAAACTTCTGAATAAAGTCCTCCTGGGCATTTACCAGTGCCTCCTCGTCGATGTACACCGCCGCCCTCCTGGCTGTGACGAAGTACTGCACCTTCCTCTTGCTCCAGCCCAGGACGTACATGAGAAGACCGCACACGGCTGCGGTGGAGCGCCCAACGCCAGCGTTACAGTGAACGTAGACCGTGTGACCGTTCTCCAGGAGACCGTGCAGCAGGAAGACAGCCTGGGGAAGCACCCTAGTCCGACCTGCAGGGGGCGACATACAAAGATATGTCAGAGGAGGGCTTTCTGACTATTCCTTTACTACTCCTGGACAACACATGGATCTGGATTTCCCAGATCCATACAAGGATCCATAAATGAGGGCTTCATGACTGTCTACTTCACTCCTGGAGAGACACAGTTGCAGTCCTGAACATACCCAAAACCCCCCTCTCCTTCCTCACCTTCAGTGCTCATGTCTGGTGTTGGGATCCACACGTACGCCAGGCCACAGTCCCTGTACAGGTGCATCATGGTCTCTGGGGTCATTTCTTGCCCGGGGTCGCGGCGACAGCCGGACGAGTTGTTGACCATATCCCCCTCCGTCTGAAAGTTCATCACTGCGGTAACACCCAGCTCTTCCTTCAGCTTGAGGGTCACATGCTCCACCTGGCGAGGGCAGCTACCCAGAAACACCCGGGGCAGGACTCTGGAAAACGAGCAGAGGAGTTGAGGGAGTGGGGTTGATTGAGTTGATGTGGTTGAGGGAGTGGGGTTGATATGGTTGATGAGGTTGAGGGAATGGGGTTAGGGAGTGGGGTTGATGTGGTTGAGGGAGTGGGGTTAGGGAGTGGGGTTGATGTGGTTGAGGGAGTGCAGTTGAGGGGTTGAGGGAGTGGGGTTGATGGGGTTGAGGGAGTGGGGTTGATGGGGTTGAGGGAGTGGGGTTGATGGGGTTGAGGGAGTGGGGTTGATGGGGTTGAGGGAGTGGGGTTAGGGAGTGGGGTTGATGTGGTTGAGGGAGTGGGGTTAGGGAGTGGGGTTGATGGGGTTGAGGGAGTGGGGTTGATGAGGTTGAGGGAGTGGGGTTAGGGAGTGGGGTTGATGTGGTTGAGGGAGTGGGGTTAGGGAGTGGGGTTGAGAGAGTGGGGTTGATGAGGTTGAGGGAGTGGGGTTAGGGAGTGGGGTTGATGTGGTTGAGTGAGTGGGGTTAGGGAGTGGGGTTGATGGGGTTGAGAGAGTGGGGTTGATGAGGTTGAGGGAGTGGGGTTGAGGGAGTGGGGTTGATGAGGTTGAGGGAGTGGGGTTAGGGAGTGGGGTTGATGTGGTTGAGGGAGTGGGGTTAGGGAGTGGGGTTGATGGGGTTGAGGGAGTGGGGTTAGGGAGTGGGGTTGATGGGGTTGAGAGAGTGGGGTTGATGAGGTTGAGGGAGTGGGGTTAGGGAGTGGGGTTGATGTGGTTGAGGGAGTGGGGTTAGGGAGTGGGGTTGAGGGAGTGGGGTTGATGAGGTTGAGGGAATGGGGTTAGGGAGTGGGGTTGATGTGGTTGAGGGAGTGGGGTTAGGGAGTGGGGTTGATGGGGTTGAGGGAGTGGGGTTGATGGGGTTGAGGGAGTGGGGTTGATGAGGTTGAGGGAGTGGGGTTGATGGAGTTCAGGGAGTTGGGTTGATGAGGTTGATGTGGTTGAGGGAGTGCGGTTGATGTGGTTGAGGGAGTGGGGTTGATGTGGTTGAGGGAGTGGGGTTGATGTGGTTGAGGGAGTGGGGCTGATGGGGTTGAGGGAGTGGGGTTGATGGGGTTGAGGGAGTGGGGCTGATGGGGTTGAGGGAGTGGGGTTGAGGGACTGGGGTTGATAGGGTTGATGTGGTTGAGGGAGTGCGGTTGATGTGGTTGAGGGAGTGGGGTTGATGTGGTTGAGGGAGTGGGGTTGATGTGGTTGAGGGAGTGGGGCTGATGGGGTTGAGGGAGTGGGGTTGATGGGGTTGAGGGAGTGGGGTTGATGGGGTTGAGGGAGTGGGGTTGATAGTGTTGATGTGGTTGAGGGAGTGCGGTTGATGAGGTTGATGGAGTGGGGTTGATAGGGTTGATGTGGTTGATGGAGTGGGGTTGATGAGGTTGAGGGAGTGGGGTTGAGGGAGTGGGGTTGATAGGGTTGATGTGGTTGAGGGAGTGCGGTTGATGAGGTTGAGGGAGTGGGGTTGATAGGGTTGATGTGGTTGATGGAGTGGGGTTGATGAGGTTGAGGGAGTGGGGTTGATAGGGTTGATGTGGTTGAGGGAGTGCGGTTGATGTGGTTGAGGGAGTGGGGTTGATGTGGTTGAGGGAGTGGGGTTGATGTGGTTGAGGGAGTGGGGTTGATGGGGTTGAGGGAGTGGGGTTGAGGGGAGAGGGGTTGATGGGGTTGAGGGAGTGGGGGAGTGGGGTTGATGGGGTTGTGGGAGTGGGGTTGATGGGGTTGAGGGAGTGGGGTTGATGGGGTTGAGGGAGTGGGGTTGATGGAGTGGGGTTGATGGGGTTGTGGGAGTGGGGTTGATGGGGTTGAGGGAGTGGGGTTGATGGAGCATAGTATGGGGAGGTAAGAGAAGTGCAGAGGGTTGAGGGGTTGGAACGTGGAAGTTAATATGCCCAGGGGGTGAGAGAGAGCTAAAAGGCACTAGTCTAATTCCTGGGGAGAGAGGTGGCGTTTTTTTTAGCAACTCTCCCAGACAGACCTCAGGCAAGTGATCTAAAGCTGTTTTCGCTCATCAAATTTCTTTCTCCACACAAAAGATAAAAAAATTCCCCATTTCTCGGAAAAGCGTTCTCTGTCCTTCATCTCATCGCTCTCTCCCTCTCCTGTCATTTTCTCCAGCTGTTTTTGTCCCCTGACCTCCTCCCTTCATTTTCTGCCCTGTCACTCTCAGCCAGACTCCATTTAGAGCTCATTAGCATGCGTAAAATAACAGTCAGTGGGAGGAGGTGACACATAAAAGCATGGACAGCTTCAGAGTAATGTCCTCGAGTGACACCAAAGATGGTGGATAAATGAAGATAGTTCACACAGGCCGTTAACCATTGGAAAGAAAAGTAAGTTCTGGTCTACTTAACTGGGTGGGCCTCCCATAGACACCAATGCAATAGCAGCTGGTCTGGTCTACTTAGTTCATTGACTTTTATTGAACCAGAAAAAAACAGAGTGGGGTGTCTCACTTCCTCTTTCGTCTCTGATGACATCACAGGGATCCATCTAGTTGAGCCAGCAGCTGGTACCCACAGACCTCTGGGTTTTAATGGAAAACCAGGGCTGTGACACTCAAAGACAGATGCTGCTGATTTGCTTAAGAGCTCAATGGAGATTATTCAGCAACTTTTGCCTCCACATTAGATTTAGAGCTGGGGTTTTTTCTAAGAAAGACTCTCTCTACATCTGGAAACTCTATTCAGTTCTGCTAAAATGTGAGATGGGTAAACTTGGCCAGCCCTGGCATGGCAGTAAACAGAAGATTACAACAGAAACAAACATATCTAAACTATTGAAATAGCCCAACTGTACGAACATGTTTGAATTTCATTAGCAAGACAACAGTAAAGTCCTTGGGAGTCACCTCTGATCGATGCATAGCAGACAATGCTCCTGTAAAGTGCATGACCCTCTCGTTCAGATAAACAATGATACATGTTTTAGAGAATGAGGTATATATGATACCAGTGGCTACACTGATACCAGCCTGGAATTCTCATTTAAAAAGCTAATTTGCCTCCTGCAGCACAGAGGTGCTTGACAAAAGCTTGTAAGGCCATGGGCCACAAATGACAAATTAAAACCAGCTGGACCTAGCCAGTGGCCACCCTCTCTCTCATTTTCATGCAAGGTGTGTGTCCAGAGCTTCAGGGGGACCAGTCTAATTTCTGCTGTGTCCTGCAGCTCACCTCAGCACAGGGTGTGTGTGTGACCTGAGCAAAGAGGGCAAGTGTGTGTGTGTGTGTGTGTGTGTGTGTGTGTGTGTGTGTGTGTGTGTGTGTGTGTGTGTGTGTGTGTGTGTGTGTGTGTGTGTGTGTGTGTGTGTGTGTGTGTGTGTGTGTGTGTGTGTGTGTGTGTGTGTGTGTGTGTGTGTGTGACCCGAGCAAACAGGGCAAGTGTGTTTGCTACTGTAACTTAATTTTTTAAAACCTTAAAAAAAAAAACTTTATTTAACTAGGCAAGTCAGTTAAGAACAAATTCTTATTTTCAATAACGGCCTAGTGGGTTAACTGCCTGTTCAGGGGCAGAACGACAGATTTGTACCTTGTCAGCTCGGGGGTTTGAACTTGCAGCCTTCCGGTTACTAGTCCAATGCTCTAACCACTAGGCTACCCTGCCGCCCCAAATGGGTGTTTGTCATTTATTTCACCCCACTTTTTCCTATTGCCCTTATTCAGAGGGGTTGGGTTAAATGCAGAAGACACATTTCAGTTGAATACATTCAGTTGGACAACTGACTAGGTATCGCCTTTCCCTTTCATCCATAATAATCAAAGTCAAAGAATCACACATCCAGGACCAAAATGTACTGCTCAACTCTATTTCCAATCGGAACATTGAAAGACTACATTGAATAGAACCTCTCAACCTGCTGTTAGTAAATTACTTAATTTAGTCCAACAACTTAATACCACTGAATTGTTATGACACAGCCAAATGAAATGACTCGCCATCTCTCAACAAATGATGGTGACAGTCCGGCTGTCATATTGGAAAGGATTATTATCAGTGACCTCCCCTAGGCTTTGCCCTCCTCTTTACAAAAATCTATTTAAGGTCTTTAACACTTTTAATCTTTCGTTACTCTAATGGATTTGGCGAGCTATCGTTAACGAAATGAGCTATCTATGAGGTGCCCAGAGGACATAACTAAATATTGACCCTCCCATCTCTCCAACAAGTGAAAAGAGAAGGTCATGGGGTTGATGCGATACAACCACTAATGGTTTAACTTCTGAAGAGCCCTTGAATGCGTTGTCCCACTGAATTAATTGCTGAGTCCCTTACAAAACCCAGTTCCCATAGTAATTAAAATGGTGTGTGAGAGAGCAAAGCTTAAAAAGGAAGGAGGAGAGTAATCATGGCTGGCTGTCGCTGCTTGGAGATTGAAAAGGGTGAAGCATCACACTCATGACATGAGGATGTGGTGGGAGTAGCCATTCACCTCAGGATCAAATACAACTGACAAAATAAAGAAAACATCAACATAAAGTGTCTTAATTTAAAAATATATATTTTAACCTTTATTTAACTAGGTCAGTTAAGAACAAATTCTTATTTATAATGACGGCCTACCAAAAGGCAAAAGACCACCTGCGGGGACAGGAGCTGGGATTAAAAATAAAATAAAAACATATAAATATAGGACAAAACACACATCACAACAAGAAAGACAACACATAAAGAGAGACATAAGACAACAACATAGCAAGGCAGCAACACATGACAACACAGCGTGGTAGCAACACGGTAGCAAAACAACATGGTAGCAGCACAAAACATGGTACAAACATTATTGGGCAGAGACAACAGCACAAAGGGCCTGAAGGTATTGTATGTGGAGGATGAGGACTGCAGTAGATATCTCAGATAGGGGGGAGTGAGGCCTAAGAGGGTTTTATAAATAAGCATCAACCAGTGAGTCTTGCGACGGGTATACAGAGATGACCATCTATACAGAGATAAGGAGTATAGAGTGCAGTGATATGTCCTATAAGGAGCATTGGTGGAAAATCTGATGGCCGAGTGGTAAAGAACATCAAGCCGCTCGAGAGCACCCTTACCTGCTGATCTCCGTAATCTAGCATGGGTAGCATGGTCATCTGAATCAGGGTTAGTTTGGCAGCTGGAGTGAAAGAGGAGCGACTACGATAGAGGAAACCATGTCTAGATTTAACTTTAGCATGCAGCTTTGATATGTGCTGAGAGGACAGTGTACTGTCTAGCCATACTCCCAAGTACTTGTATTAGGTGACTAACTCGAGCTCTAAACCCTCAGAGGTAGTAATCACACCTGTGGGAAGAGGGGCATTCTTCTTACCAAACCACATTATCTTTGTTTTGGAGGTGTTCAGAACAAGGTTAAGGGTAAAGAAAGCTTGTTGGACACTAAGAAAGATTTGTTGTAGAGCATTTAACACACAATCCGGAGAGGGGCCGGCTGAGAATAAGACTAGCATCTGTCATGTTTTGTCATTTATTATCTTGTCTTGTCCCTGTGCTTCCCATTCTATTCGTTTCCCTCTGCTGGTCTTATTAGGTTCTTTCCCTCTTTCTATCCCTCTCTCTCCCCCTCCCTCTCTCACTCTCTCGCTCTCTCTTCTCTCTATCGTTCCGTTCCTGCTCCCAGCTGTTCCTATTCCCCTAATCAATCATTTAGTCTTCCCACACCTGTTCCCGATCCTTTCCCCTGATTAGAGTCCCTATTTCTTCCTTTGTGTTCCGTTCCTGTCCTGTCGGTTCCTTGTCTAGAATTCACCGTGCTGTGTTTGTGTATCGCCCTGTCGTGTCGTGTTTTCCTCAGATGCTGCGTGGTGAGCAGGTGTCTGAGTCTGTCTGGTTCAAGTGCCTTCCCGAGGCAACCTGCTGTTCACCTGCTGTTCAAGATCGAGTCTCCAGTTTGTCCTCATCATTTTGAGTGAAAGTTGTGTTTTTTGTTTGTATTTACTTTACTGGATTAAAGACTCTGTTTTCGCCAAGTCGCTTTTGGGTCCTCTTTCACCTGCATGACAGAAGGAACCGACCAAGGAATGGACCCAGCGACTTCAGACGCTCGTTACACTGCCGTCGAGATCCAAGGAGCCATGCTCGGCAGACACGAGCAGGAATTGTCTGCTGCTCGCCATGCCGTGGAGAACCTGGCCGCTCAGGTTTCCGACCTCTCTGGACAGTTCCAGAGTCTCCGTCTCGTGCCACCTGTTACTTCCTGGCCTGCCGAGCCTCCAGAACCTAGGGTTAATAACCCACCTTGCTACTCCGGGCAGCCCACTGAGTGCCGCTCCTTTCTCACGCTGTGTGAGATTGTGTTCTCTCTCCAACCCAACACATACTCTAGAGAGAGAGCTCGGGTTGCTTACGTCATTTCACTCCTTACTGGCCGGGCTCGAGAATGGGGCACAGCTATCTGGGAGGCAAGGGCTGATTGCTCTAACAAGTTCCAGAACTTTAAAGAGGAGATGATTCGGGTTTTTGACCGTTCAGTTTTTGGTAGGGAGGCTTCTAGGGCCCTGGCTTCCTTATGCCAAGGTGAACGGTCCATAACGGATTATTCTATTGAGTTTCGCACTCTTGCTGCCTCTAGTGAGTGGAACGAGCCGGCGCTGCTCGCTCGTTTTCTGGAGGGACTCCACGCAGTGGTTAAGGATGAGATTCTCTCCCGGGAGGTTCCTTCAGATGTGGACTCTTTGATTGCTCTCGCCATCCGCATAGAACGACGGGTAGATCTTCGTCACCGGGCTCGTGGAAGAGAGCTCGCATCAACGGTGTTTCCCTGCTCCGCATCGCAACCATCTCCCTCCTCTGGCTCAGAGTCTGAGCCCATGCAGCTGGGAGGGATTCGCATCTCGACTAAGGAGAGGGAACGGAGGATCACCAACCGCCTGTGCCTCTATTGCGGAGTTGCTGGACATTTTGTTAATTCATGTCCAGTAAAAGCCAGAGCTCATCTGTAAGCGGAGGGCTACAGGTGAGCGCAACTACTCAAGTCTCTCCATCAAGATCCTGTACTACTTTGTCGGTCCATCTACGCTGGACCGGTTCGGGTGCTACATGTAGTGCCTTGATAGACTCTGGGGCTGAGGGTTGTTTCATGGACGAAGCATGGGTTCGGAAACATGACATTCCTTTCAGAGAGTTAGAGAAGCCTACGCCCATGTTCGCCTTAGATGGTAGTCATCTTCCCAGTATCAGATTTGAGACACTACCTTTAACCCTCACAGTATCTGGTAACCACAGTGAGACTATTTCTTTTTTGATTTTTCGTTCACCGTTTACACCTGTTGTTTTGGGTCATCCCTGGCTAGTATGTCATAATCCTTCTATTAATTGGTCTAGTAATTCTATCCTATCCTGGAACGTTTCTTGTCATGTGAAGTGTTTAATGTCTGCCATCCCTCCCGTTTCTTCTGTCCCTACTTCTCAGGAGGAACCTGGCGATTTGACAGGAGTGCCGGAGGAATATCATGATCTGCGCACGGTCTTCAGTCGGTCCCGAGCCAACTCCCTTCCTCCTCACCGGTCGTATGATTGTAGTATTGATCTCCTTCCGGGGACCACTCCTCCTCGGGGTAGACTATACTCTCTGTCGGCTCCCGAACGTAAGGCTCTCGAGGATTATTTGTCTGTGTCTCTTGACGCCGGTACCATAGTGCCTTCTTCCTCTCCGGCCGGGGCGGGGTTCTTTTTTGTTAAGAAGAAGGACGGTACTCTGCGCCCCTGCGTGGATTATCGAGGGCTGAATGACATAACGGTTAAGAATCGTTATCCGCTTCCCCTTATGTCATCAGCCTTCGAGATTCTACAGGGAGCCAGGTGCTTTACTAAGTTGGACCTTCGTAACGCTTACCATCTCGTGCGCATCAGAGAGGGGGACGAGTGGAAAACGGCGTTTAACACTCCGTTAGGGCATTTTGAGTACCGGGTTCTGCGGTTTGGTCTCGCCAATGCGCCAGCTGTTTTTCAGGCATTAGTTAATGATGTTCTGAGAGACATGCTGAACATCTTTGTTTTTGTCTATCTTGACGATATCCTGATTTTTTCTCCGTCACTCGAGATTCATGTTCAGCACGTTCGACGTGTTCTACAGCGCCTTTTAGAGAATTGTCTCTACGTAAAGTCTGAGAAGTGCTCTTTTCATGTCTCCTCCGTTACTTTTCTCGGTTCCGTTATTTCCGCTGAAGGCATTCAGATGGATTCCGCTAAGGTCCAAGCTGTCAGTGATTGGC
Organism: Oncorhynchus gorbuscha; assembly: GCF_021184085.1. Lineage (NCBI taxonomy): Eukaryota > Metazoa > Chordata > Actinopteri > Salmoniformes > Salmonidae > Oncorhynchus > Oncorhynchus gorbuscha. The sequence continues at coordinate 59,700,898 of NC_060186.1, forward strand.
CCGTTCCAAGGTCACGTGTCGAGTTGCAGCGCTTTTAGGTTTCGCTAATTTCTATCGGCGTTTCATTCGTAATTTCGGTCAAGTTGCTGCCCCTCTCACAGCTCTTACTTCTGTCAAGACGTGTTTTAAGTGGTCCGGTTCCGCCCAGGGAGCTTTTGATCTTCTAAAAGAACGTTTTACGTCCGCTCCTATCCTCGTTACTCCTGACGTCACTAGACAATTCATTGTCGAGGTTGACGCTTCAGAGGTAGGCGTGGGAGCCATTCTATCCCAGCGCTTCCAGTCTGACGATAAGGTTCATCCTTGCGCTTATTTTTCTCATCGCCTGTCGCCATCTGAGCGCAACTATGATGTGGGTAACCGTGAACTGCTCGCCATCCGCTTAGCCCTAGGCGAATGGCGACAGTGGTTGGAGGGGGCGACCGTTCCTTTTGTCGTTTGGACAGACCATAAGAACCTTGAGTACATCCGTTCTGCCAAACGACTTAATGCCCGTCAAGCTCGTTGGGCGTTGTTTTTCGCTCGTTTCGAGTTTGTGATTTCTTACCGTCCGGGTAGCAAGAACACCAAGCCTGATGCCTTATCCCGTCTGTTTAGTTCTTCTGTGGCTTCTACTGATCCCGAGGGATTCTTCCTTATGGGCGTGTTGTCGGGTTAACAGTCTGGGGAATTGAAAGACAGGTTAAGCAAGCACTCACGCACACTGCGTCGCCGCGCGCTTGTCCTAGTAACCTCCTTTTCGTTCCTGTTTCCACTCGTCTGGCTGTTCTTCAGTGGGCTCACTCTGCCAAGTTAGCTGGTCATCCCGGTGTTCGAGGCACTCTTGCGTCTATTCGCCAGCGCTTTTGGTGGCCGACTCAGGAGCGTGACACGCGCCGTTTCGTGGCTGCTTGTTCGGACTGCGCTCAGACTAAGTCGGGTAACTCTCCTCCTGCCGGTCGTCTCAGACCGCTCCCCATTCCTTCTCGACCATGGTCTCACATCGCCCTAGACTTCATTACCGGTCTGCCTTTGTCTGCGGGGAAGACTGTGATTCTTACGGTTGTCGATAGGTTCTCTAAGGCGGCACATTTCATTCCCCTCGCTAAACTTCCTTCCGCTAAGGAGACGGCACAAATCATTATCGAGAATGTATTCAGAATTCATGGCCTCCCGTTAGACGCCGTTTCAGACAGAGGCCCGCAATTCACGTCACAGTTTTGGAGGGAGTTCTGTCGTTTGATTGGTGCGTCCGTCAGTCTCTCTTCCGGGTTTCATCCCCAGTCTAACGGTCAAGCAGAGAGGGCCAATCAGACGATTGGTCGCATACTACGCAGCCTTTCTTTCAGAAACCCTGCGTCTTGGGCAGAACAGCTCCCCTGGGCAGAATACGCTCACAATTCGCTTCCTTCGTCTGCTACCGGGTTATCTCCGTTTCAGAGTAGTCTGGGTTACCAGCCTCCTCTGTTCTCATCCCAGCTTGCCGAGTCCAGCGTTCCCTCCGCTCAAGCGTTTGTCCAACGTTGTGAGCGCACCTGGAGGAGGGTGAGGTCTGCACTTTGCCGTTACAGGGCACAGACTGTGAGAGCCGCCAATAAACGCAGGATTAAGAGTCCAAGGTATTGTTGCGGCCAGAGAGTGTGGCTTTCCACTCGCAACCTTCCTCTTACGACAGCTTCTCGTAAGTTGACTCCGCGGTTCATTGGTCCGTTCCGTGTCTCCCAGGTCGTCAATCCTGTCGCTGTGCGACTGCTTCTTCCGCGACATCTTCGTCGCGTCCATCCTGTCTTCCATGTCTCCTGTGTCAAGCCCTTTCTTCGCACCCCCGTTCGTCTTCCCTCCCCCTCCCGTCCTTGTCGAGAGCGCACCTATTTACAAGGTACATAAGATCATGGACATGCGTTCTCGGGGACGGGGTCACCAATACTTAGTGGATTGGGAGGGTTACGGTCCTGAGGAGAGGAGTTGGGTTCCGTCTCGGGACGTGCTGGACCGTTCACTCATTGATGATTTCCTCCGTTGCCGCCAGGATTCCTCCTCGAGTGCGCCAGGAGGCGCTCGGTGAGTGGGGGGTACTGTCATGTTTTGTCATTTATTATCTTGTCTTGTCCCTGTGCTTCCCATTCTATTCGTTTCCCTCTGCTGGTCTTATTAGGTTCTTTCCCTCTTTCTATCCCTCTCTCTCCCCTCCCTCTCTCACTCTCTCGCTCTCTCTTCTCTCTATCGTTCCGTTCCTGCTCCCAGCTGTTCCTATTCCCCTAATCAATCATTTAGTCTTCCCACACCTGTTCCCGATCCTTTCCCCTGATTAGAGTCCCTATTTCTTCCTTTGTGTTCCGTTCCTGTCCTGTCGGTTCCTTGTCTAGAATTCACCGTGCTGTGTTTGTGTATCGCCCTGTCGTGTCGTGTTTTCCTCAGATGCTGCGTGGTGAGCAGGTGTCTGAGTCTGTCTGGTTCAAGTGCCTTCCCGAGGCAACCTGCTGTTCACCTGCTGTTCAAGATCGAGTCTCCAGTTTGTCCTCGTCATTTCGAGTGAAAGTTGTGTTTTTTGTTTGTATTTACTTTACTGGATTAAAGACTCTGTTTTCGCCAAGTCGCTTTTGGGTCCTCTTTCACCTGCATGACAGCATCTATGGATAGTACATAAATGTAGTATATAAATGGATGAGAGAGCTTCCTACTGCCTGAGCTATGTTGTTGATGTAAATTGAGAAGAGCGTGGGACCTAGGATTGAGCCTTGGGGTACTTTAATAGGGTGTTGGGGCACCATAAGCTGCCAGAATAGCTTCAGTGCACCATGGCATAGATTCTACAAGTGTCTGGAACTCTATTGAAGGGATGCAACACCATTCTTCAACAAGAAATTCCATCATTTGGTGTTTTGTTGATGGTGGTGGAAAACGCTGTCTCAGGCACTGCTCCAGAATCTCCCATAATTGTTAAATAGGGCTGAGATCTGGTGACTGAGACACACACACACCCTTTAAACCCCCTATGATCCTTTGAGACTCCTCTCAAAGTCACTGAGATTTCTTCTTCTAGCCATGGTAGCCGAAGTAATGGGCAACTGGGCATTTTTATACGTGACCCTAAGCGTGATGGGATGATAATTGCTTAATTAACTCAGGAACCACACCTGTGTGGAAGCACCTGCTTTCAATATAGTTTGTATCCCTCATTTACAAAGTGTTTCCTTTATTTTGGCAGTTACTGCACTGATGTTACGGGGAGCACATTTTTGGGAACATTAAGTTAATAGTCATAAATTATTCCAAGACAAAATAATATCAAGACAAAGTAAAATCTACATCTTATTGAAAGAAGCCCTTTTGCTTTGAAAGGGGCAACTTAATTGGCAGAATGTGGAAGAGAGCTCCATTAAAAAAGCTGTCCCACTTACCAGGGAAACACACCCGCTCAGGGGAACTCATTAACTTTTACAGCATTATCAAATTATGTACACACCAGTTTTCACATCACAAAAGGCAGGCAAACAATAACTTACAACAGCATCTAATTTCATACTGAGGGAAGGGGTGCTGTAGTTAAACTCACTAGGATACAATTCTGTCTCTAGTGTTTGCTTGGAGGCACAGCGATCCACTGATGTCTTAAAGAAAAGGAGGAGGAAACTGATTATTTGAATAATGCAAATAGCCCACTCTCTCGCACGGGGGATGGCTACAGACAACCTCAAACACTCCTGAGCGTTGCAAAGGAGTGATGCCACCTGTGGGAAGACAATGGGGTCAGGTATTATGTTACCTGTTGAAATGCATGGCCTGCTGGCCGGCCACGCCAAAGTAAAAGTCAGTCGTGTGCTTCATCTCGTCCGTATGACCGGTCTCCTCGATCCAGTGGCCAATAGGGTGGCAGTACACACCGTCCACCAGGTTGCTCTGGTCGTACACACAACATCTGTCGTGGTGGGAACCGTTGCCTGGGAACAAAGCAAATAAAGCATGTTTGTATTAAAGTCAAAGATTATCTATTATATTGACAAGATAGCCAAGTGACCACTCTAACAATGGAAATACATGTCCTCAATGATTGAAGGTAGGTCGAGATCAGGTGGGACCATTCTAGCCAATGAGAGGTCAGATACCTGTGTGAACAGGCACAACTAAGTTGTTTTTCTCAAAGTTGCCAGAAAATAAGAATATGTTCTTAACTGACTTGCCTGGTTAAATAAAGGTTAAAAAAAATATATAAAAAAATACCACGTGCATCCACTTATATTAGTACATTTGTAACAGCCTAAAAATAACGAAACTTCTGTTTGATCAAATAAACCTCATGTAATTCGACACTCTCATAGAATAGACGTCTATACAAAAACAGGCTTGTATCACAAAGACAGATTTTGGGCGGTGTAAATTCTCTTGCTTCTCCTCTTCTTCTCACTTTAAGGTGATGTGTGCTGGTAGGTACTGTAATAGCCCTTCAAGTAGGCTTACAACACCAAATAAAGAAACAGTTATTCATGAGGTTATTAGTCCTATTCACTGTTAATCCAATCATTTGCAAATAGGCCTAGAGGACTTCGAGCTATGCTTCATGGAAACCATTCACATGCATATATTTATCAAGAAGATATAGCAGGTGCCGGGGGTTGATCTACTGGTAGTGCTGCTGCCCGGACCCTATATGCAATGGATCCACCACTCACTTTCTGAACTGTCCCTCTCATATTCTAATCTATCTTTCAACAAAACGTCAAAATACCACCCCAAAACATATTTATTTAAAAAGATACAGCAGATGAGTGAGATTGCAGGGAATGATGGACGAGATATTGCAATTTGGTGGGCCATTGTAAGGCGTTCCTTCTGTCCTGGTGGTCATTAAGGTGGTAATGGGACAAGCATGCTATAATCACCGTGCTCCGCCCTTTCTGTCAGAAAGAGCCAAACCCCTGAGCCTGTGCAATTCAAAGACGTGCCTTTGCCGCCATCAAGTGGTTGAATGGCTTATTAAAGATGAAAGAGGCAGAATAATTAATAATGAACTTGTAGTCATCTAGGCAATACCTTGGTAAAAAAAAATACATTGGATATTTGGTTCTCTCGAAAATAGCTATTTAACCAAGCATGCCATGACAATGAAGATGGTATATTCTGAATCGGGTGGATGGAGAATCCACACCTAAAAAAACATATATTATACAGTGTATATATAAAGAGTACCAGTAAACTGTTTGGACACACCTACTCATTCAAGGGTTTTTCTTTATTCTTACTATTTTCTACATTGTAGAATAATAGTGAAGACATCAACATTATGAAATAACACACATGGAATAATGCAATAACCAAAAAAGTGTTAAACAAATTATTCAAAGTAGGCACCCTTTACCTTGACAGCTTTAGTCACTCTTGGCATTCTCTCAACCAGCTTCACCTGGAATGCTTTTCCAGCATTCTTGAAGGAGTTCCCACATATGCTGAGCAAGACTCTGGGAGTCAAGGCAGCAGGCAGGGCACTCTGGCGTCACCCCAGTTGAGTCTGCACCACTGTCATCCAGAGTCCCCTGTTGTCCACCTGTTTGTTTCCCTGATTTCCCCGCATTCCCAGCATAAAGTGCTTATCGATTCAGGCGCAGCTGGGAATTTTATTGACAGAGCACTCGCTCTTAGTCTTATGATCCCCATTATCCCTGTGGCTAGACTTTTCCCAGTTCACGCTCTGGATAGTTGACCATTGGGGTCCGGGCTAATCAGGGAAGCCACTATCTTCCTGGCCATGGTGACGCAGGGGAGTCACGAGGAGAGAATCAGTCTCTTTCTCATTGACCCTCCTGTGTTTCCCGTGGTACTGGGCCTTCCCTGGTTAGCTCATCATAACCCCTCTATATCATGGCAACAGAGGGCTCACAGGGTGGTCATGAGAGTGCTTGGGAAGGTGTGTATGGGCAGAGGCACTGTCCCGGCAGTATGACACAGAGGAGCGATCCATGGATCCCACTCCCATACTCCCCACCTCTTGCTTAGTGGTGCCGGTAGTGTGGGAGCTGGAAGTGGACATTGAGCGGGCGTTACGTGCAGAGCCCCCTCCCCCTCAGTGTCCAGCTGGGCGTCTGTACGTTCCGCCTGCTGTCCACGACCGGCTGATCTATTGGACCCACATGTCACCCTCCTCTGGTCATCCTGGGATCGGTCAGACAGTGCGCTATCTTAGTGGCTAAGGATGTGAGGGTTTATGTTTCCTCCTGCTCGGTGTACGCCCAGTGTAAGGCTCCTAGGCACCTGCCCAAAGGTAAGTTACAACCCATACACGTTCCACAATGGCTGTGGTCGCACCTGTTGGTGGATTCATATCCGATCTTCCACCTTCTAAGTCCTGTCGTCTCCTCCCCTTGCCCGGTCTCCCTACGGCCCTACAGACAGCGGAGGCCCTGTTTACTCACGTCTTCCGGCACTACAGGGTGCCTGAGGATATAGTGTCTGATCGGGGTCCCCAGTTCACTTCGAGGGTCTGGAGGGCGTCCATGGAACGTCTGGGGATCTCGGTCAGCCTTACCTCAAGGTTTTCACCCTAAGAGTAAAGGGCAGGTGGAGAGAGTTAACCAGGATGTGGGTAGGTTTCTGAGGTCTTATTGCAAGGACCGGCTGGGGGAGTGGGCACGTTAGTGCCCTGGGCAGAGATGGCCCAGAACTCGCTCCGCCACTCCTCCACTAACCTCTCTCCCTTCCAGGGGGATTGCAGATAGCAATAACCATATTTATTTGATGAGATCCATGACTTTGTTTTCCTGTGTTCCCCATACTCCCTTTTCTTACCTAACAGATCAGCCGGTTCTGGCTCCTTGGCATCAGAGTCAGACCGAAGCTCCTGCGGTGGATGACTGGTTCCGGCGCGTGGAGGAGACATGGGACTCCGCCCATGTCTATCCGCCTGCCCTGTCGGAAGCTGGGTCCGCGGTTTGTGGGGCCATTTAAAGTCTTGAGGAAAGTGAACGAGGTATGTTATAGGTTACAGCTTCCCCCAATTACCACATTAACTTCTCGTTCCATGTGTCTCTCCTCAGGCCGGTGGTGGCTGGTCCGCTCCAGGAAGCTGAGGTGCGGGAGGTTCCTCCACCCCCTCTGGACATCAAGGGGGTCCCGGCATACTCCTTTCGATCCATCCTGGATTCGAGATGTCGGGCGAGGGGCCTTCAGTACCCCGTGGACAGGGGGGGTACGGTCCGGAGGAGAGATGCTGGGTTCCGGAGGAGGACGTGTTGAACCTTTCTATGCCACCGTCTCCGTCCGGATCGCCCCGTACTTTCGCCCCGGGGCGTCCCAGAGGCCAGTGACAGCGCGCTGCTGGAGCCATGCGTTAAGGAGGGGGGGGGGGGGGGGTACTGTCACTATTTCTGCCGAAGGCGGTTCCTCTCCTTGTTCGGGCAGTGTTCGGCAGTCGACGTCACCGGCCTTCTAGCCATCACCAATCCATTTTTGATGTTCCATTTGTTTTGTCTTGTTTTCCCCCATGTCCTTGTCGGGAATTGTTTATTGTAAGTCTGTGTGCTTTATGTGACTGGTACAATACCTGTTTTGTGCCCATGTGTTTTGTTATTTTTGTATGCCGGTAGTTATCTACATTAAATGGCTCTGGCTATTTACCAATTTCTGCTCTTTTTTTATTTATTTTTTATTTCACCTTTATTTAACCAGGTAGGCAAGTTGAGAACAAGTTCTCATTTACAATTGCGACCTGGCCAAGATAAAGCAAAGCAGTTCGACAGATACAACGACACAGAGTTACACATGGAGTAAAACAAACATACAGTCAATAATACAGTATAAACAAGTCTATATACAATGTGAGCAAATGAGGTGAGAAGGGAGGTAAAGGCAAAAAAGGCCATGGTGGCAAAGTAAATACAATATAGCAAGTAAAACACTGGAATGGTAGTTTTGCAATGGAAGAATGTGCAAAGTAGACATAAAAATAATGGGGTGCAAAGGAGCAAAATAAATAAATAAATTAAATACAGTTGGGAAAGAGGTAGTTGTTTGGGCTAAATTATAGGTGGGCTATGTACAGGTGCAGTAATCTGTAAGATGCTCTGACAGTTGGTGCTTAAAGCTAGTGAGGGAGATAAGTGTTTCCAGTTTCAGAGATTTTTGCAGTTCGTTCCAGTCACTGGCAGCAGAGAACTGGAAGGAGAGGCGGCCAAAGAAAGAATTGGTTTTGGGGGTGACCAGAGAGATATACCTGCTGGAGCGTGTGCTACAGGTGGGAGATGCTATGGTGACCAGCGAGCTGAGATAAGGGGGGACTTTACCTAGCAGTGTCTTGTAGATGACATGGAGCCAGTGGGTTTGGCGACGAGTATGAAGCGAGGGCCAGCCAACGAGAGCGTACAGGTCGCAATGGTGGGTAGTATATGGGGCTTTGGTGACAAAACGGATTGCACTGTGATAGACTGCATCCAATTTGTTAAGTAGGGTATTGGAGGCTATTTTGTATATGACATTGCCAAAGTCGAGGATTGGTAGGATGGTCAGTTTTACAAAGGTATGTTTGGCAGCATGAGTGAAGGATGCTTTGTTGCGAAATAGGAAGCCAATTCTAGATTTAACTTTGGATTGGAGATGTTTGATATGGGTCTGGAAGGAGAGTTTACAGTCTAACCAGACAAGTATTTGTAGTTGTCCACGTATTCTAAGTCAGAGCCGTCCAGAGTAGTGATGTTGGACAGGCGGGTAGGTGCAGGTAGCGATCGGTTGAAGAGCATGGATTTAGTTTTACTTGTATTTAAGAGCAATTGGAGGCCACGGAAGGAGAGTTGTATGGCATTGAAGCTTGCCTGGAGGGTTGTTAACACAGTGTCCAAAGAAGGGCCGGAAGTATACAGAATGGTGTCGTCTGCGTAGAGGTGGATCAGGGACTCACCAGCAGCAAGAGCGACCTCATTGATGTATACAGAGAAGAGAGTCGGTCCAAGAATTGAACCCTGTGGCACCCCCAAAGAGACTGCCAGAGGTCCGGACAGCAGACCCTCCGATTTGACACACTGAACTCTATCAGAGAAGTAGTTGGTGAACCAGGCGAGGCAATCATTTGAGAAACCAAGGCTGTCGAGTCTGCCGATGAGGATGTGGTGGTTGACAGAATCGAAAGCCTTGGCCAGATCAATGAATACGGCTACACAGTAATGTTTCTTATCAATGGCGGTTAAGATATCGTTTAGGACCTTGAGCGTGGCTGAGGTGCACCCATGACCAGCTCTGAAACCAGATTGCATAGCAGAGAAGGTATGGTTAGATGCGAAATGGTCGGTAATCTGTTTGTTGACTTGGCTTTCGAAGACCTTAGAAAGGCATGGTAGGATAGATATAGGTCTGTAGCAGTTTGGGTCAAGAGTGTCCCCCCTTTGAAGAGGGGGATGACCGCAGCTGCTTTCCAATCTTTGGGAATCTCAGACGACACGAAAGAGAGGTTGAACAGGCTAGTAATAGGGGTGGCAACAATTTCGGCAGATAATTTTAGAAAGAAAGGGTCCAGATTGTCTAGCCCGGCTGACTTGTAGGGGTCCAGATTTTTCAGCTCTTTCAGAACATCAGCAGAATGGATTTGGGAGAAGGAGAAATGGGGAAGGCTTGGGCGAGTTGCTGTGGGGGGTGCAGTGCTGTTGACCGGGGTAGGAGTAGCCAGGTGGAAAGCATGGCCAACCGTAGAAAAATGCTTATTGAAATTCTCAATTATGGTGGATTTATCAGTGGTGACAGTGTTTCCTATCTTCAGTGCAGTGGGCAGCTGGGAGGAGGTGTTCTTATTCTCCATGGACTTTACAGTGTCCCAGAACTTTTTTGAGTTAGTGTTGCAGGAAGCAAATTTCTGCTTGAAAAAGCTAGCCTTGGCTTTTCTAACTGCCTGCTCTCTTGCATTTGACTTCCCTGCCACCAGTTACGCATCCCCTGATAAACCTTCCCTGATTCAGAATATATAATTGTCATTTTGCTGGCACATTTTATGTAACAGCAATTGAAGATTGAAATCCAAAATCAAATTATTATTATTATTACATATTTTTCAGTGTGGATTGTTCTGCATCCACTCTTGTTTCAGAATATGCCATCTTCATAGTCCTTGCAGGCTTGGTTAAGAGGTCTGTGCTGCCATGAGGTCGAAGGAATTGTCCATAGAGCTCCGAGACAGGCCGTGTCGAGGCACAGATCTGGGAAAGGGCACCAAAAAATGTCTCCTGCATTTTAGGTCCCCAAGAACACAGTGGTCTCCGTCATTTTTAAATGAAAGACGTTTGGAACCACCAAGACTCTTCCTAGAGCTGACCGCCCGGCCAAACTGAACAATCGGGAGAGAAGAGCCTTGGTCAGGGAGGTGACCAAGTACCCGATGGTCAGTCTGACAGAGCTCTAGAGTTCCTCTGTGGAGATGGGAAAACCTTCAAGGAGTAAAACCATCTCTGCAGCACTCTACCAATCAGGCCTTTATGGTAGAGTGGCCAGATGGAAGCCACTCCTCAGTAAAAGGCACATGACAGCCCGCTTGGAGTTTGCCAAAAGGCACCTAAAGCACTCTCGGACAATGAGAAACAAGATTATCTGGTCTGATAAAACCAAGATTGAATGCCAAGCGTCACATCTTGAGGAAACCTGGCACCATCCCTATGGTGAAGCACGGTGCGAGCAGAATTATGCTTTGGGGATGTTTTTCAGCGGCAGGGACTGGGAGACTAGTCAGGATTGAGGGAAAGATGAACGGAGCAAAGTACAGAGAGATCCTCAATTAAAACTTGCTCCAGAGCGCTCAGAACCTCAGACTGGGGAGAAAGTTCACCAACAGGACAAGTTCACCAACAGGACAACAACCCTAAGCTCACAGCCAAGACAATGCATGAGTGGCTTCGGGACAAGTCTCTGAATGGCCCAGCCAGAGTCCGGACTTGAACCCGATGAAATATCTCTGAAGAAACCTGAAAATAGCTGTGGAGCGACGCTCCCCATCCAACCTAGCAGAGCTTTAGAGGATCTGCAGCGACAAATGGGAGAAACTCCCCTATATCCGGTTGTGCCAAGCTTGTAGCGTCATACCCAAGAAGACACAAGGCTGTATTTGCTGCCAAAGGTGCTTCAACAAAGTACTGAGTAAAGGGTCAGATTATTTATGTAAATGTGATATACGTGTTTTATGTTTAATACATTTGCAAAAATGTTTTTAAAAAACTTAAGATTTTTTAAATCTCACATTATTTTACATGAATCTTTAAAAATGTTGAATTTCAATAGCTCCTTGGTCATGTGACCTAGTGACTTCAAACAAGGTTCAGAATGTCCACTCAGTGGGCCTACACATTGCACACCCTTGAGCTTGTCCATTTTCATCTCACAAGATTTTAAATGAATTTTTCAAAATGTAAAAGTTTAATAGCTCCTTGGTCATGTGACCAACCTCAAATAAGGTTCAGAATGTCCACCGACTATACTTTCATATCGCACACTCTGATGTTTGTCTACTTTCATCTCATGCTATTAGACTTAAATCTGTAAGCTTTGCAGGCCTTCATTTTACATGGGTGTTAAACTTGTTTTTTTAAGTTAACAAACGTTCCAGCCTCGCAATAACTATCTTTCACATGGACACCGAAAAGATCTACAAATGGCTGTATGTGGAATGGATCAAGGACAGAAGAGGTGTTCGAAAAGAGGTGCTTAAAGGAAGGCGTACATGTAGGCCTCGTGAAAAACAATGTTTCATATGCTCTTTTTAATCACAGTAATAGGCAGTGATTTGTCAGTCAGAGTGAGCTTTATAACATGAAAGAATCCTTTTCATACATCACTTTCATATACTGTACGTTAAGACAAATCCTTCTACGTTGAGAATTAGAACGCAGTTTACATAACCTGATAATGACTTGATATTTGAGTGCATTCACAACAAGCCACCTGCAGACAACTTACAAAATGCAATAGGGCATTTGAGGGTTTGTTTTCTGATGAAAATATTTCTAACTGGAAAAATAAATTCATACGTCTTTTGTGGGTAAAATTCTTTTTCCAAAATTGATTTAGGTACATTTTTGTGAAGAGGTATGAGGCTTGTGATATGGGTCATTTAATAGTAAAATCATTTAAGGGATCAATACATTTCTATATTGCTTCCCCAGTATCTGCATGAACCATCAGGCCAAGTGTTTATGGTTGAAAGAGAGAAGAGGACTCTTAAAACACTGCATTCAAATTCAGGTCTTAGTTATTCCATTGTACTGGATCTAATACATTTTGACATACATTCATAAGTGTAATGATTCTTTAGGACATACTGTGAAAAACTCTTGGTTGCTGGCTCTGTCACTCTCAGACATGCGTAGAGCAGACTGAAAAGGGAAGGGTAGCTCTTGACTTGAACCACAGGGGTTCTCTGTAAAGAAAGAGAAATCCAAAAGGCACAGACACTTTGACCTGTATGTATTCTCTCCTGATTGGCTCTGTGGTGCACAGTCTGGCAGTCTGACTAAAGTGCCAGAGGTATGAGGAGAGACATCCTCCTTTGTATTTATGGGAACAAATATTCCCTAACACTTTGGATCCTATTCTTGGACAGTTAGAAGACGCAATGCATCAATGCAAAAAAACTTTTAAAAAGACTAATTACTGTCCATGAGTAACCTCCACCGTGTGGGTCTGTGGGTGTTTGGGCCAATAAAGTGCCAACTCAATTCTACCACTGACTAGTCTTTCATGCCCCTATGAACGGGGACACATGAAAATAGTTTTTAATCTAAACCAGCCCTTTTTTACTGGAGTACACTAACCCCTAATTGGGGCTCTTTTCTTGACACACAGTAGCAGTTTACCAGATAAGTCAAGAAGAACAAAAAGTAGATTGTTGTAAGGGTGTATTACATCCTGTGCTGTCCCATTGTCATATCCATTCTGGATTCTGAGTGGTAAAATCATAGCTGAACAATGCCTCTATGTATGTGTATTCATTTTCCGACAAGACAGAATTGCCAAAGGAGTGGAGTTGCAATCTACTGCAGACACAGCCTGCAGAGTTCTGTCATACTATCTAGGTCTGTGCCCAAACAGTTTGAGCTTTTACTTTTAAAAATCCACCTTTCCAGAAATAAGTCTCTCACTGTTGCCGCTTGTTATAGACCCCCCTAAGCCCCCAGCTGCGCCCTGGACACCATATGTCAATTAATTGCCCCCCATTTATCTTCAGAGTTTGTACTGTTAGGTGACCTAAACTGGGATATGCTTAACACCCCGATCGTCCTACAATCTAAGCTAGATGCCCTCAATCTCACCCAAATTATCATGAAACCTATCAGGTACAACCCAAAATCCGTAAACTCGGGCACCCTCATAGATATTATCCTGACCAACCTATCCTCAAAATACACCTCCGCTGTCTTCAACCAGGATCTCAGCGATCCCTGCCTGCGTCTGTAATGGGTCCGCGGTCAAACGACCACCCCTCATCACAGTCAAACGCTCCCTAAAACACTTTAGCGAGCAGGCCTTGCTAATCGACCTGGCTCAGGTATCCTGGAAAGATATCGACCTCATTCCGTCAGTAAAGGATGCCTGGTTATTCTTTAAAAGTGCTTTCCTCACCTTCTTAAATAAGCATGCCCCATTCAAAAAATGTAGAACCAGGAACAGATATAGCCCTTGGTTCACTCCAGACCTGACTGCCCTTGACCAGCACAAAAACATCCTGTGGCGTACTGCATTAGCATCGAATAGCCCCTGTGATATGCTACTTTTCAGGGAAGTTAGGAACCAAAATAAACAGGCAGTTAGGAAAGCAAAGGCTAGCTTTTTCAAACAGAAATTTGCGTCCTGAAGCACAAACTCCAAAACGTTCTGGAACACTGTAAAGTCCATGGAGAATAAGAGCACCACCTCCCAGCTGCCCACTGCACTGAAGAAACTCTACAATTATCGAGAATTTCAATAAGCGTTTTTCTACGGCTGGCCTTGCTTTCCACCTGGCCACCCCTACCCGGTCAACAGCTCTGCATCCCCACAGCAACTTGCCAAGCCTCCCACATTTCTCCTTCACCCAAATCCAGATAGCTGATTTTCTGAAAGAGCTGCAAAATCTGGACCCCTACAAATCAGCTGTTCTAGACAATCTGTACTCTCTCTTTCTAAAATTATCTGCAGCAATTGCTGCAACCCCTATTACTAGCCTGTTCAACCTCTCTTTCGTATCGTCTGAGATCCCCAAAGATTGGAAAGCTGCCGCGGTCATCCCCCTCTTCAAAGGGGGAGACACTCTAGACCCAAACTGTTACAGACCTATATCTATCCTACCATGCCTTTTTAAGGTCTTCGAAAGCCAAGTTAACAAACAGATCACCGACCATTTCGAATCCCACCGTACCTTCTCCGTTATGCAATCTGGTTTCCGAGCTGGTCATGGGTGAACCTCAGCCACGTCAAGGTCATAAACGATATTATAATCGCCATCGACAAAAGACAATATTGTGCAGCCGTCTTCATCGACCTGGCCAAGGCTTTCGATTCTGTCAATCATCGCAAGAAACGACGATACATGAAATAACTAAATACAAAAACAACAAACGGAACGTGAAACCTAATTACAGCCTATCTGGTGAAACTACACAGAGACAGGAACAATCACCCACGAAATACAAAGTGAAACCCAGGCTACCTAAATACGGTTCCCAATCAGAGACAACGAGAATCACCTGACTCTGATTGAGAACCGCCTCAGGCAGCCAAGCCTATTCAACACCCCTACTCAGCCGCAATCCCAATAACTACAAAACCCCAATACGAAATACAACAAAATAAACCCATGTCACACCCTGGCCTGACCAAATAATAAACGAAAACACAAAATACTAAGACCAAGGCGTGACAGCATTCTTATCGGCAGACTCAACAACCTTGGTTTCTCAAATGACTGCCTCGCCTGGTTCACCAACTACTTCTCAAATAGAGAAGCCTCGAACCTCTGGCAGTCTCTATGGGGGTGCCACAGGGTTCAATTCTCGGGCCGACTCTTTTCTCTGTATATATCAATGATGTCACTCTTGCGGCTGGTGATTCTCTGATCCACCTCTACGCAGACGACACCATTCTGCATACTTCTGGCCCTTCCGCATACTTCTGGCCCTTCTTTGGACACTATGTTAACTAACCTCCAGATGAGCTACAACTCACCTTTCATGGCCTCCAACTGCTCTTAAATGCAAGTAAAACTAAACGGATCGCTGCCCGCACCTGCCCGCCCGCCTAGCATCACTACTCTGGATGGTCCTGACTTAGAATATGTGGACAACTACAAATACCTAGGTGTCTGGTTAGACTGTAAACTCTCCTTCCAGACTCATATTAAGCATCTCCAATCCAAAATTAAATCGAGAATCGGCTTTCTATTTAGCAACACAGCACCCTTCACTAATGCTGCCAAACATACTCTCATAAAACTATTCTACTGATCCTTTACTTCGGCGATGTCATTTACAAAATAGACTCCAACACCCTACTCAGCAAATTGGATGCAGTCTACCACAGTGCCATTCATTTCGTCACCAAAGCCCCATATAGTACCCACCACTGTGACCTGTATGCTCTCGTTGGCTGGCCCTCGCCTAATATTCGTCGCTAAACCCACTGGCTCCAGGTCATCTATAAGTCCTTGCTAGGTAAAGCCCCGCCTTATCTCAGCTCACTGGTCACCATAGCAGCACCCACCCGCAGCACACGCTCCAGCAGGTATATTTCACTGGTCACCGCCAAAGCCAATTCCTCTTTTGGCCGCCTTTCCATCCAGTTCTCTGCTGCCAATTACTGGAACGAATTGCAAAAATCACTGAAGCTGGAGACTCATATCTCCCTCACTATCTTTAAGCATCAGCTATCAGAGCAGCTTACAGATCATTGCACCTGTACATAGCCCATCTGTAAATAGCCCATCCAACTACCTCATCCCCATATTGTTTTGTTGCTCCTTTGCACCCCAGTATCTCTACTTGCACATTCATCTTCTGCACATCTATCACTCCAGTGTTTATTTGTGAAATTGTAATTATTTTGCAACTACAGCCTATTTATTGCCTCACCTCCCTAATCTTACTTCATTTGCACACACTGTATATAGGCTTTTCTATTGTGTTATTGACTGTACATTTGTTTATTCCATATGTAACTCTGTATTGTTGTTTGCGTCGCACTGCTTTGCTTTATCTTGGCCAGGTCGCAGTTGTAAATGAGAACTTGTTCTCGACTGGCTTACCTGGTTAAATAAAGGTGAAATATCTCTTTTAATTTTTTAAATACTGTATATGGGAATGTCCATCCTACATGTAGTGTTGGTACATGGAATATTCCTCAACTGCATATATAATAAATTGTTATTGCAAATAGAAGTATTATGTTCAACAACTGAGATTTTCAGATATTATGTTGACGAACACTTTGGTGCTTACAATTCATTCTCTGTTGTCATAGATTTGGTGGGCACTGTCCTTTGTGATCTTTGTGAAATGACTTTCTTTAAGCACGTACTGAGGAAACTGTCTCTTAATATTTTTTTCTTACAGTCTACAATCACTCTACATTTATTCACTCTGTGATAGGGTTGGTTCAGTGCCTATAATTGAGGCTGTTTGTAGAATGGGGCATAAAGGAAATGACCTCTACTACTAAATTACTACTAGATTATAGTGATAAGGAAAACAGCATACAGATTTGGCCTGTGTATTCATTTGCCTATAACTAATCAGAATTCCATTATGTTTACATTTAAAAAAAAATTATACTTCCAAATGAGAAGATCCAGCCATGGAAAAGACGACTTAGTGGACATAAAGTGGAAAAGGGGGGAAATAACTCCCACCATGCAGCAGGACACCTTCAGCTGCAGGGTCTTTGTAATGCACGTTTGATAGTTATATTTTCAATAATGAATGGTAAGCTGTTATGTGACAATTAGGTCAAAAACTCTATTTAATGTTTTGGTGTAGATGGCCAAGAAAGTTGCACAGAACTTCCAACATCCCCTCCCAAATTGATATGGAACCTTCTGCGAAAATAAATGGCTGATGATATACTAAAAATGTCTGGTATGTAATGACATTTAATTCAAAGTAAATGTAAATTCTTTATTTTTCTGTAGTTGTGTGGGACAGCCATATGTTCAGTTCATGCCTATGATTTCACAGTTCAACAAAACCAACAACTGCTTCATGTGTGCCACTGATAAAGAACCTGGATGTGGCCCAAAGACTGACTGGGTTAGTAACTTTATTTAACATGTTTATAATCTTTTGACAACAGTGATGGCATGTAAGACCATTTATGATATAACACAATGGATGGCTAATTTGTCATTCATCATACTGCATTGATATTTGATATTATTTATAACGTGTTACGCTTTGTTTTGTTTTAGATTGAATGTTTTGCATGCCAACGGTGGTTCCATGTGCTGTGCCTATGTAACAGTATAACTATAAACCGTCCCCTCGCCCATAACCGGGCTCGAACCAGGGACCCTCTGCACACATCAACAACAGTCACCCACGAAGCATCGTTACCCATCGCTCCACAAAAGCCACGGCCCTTGTAGAGCAAGGGGAACCACTACTTCAAGGTCTCAGAGCAAGTGACGTCACCGATTGAAACGCTATTTGTGCGCACCACCACGAACTAGCTAGCGATTTCATATTCATTACACTCACCCCCCTTTTGACCTCCTCCTTTTCCACAGCAACCAGTGATCCGGGTCAACAGCATCAATGTAACAGTATAACTATAAACCGTCCCATCGCCTATACATCGTTACCCATCCCTCCACAAAAGCCGCGGCCCTTGCAGAGCAAGGGGAACCACTACTTCAAGGTCTCAGAGCAAGTGACGTCACCGATTTAAACGCTATTTAGCACGCACCACCGCTAACTAGCTAGCTATTTCACATCCGTTACACCTAGAAATGAAGACAAAAGAGTTCAACAGAGGAAAGAACACAAACTGGAAGTGCAGTCTTTGTTGTTGAAAATGTATGCTATACCCCATCCACACTGAAGAGGCTCTGAAATGTACATCAACCAGGGATAAAGAGAAAGTTAACATTGTGAAATGTTTCATACTTATTTGAAGTTAAGTGTCTGGTGACATGTTGGAAAAGACTAAAAATCTACAATTTCTGTTTAATTGGTCAATATTACATTTTTATTAATTGATTTACTGGCCACCATTACTGTGGTTACATGTTCAGTATATGTATCGACCAGCAAACCCACTGCAGTCTACCTTACTAGCTCCCTCTCCATCCCTGCTTTGGATAATTAATAGCATGACGCTCGTACTTTGCCCTTTTCCTTTATGGTTGATATTAACGACGAAAGGAGATATTATCTGTTTCTCTCAAATTGTTAAAAACAGTGGAAAAATAAAAAACAAGAAAAATAAGTACTTAGAACTACCAATTATTACAGATAAATATTAAAGAAAAGGGTAAACACAACACTGGACTGAACCCCCTAATTGTCAAACTAATATTAATGTACAACAATATAGAAGGTACATGACTAGAGGTTATGCAATATGGGTGTATATCCACTGCACGCTTCTTAGGTGTGTAATTGACATGACCAAGGAGCTATTGAAATTTTACATTTTGAAAAATTAATGTAACATTTTGTGAGATGAAGATTGACAAACTAAAGAGTGTGCAATATAGAAGGGCAGTCAGTGGACATTTGGAATCTTGTTTGAAGTCATTAGGTCACATGACCAAGAGGCTATTGACATTTTATATCTTGAAAAATTAATGTAAAATCATGTGAGATGAAAATTGACGAACTAAAGGGTGTGCAATATAGAAGGGTAGTCCGTGGACATTCTGAATCTTGTTTGAAGTCACTAGGTCATATGACCAATGAGCTATTGAAATTCAAAAATGTAAATAAATAATAAAAAATTGTGCGAGATGTAAATCGACAAAAAAAAGTGTGTGCAATGTGTGTCTATGCCATCGGGTTAGCCACAACCAGTTCTGAAAGTGTTAGGAGTAATGGTTAAAGAGCTATTGAAATTTGAACAATTTGATTTGTTACTATGTTGACGGTCCCTAACTGCTGTTAGGGACTACAGGCGAATATCCGTCGAATATCCAACCTGAAACTGCCTTTACCTCGGTCCATTAGGAGAGGAAAGAGGCTACTGAATTTGAAGCAGCAAATTCTGATTGTGTGTGAATTATGCGAAAAATATGTACATTTAATACAATGGGTAGGTTTAGGCTAACGCATACAAAGCAGAAAGTCAGCAGTTTCTAAATAATCTGAGGGACAACTGAAATATTTTTATCCCTACATCGTCTCCCAGCCGACTGAGCTACAATGATCTCCGCAGGTATGTTACCCTCTCCTCTAGTTTGGCTATTGACGCGAGAGAATCGAATATTCAGCAAATCGAATATTCAGCAAATATCCAGTATAAAACCAAATTGACCTCGGTCAAGGTAAATGGCATGGAAACAGATGGAAATAGTTCAGCATTGAGCATGGCGTACAGTAGCCTAAGTAATTCGATTATCAAAAACAGTTGTGTTGGCTATAAACCCAATCACTGACTAAATTTTAACTATTCATTGTATAATACCTTCCCAGATGAAATTGCCCCCCACTCGTTTGATGAACTTCAACCACAGGCTCTCTTGGCACGGTTCTGCCAGATGCACGTCGGCGATCCAGAGGCAAGGTTCGCGCATGGACAAAACCACCTGCGTCCGTTTCATCAGAACTGCATTGTTTGGGTCCCAGTGACCCATCTCCGGACGGGACCCTAACACAAACACCTCTACATCCGGGCACTCCGGAGTGAGAATGACGCCGAATCTGTATAACATCGCCCTAAACTAAAAGGTCACTACGAGATACAATATTGTCGCGGTTTAGTAGCCTACTGGTAAATTACTAGGCTAAATCGCGGCGCTTTCATAGCTCACTCCCTTTGCGATAAAGGCTGCCCAGCAATGCCATTGCGTACAATAGTTTACAACGTGTAGGCTATCTTTACTTGACATTACCACTGCGTTGAATTTTGGGCAGACTATCATATTCATTTGCACTAAAAATAAACCTAGGTTGGAAAAAAAACAGCTGGGACTATCTACAGTGGCTGGGCGAGGACAATTTTCCTTGGTGCGCTGTGTCATGTAAAGGAGCATGCACCGCATACAGAACCAATCAGTCGATATAGTTTATAACTATAATCAGAAACCACGCGATATGAATCAGACAGTGGGGCGCCGCTTGACATACTAGTTGGTCAGAAGATTCAAATCAACGTTTCATATCGTACTTTCCGAGTAAACAAAAAGCATCAACCACTGCTGTTTTACACCCCCGTAAACGTTGGTGGCGGTAATGACCCTTTTTATTGTGCTGCAACTAAAACGTGTAACTAAAACTAGAAGATTTTCTACATGATTTACAAAGCTAATGTAATGATTTTAAAAATATATGTTTACCTCTGGATAGCCCGCAAATATGACCCATAGTAGGGGAGAATATTTATTGAGTGCAATTCGATCTGAATATATTATCAATTTAAAAGGATTTGCAATTTTGCATTAGCAGTCTTTTCGGCTTAACCATGGCACGGTGTCATTTACTGTTTTAGGTGCTAAACTGCATCTAATTTATTTTGCTGCGTCTCCTGTCTGTCTCATAAATCTTCATACTTTTACCGATGTGAGCACGAGTTCACTTTCTTGCATGGATTTAAACTCTCCAGCCAATGCTTACACCATTCATATAACCAGGAACCAATATCCAAAGTGGGTACTTAGAAAGACTCATTTCATATGATATGCCTGGATTTAAAATGCATATGGGGGGATAATATGGGCAGAGCAAGATGTGATTGGGCCTACAATAACCCAAAAAGGTTGAGAACCGCTGGACTAGGCAAGTATTAGATGATACATTGGCAGATGATACTGACTTCACATTATTCACATCCAGGCGTAGATGCAATAAGGCATGTTTCAGTATACGCTTTGTGATCTTAGCCATTAACACACTAAAAACCTACTCCACTTATTTTTGTTAGGACTTACTAGTGAGGTAAGTTTCCATGATATGTTGGCTGAGGCGGTACACTATTGTTCTGTTACTGTGTTGTTATTGACATGGTGATTTTGCTTCTGTTGGTAAATAACTTGTAACAATGGGCTGTAAAATCAGAACATTGAACAAACACAAATTTGACCTGGTGACATGGTGCTGATATACAGTATATAGATTATAAGAACATTATAACAATATTACAAGGGCGTACGTATTCAAGTATGTTGTACTTGGAGTAGGGTGATGATCAACTTGTGAGTTGCACCAAAGAGCTAGAGAAGGAGCTTGAAAATCAAATCCAATTTTATTGGTTACACACACATGGTTAGCAGATGTTAATGCGAGTGTAGCGAAATGCTTGTGCTTCTAGTTCCGACCATGCAGTAATATCTGAGTGAGTACAATGCAGATGGCTATATTTTGCCCCCCTGCTCCCCAGCTCTACCCTCACGTTTTGGGCAATGGATGGTAACTTTAACGGAATGTAGATATGAGGCCACATTTTTACTCCTCAAAGACATGAGAGATCCACCGCACCACCTTCACGACCTCCCTCCACTCAGAGAGCACTGACAGTTCACAGCTTCTCAGTTCCACCTGCTATAGGACAAAGCCATTCCAACTATTTCCTACATTCTGCTATCAGACCATACTGGTAGAGATACATTTAACTTCTACACGATTCTATGATATATTCAAATCAAATCAAATGTTATTGTTTGCATACACTTATTAAGCAGATCTTATTGCAGGTGTAGTGAAATGTTTGTATTCCTAGCTCCAACAGTGCAGTAGTATCTAACCATTCACAACAATACACACAAATATCGAATTACAATTATGGAATTAAGAAATATTAGGATGAGCAATGTCGGAGTGGCATTGACTAAAATACAGGAGAATTGAGTACAGTAAATACATATGAGATGAGTAAAACAGTATTAAAGTGACCAGTGTTCCATGTCTATGTACATAGGGTAGCAGCCTCTAAGGTGCAGGGTTGAGTAACCGTGTGGTAGACATCTACCGACAGTGACTAAGTTCAGGGCAGGGTACTGGGTGGAGGCCGGCTACTAATAGTGACTAAGTTCTGGGCAGGGTACTGGGTGGAGGCCGGCTAGTGATGGCTATTTAACAGTCTAATGGCCTTGAGATAGAAGCTGTTTTTCAGTCTCTTGGTCCCAGATTTGATGCACATGTACTGACCTTGCCTTCTGGATGATAGCGGGGTGAACAGGCCGTGGCTCGGGTGGTTGATGTCCTTGATGATCTTTTTGGCCTTCATGTGACTTCGGGTGCTGTCGGTGTCCTGGAGGGCAGGCAGTGTGCCCACAGTGATGTGTTGGGCAGTTGTGGGCGGTGCAGTTGCCGTACCAGGCGCTGATAAAGCCCGACATGATGCTCTCAATGGTGCATCTGAAAAAGGTTTGTGAGTCTTAGGGGCCAAGCCAAATTTCTTCAGCCTCCTGAGGTTGAAGAGGCACTGTTGCGCATTCTTCACCACATCAGCTGTGTGGGTGAACCATTTCAGATTTTCACTGAGGTGTACGCCTTGGAACTTGAAGCTTTTCACCTTCTCCACTGCGGTCTCGTCTGTGGATGGGAGCGTGCTCCCTCTGCTTTCTCCTGACGTCCACAATTAGCTCTTTTGTTTAGTTGACGTTGAGGGAAAAGTTATTTTCCTGGCACAGCTGTATAATGTCTGGGTTTTTCATGTTGCTGTTCTATATTGCTTTGCCTCTTGCAATTCAAGAGTCTATGCAATTCATAATGTGCCTACAAATGTTCTACTTGTCTACTAATAAATTCAAACTTTGTGGGAGTTTTTGCCTATCATGCTGTACCAAAAGTAATTACCACAAACTCTGTTTGGCAATGAAGTATTGCTGCGACCAGTGTAACAGACACATCTAAAGATACTACACACAGATGAGATGGGAGACCACAACCAGTCCGTCACATCATTCCTTTTTATCTTTCATGTGAGCAGTGGCAGTCTGTCTGAATTTATCAAGTTCAATCTGGGTCGGTCAACGACCAATGCGGGAGACTGCTCTCTACACAAAAACACAACTGAAAGTGTAGAAGTGCAAATGAGCCATTGTGGGGCAGTGTGTCCACAAAAGCCTGGGACTTGGTTGGAGGCCGTACAGGGTTGTATTCACAAAAACAGAATGAAAATGGACTGAAACTGCAAGGGACTACCTGAAATTGTCCTATATGTTTTTAGTTTTCCATTGCAAAAGGGAGTTTTGCTATGGTCCACACCAATAAATACAACCTAGCACTTACATAATTAATTTTTTATTTTACCTTTATTTAACTAGGCAAGTCAGTTCAGAACAAATTCTTATTTTCAATGACGCCTAGGAACAGTGGGTTAACTGCCTTGTTCACGAGCAGAACGACATATTTTTATCTTGTCAGCTCAGCTCTGGGATTCGATCTTGCGGTTACAAATCCAACGCTCTAACCACTAGGTTACCTGCCACCCCATAAGTTACAATAGAGCTACCTAACCCTCTTTATGGAGATCTACCATCCTGTGGGTATTCAGTCCAACCCTAACCTAATGTAACAGGTTAGCTTCCATCCCTCTCCTCACCCCTACCTGGGCTTGAATCAGGGACCCTCTGCACACATCAACAACTGACACCCACGAAGCATCGTTACCCATCACGCTACAAAAGCCGCTTTAGTGTGCACCCCGCTAACTAGCTAGCCATTTCACATCGGTTACACTAACATACCTGATTCAACTAGTTGAGGGTCATGTTTCAGGCCCTGACCACATTGCAGATAATGCATTGCATCAACCAATAGTTACATAGTACGTTATTTGCATGCCAGGTCATCAACTGTGCAGTAGCATTAGACTGCTATACGCTATATCATATGGGTGGCATTCCTGCCGGTCTACATTCCAGACACCTGCCAGATCTCGCAAAGCTTGGATAGGTGTTTATTTTTTATTTTACCTTTATTTAACTAGACAAGTCAGTTAAGAACAAATTCTTATTTACAATGATGGCCTACCAAAAGGCAAAAGGCCTCCTGCGGAGACGGGTGCTGGGATTAAAAAGAAAAATATGGGACAAAACACACATCACAGAACATATCAGCTAACCACATCATATGATATAGTGATGTAATGCCCGATAGTCAATGACGTGGCGCACAACAATTGGTTGATGCAATGCAATGTCTTCCATGTAATCAGGCAGGAACAGTGATGCCAATTTAGCAATTTTGTTGCTAGATTTAGCAACTTTTCAGACTACCCTGGCAACCTTCCTTTCAAACAGCACCTAGCAACAAATTTAGCTACTTTTAAAAATGTATTTGGAACTTTTAGCAACTTTTGAAAAGTGACTCAAACGCTAAAATGCACGCATTTTCCCTCTAAATGACACAAAAACGATATTCTCTGTCACACATTCAGTAACAACACACGTGCCTGGATGCAAAAGTGCATTGTGAGTAACATCAGTAGCAGGCGCTCAGCTCGTACACAGGCAGCAGCAGGCCAGCAGCAAATTGCATATCATTGCTGGCTGACTGCAGCAGCAATAGTACGGATTCGACGAGCCAAACCCAATTAATATAGTTGGTCACGAATGTTTGATCTTGAACAGAACTTACAACATAACTCAACATGAGTCAATCAAAATTGCACAGCCAGAAGTACAAAAAAGAGTGGGAGTCTGTACCTGGACAAATGTCAAATCATATTTTTTGCCGAGATGGCCAGTCACTTTGAGTAACATTATTGTATATTCTACGTAATGACGTCATTTAGCAACTTTTAGCAACAAATCAACCTGCCTCTAGCAACTTCCCCTGAAAATGAGTTGGCAACACTGGGCAGGAACACCACCGGTATGTGGGTAGTTGATGTGTTCAACACTAGCCTTGCGTGGCCATCCTTCCAAATCTTGTCTCAATGAATTGTGTTGGAAGTCTGGAGAAATCCAGTATAGGATTCTGGGTTTGAATGAGAGTGTAGGTTTCTGTTCAAACCTTTATCTAGCGCACCTAACTAACTGGTTGATAAACTGAATCACGTTAGTTGTTACAGGGGTTGGAGCAAAAACCTACAGGATGGTAGTTTTCCAGGAACAGAGTTGGTCAGCCCTGCAATAGTGATTTGGGATTTGTAAAAAAAAAAAAAAAAGTAGGGGCCAATAAATAATTAAATAATAACAGTCATTTGGATGGGAACTATTTCACACTGGGAATATTTGTACATGATACAACAGGCACACCTGGGTGTGTTAAGAACTGGAACACTGCTGTTTTTCCACTCGTAACCATTTCCTGTGTGTATCAAGAATGGTCCACCACCAAAAGGACACCCAGCCAACTTGACACAATTGTAGGAAGCACTGGAGGCAACATGGGCCAGCATCCCTGTGGAACGCTTGACACCTTGCAGAGTCCATGCCCTGACGAATTGATTCTGTTCTGATGGCAAAAGGGGGTGCAACTCAAAATTAGGATGTTGTTCCTAATGTTTTGTACACTCGGTGTATATATTTAAATATATATATATATATATATATGTATATATAAAATCATTAACCTATTTGTATTACATTCGCTTCAATTTTCAATAGGCTACAGTCCTTAAAGGTATAGTTCACCCAAATGACAAAAACAACACTTTGGTGTCCTTACCCTGTGAACAGTTATGACAGTAATCCATATGCTTTGTTTTAGTTTCCCTGAAACGGTTTGTGGCACAAATTTCATTCAATTCATGGGACCAATGTTAGAATTTTTACGCATCATGTCTAAATTATCCGAAAGTATCTCAAATGAATTGTGAAGCTCAACAAAGTCACTGTTTTGAACATGATGTGTGAAAAATGCTCATTTCGGTCCCATGACTTGAATGGGATTTGTGCCATTAGCATGTGGAAACACGTACTGCCAAGGACACTACACTAGAGCATGGAATCCTGTCATAACTTGTCCATAGACATCTAACAGGGTAAGGAAACCTATCCTTAAGGACTGTAGCCTACTCTAGTGTGCTTGTCCTCTTGCTCAGTTGTGCTCTGTGGCCTCCCACTACTCTTTCTATTCTGGTTAGGGCCAGTTTGCACTTTAGTTTCTTGCCAATTTCTCGCATGGAATAGCCTTCATTTCTCAGAACAAGAATAGACTGACGAGTTTCAGAAGAAAGGTCTTTGTTTCTGGCCATTTTGAGTCTGTAATCAAACCCACAAATGCTGATGCTCCAAATACTAAACTAGTCTAAAGAAGGCCAGTTTTATTGCGTATTTAATCACGACAACAGTTTTCAGCTGTGCTAACATAATTGCAAAGGGTTTTCTAATGATCAATTAGCCTTTAAAAAGTATAAACTTGGATTAGCTACGTGCTTCTACACCTGCATTGCTTGCTGTTTGGCGTTTTAGGCTGGGTTTCTGTACAGCACTTTGAGATATCAGCTGATGTACGAAGGGCTATATAAATACATTTGATTTGATTTGATTTGATTAGCTAACACAACGTGCCTTTGGAACATGGGAGTGAAGGTTGCTGATAATGGCCTCTGTACGCCTATGTAGATATTCCATAAAAAAAATCTGCCGTTTCCAGCTACAATAGTAATTTACAACATTAACAATGTCTACACTGTATTTCTGATAAATTTCATGTTATTTTAATTGACTTTTTTTGTTGCATTTCTTTCAAAACAAGGACATTTCTAAGTGACCCCAAACTTTTGAAATGTAGTGTAATTGTTTCATGATGCTTGCACAAGCCCCTGTTCAGGATTTA
Source organism: Oncorhynchus gorbuscha (assembly GCF_021184085.1). Taxonomy (NCBI): domain Eukaryota; kingdom Metazoa; phylum Chordata; class Actinopteri; order Salmoniformes; family Salmonidae; genus Oncorhynchus; species Oncorhynchus gorbuscha. The sequence continues at coordinate 59,727,744 of NC_060186.1, forward strand.
CCCACCAGCATTAAGTGACAACAGCAGGCTAGTAAAGGAAACTGAACACCATTATTTAAAGAATTCTCTAACACAACTCACTTGCCCAGACAAGACGAAGTTGTTTCTGCTAGACCTAAAACCGTTGGAAATACTGGAATAGAGGAAGGACACATCCCCGAAGGGATTTGGCTGTATCCATCATTACATCCTGTATTGGTGATGAGCTCAATACACATTGTTTTTCTGTTCTGGTCTTGGTGATATGCTACATTCTGGATTTAAAAATAGATGGATTGTTGATTGTTTGTACATTATCAACATTTGCATACAAAATCCGCTGGTTCTAACCAAGGAACCTGTTTGACCTAGGCAATCTGCTGGTTCTAACTGAGGAACCTGTTTGACCAAGGTGAGGGGCAGCCCTTAAAATACAGTACAGGTAACCGGTGAGACAAAGTCCATACAGAAAGAGAGAGAGAGAGAGCGAGAGAGACTCCATCATCTCCATTCGTTGATAAGGTATGCTGACTTTAATATATTGTATATTGCTAAAAGCTTGTATCTAGAACCATACCACAGGCCAGTGGTTCTCAAACTTCTCCTGAGGACCCACAGCCATCCCATGTATTTTATCTACTCCAGAGCTAACACATCTGGTTAAAATTGTCAACTTATTATCAAGTCCTTGACTAAGTGAATCAGGTGAGCTAGTTCAGGGCTACAATAAAATTGTGAAACGTCTGGGGGTTCAGAGGACGTCTTCATTTAGATATTATATAGAAAACAATGCTTGTGGTATCCTCTATAACAAAAGTCCCAAATTCCAGTATCTCAGAAAATATTGTAACCATTATATGGTTTGGAAAAAAGTGTTGATGCTTTGAACGATAGAACCCCTTTGTCTGTGTAAAGTATTTGTTGTCCTTTTCCAGTTTTCCCGTTGGCTCACCATGGTTGAATATAAAGTAAAGGTGACTACAGGGGAAGTTCTATTCTCTGGCTCATCTGACTACATTTATGTCACACTCATTGGAACAGAGGGGGAAAGTGAGCGCACTAATCTTGACAACTATGGCCTAGATTTCATGACTGGGATGGTAAGTTACCAGTGAGCAATGAGGGGAAATGCTTAATGCTGCAATATGTAACTTTTTGGCCAACCTGACCAAATGCACATAGAAACATGAGTTATAAATCTGTCATTCTCATTGAAAGCAAGCCTAAGAAGCGGTAGATGTGTTCCATATGTTCTATTTCTATGCTTCCCGTTCTTAAGTTTAGTTTTTGCCTCTTTTACTTTGTGTTATACACCAGCTTAAAAAGGCTGAAAATACTATATTTTTGGTTATTGAAAATATATTTCACCACGGTTTAGACAGTACAATGATTCTCTACATTATCTATGTTTATTTTTTCACATAAACTTAAATTAGGTGAATTATTAGAATTTTAGCAACCAGGAAATGGATAGCAATTTATTCGTAGTGCACCTTTAATATAGTTAATGAATAAATATTTATAATAAAGTATCAATTCATTGATTAATAATAATGTATCCCCTCAAAACAAAATTGTCAACTTATTATTAATATATATATATATATTAAAGTACCAGTCAAAAGTTTGGACATACCTTTAATGCCAAGAGTGTGCAAAGTTGTCATCAAGGCAAAAGGTGGCTACTTTGAAGAATCTCAAATATAAAATATATTTTGATTTCTTTAACACTTTTTTGGTAACTACATGATTCCATATGTGTTATTTCATAGTCTTGTTGTCTTCAGTATTATTATACAATGTAGAAAATAGTAATAATAAAGAAAAACCTTTGAATGAGTCGGTGTGTCCAAAGTCAGACCCCATCACGTTTTCCACATTTTATTACGTTACAGCCTTATTTGAAAATGGATTAAAAAAATATTCTCATCAATCTACACACAACACCCCATAATGATTAAGTGAAAACAGTTTTCTAGACATTTTTGCAAATACCTTATTTACATAATGATTCAGACACTTTACTTAATACTTTGTTGAAGCACCTTTGTCAGCGATTACAGCCGTATTGGGTATGATTGCTACAAGCTTGGCACGCCTGTATTTGGGGAGTTTCTCCCGTTCTTCTCTGCAAATCCTCTCAAGCTGGGGCAGCAGGTAGCCTAGTGGTTAGAGCGTTGGACTAGTAACTGAAAGGTTGCAAGATTGAATTCCCAAGCTGACAAGCTAAACATCTGTCATTCTGCCCCTGAACAAGGCAGTTAACCCACTGTTCCTATGCCATCATTGAAAATAAGACTTTGTTCTTAACTGACTTGCCTAGTAAAATAAAAATACATTAAAGTAATCTCTGGTTGGATGGGGAGCGTCGCTGCACAGCTATTTTAAGGTCTCTCCAGAGATGTTAGATCATGTTCAAGTCTGGGCTCTGGCTGGGCCACTCAAGGACATTCAGAGACTTGTACCGAAGCCACTCATGCATTGTCTTGGCTGTGTCCTTAGGGTCGTTGTCCTGTTGGAAGGTGAACCATCTCCCCAGTCTAAGGTCCTGAGCGCTCTGGAGTAGAGGCTGACCGATTAATTAGGGCCGATTTCAAGTTTTCATAACAATCTCTAATCTGCATTTTTGGACGCAGATTATGGCCGACTACGTTGCACTCCACGAGGAGACCACCTGTTACGGGAGTGCAGCAAGGAGCCAAGGAAAGTTGCTAGGTAGCATTAAACTTATCTTATAAAAACAATCAATCTTAACATAATCACTAGTTAACTACACATGGTTGATGGTATTACTAGATTAACTAGCTTGTCCTGCGTTGCAAATAATCTGTGCTTTGCGGGCGGAGGCAGTGCAATTGCCGTACAGGCAGTGATGCAACCAGGCAGGATGCTCTCGATGTTGCAGCTGTAGAACCTTTTGAGGATCTCAGGACCCATGCCAAATCTTTTTAGTTTCCTGAGGGGGAATAGGCTTTGTTGTGCCCTCTCCATGACTGTCTTGGTGTGTTTGGACCATTCTAGTTTGTTGGTGATGTGGACACCAAGGAACTTGAAGCTCTCAACCTGCTCCACTACAGCCCCGTCGATGAGAATGGGGGTGTTCTCGGTCCTCCTTTTCCTGTAGTCCACAATCATCTCCTTAGTCTTGGTTATGTTGAGGGATAGGTTGTTATTCTGGCACCACCCGGCCAGGTCTCTGACCTCCTCCCTATAGGCTGTCTCATCGTTGTCGGTGATCAGGCCTACCTATCAACTCCCAAGATTAGGCTGGCAATACTATAGTGCCTATAAGAACATCCAATAGTCAAAGGTATATGAAATACTAATGGTATAGAGAGAAATAGTCCTATAATTCCTATAATAACTACAACCTAAAACTTCTTAACTGGGAATATTGAAGACTCACGTTAAAAGGAACCACCAGCTTTCATATGTTCTCATGTTCTGAGCAAGGAACTTAAACGTTAGCTTTCTTCTCCGACACTGTGGTTTTGCATTATTTAAACCAAATTGAACATGTTTCAATATTTATTTGAGACTAAATAGATTTGTATTTCTGTATTATATTAAGTTAAAATAAAAGTGTTCATTCAGTATTGTTGTATTGGGCGGCCAGCTCTAGGAAGAGTCTTGATGGTTCCAAACTTCATCTATTTAAGAATCATGGAGGCCACTGTGTTCTTGGGGACCTTTAATGCTGCAGACATTTTTTTGGTTCCCTTCCCCAGATCTGTGTCTAGACACAATCCTATCTCGGAGCTCTACTAACAATTCCTTCGACCTCAGGCTTGGTTTTTGCTCTGACATTCACTGTCAACTCTGGGACCTTACTGTATATAGACAAGTGTGTGCTTTTCCAAATAATGTCCAATCAATTGAATTTACCACAGGTGGAGTCCAATCAAGTTGTAAAAACATCTCAAGGATGATCAATGGAAACAGGATGTTCCTGAGCTCAATTTTGAGACTCATAGCAAAGGGTCTGAATACTTACACTACCGTTCAAAAGTTTGGGGTCACTTACAAATGTCCTTCTTTTTGAAAGATTTTGATTTATTTTCCCATTAAAATAACTTCAAATTGATCATAAATACTGTGAAGACATTGTTAATGTTGTAAATGATTATTGTAGCTGGAAACAGCTGATTTTTAATGGAATATCTACATAGGTGTACAGAGGCCCATTATCAGCAACCATCACTCCTGTGTTCCAATGGCACGTTCTGTTAGCTAATCCAAGTTGATCATTTTAAAAGGCTAATTGATCATTAGAAAACTATTTTGCAAGTATGTTAGCACAGCTGAAAACTGTTGTGCTGATTAAATTAACAATAAAAGGGTAGTGTATGTAAATATGTTTTTTCTGCAAACATTTCTTAAAGCCTGTTTTCGCTTTGTCATTATGGGGTATTGTGTGTAGATTGATGAGCAAGATGTAGTATTTAATCCATTTTAGAATAAGGCTGCAATGCAACAAAATGTGGAAAAAGTCAAGGGGTCTGAATACTTTCTGAATGCACTGTAAATATATTTACATATTTTGTGTTTTTTATCGATAGATACAGTGGATAAATGATTGAGATGAGGAGAGAATGGAACATAGAATGGAACATAGAATCAAAATCAATTACATCAGCTGATATCTCAAAGTGCAACAAGTCAGCACCTCAGGAGTAAATGTCAGTTGGCTTTTCATAGCCGATCATTGAGAGTATTTCTACCGCTCCTGCTGTCTCTAGAGAGTTGAAAATAGCAGGTCTGGGACAGGTAGCACGTCCGGTGAACAGGTCAGGGTTCCATAGCCGCAGGCAGAACAGTTGAAACTGGAGCAGCAGCATGGCCAGGTGGACTCGGGACAGCAAGGAGTCATCATGCCAGGTAGTCCTGAGGCATGGTCCTAGGGCTCAGGTCCTCCGAGAGAGAAAAAGAAAGAGAGAATTTGAGAGAGCATACTTAAATTCACACAGGACACCGGATAGAACAGGAGAAGTACTCCAGATATAACAGACTGAAACATAGAATGGAACATAGAATGGAAAGAATGGAACATATAATGGAAAGAATGGAACATAGAATGGAACATAGAATGGAAAGAATGGAACATAAAATGGAAAGAATGGAACGTAGAATGGAAAGAATGGAACATAACATGGAAAGAATGGAACATATAATGGAAAGAATGGAACATAGAATGGAAAGAATGGAACATAGAATGGAAAGAATGGAACATAAAATGGAAAGAATGGAACGTAGAATGGAAAGAATGGAACATAAAATGGAAAGAATGGAACATATAATGGAAAGAATGGAACATAGAGTGGAAAGAATGGAACATAGAATGGAAAGAATGAAACATATAATGGAAAGAATGAAACATATAATGGAAAGAATGGAACGTAGAATGGAAAGAATGGAACATAGAATGGAAAGAATGGAACATATAATGGAAAGAATGGAACATAGAATGGAAAGAATGGAACATAGAATGGAAAGAATGGAACATATAATGGAAAGAATGGAACATAGAATGGAAAGAATGGAACATATAATGGAAAGAATGGAACATATAATGGAAAGAATGGAACATAGAATGGAAAGAATGGAACATAGAATGGAAAGAATGGAACATAGAATGGAAAGAATGGAACATATAATGGAAAGAATGGAACATATAATGGAAAGAATGGAACATAGAATGGAAAGAATGGAACATATAATGGAAAGAATGGAACATAGAATGGAAAGAATGGAACGTAAAATGGAAAGAATGGAACATAGAATGGAAAGAATAGAACATATAATGGAAAGAATGGAACATAGAATGGAAAGAATGGAACGTAGAATGGAAAGCTGTGCAGTCTGTGTTTCAACCCATGCCTCCAGGAGCAATGTGTTGTTTTGGGGCGGCAGCGCTATTGTCAGGACCGAGCACATTCTAGGGATATTTACATGTGAATAGATATTTTGAAGTGACCTTATCTTGAGGTGCTATGGCTTATCTTTGAGGACCAGCAGAACCAGTTTACCCTGCTCACTGGTTTCCCTTTTAAGAACATTCGTTGGTCCAGATTGTTAAAAAAAACACTTGAAATCCTTTCTGTCAACTTACCTGTATATGTCCTTGTCTGTACATTACCCCCCTAAACATTCCATTTAATGTTTAGGGGATATTCATAATGAATGTGATCTTGCTCTTCAGCCCAAGCATGTAGCTAGCTATTCAACACCCTGTATTTCTCCATTCTCTACAGACAGGGACCTACACTGTTACCAACCCCACGTCTCTGGGGCAACTCCTCCTGGTTAAACTGGAGAAAGAGCAGTACCTGTTCCTGCCAGAAAATGAGTGGTTCTGCTCCAAGGTTGTCGTGACGACACCTGAGGGTGACGTAATCCTCTTCCCTTGTTACAGATGGTTGTCCAGAGGGGAAATTGTGGAGCTGAGAGGAGGAAAAGGTGTGTCCTGATTCAAAATTTGTTCTGAGGATACTCTAATGTTATTTATAATCCTGCTCCTACTATAAGTGTGTAATACATCTTGTCCTCCTCTCCACTTCACAGCCAGGAAGATTTTTGAGGATGAGCTCCCTCTACTGGTGCACCATCGTAAAAAGGAGCTGGAGCTTCACAAGAAACTGTTCCAGTGAGTGTTTTTACCAGTTGTTTTTGTAGGACTGTCTGCAGCTCAACACACAGCAGACAACAGTCAGTCAACTTGTCTGTACAACACTTTTAGATTGATTGTGTGTGTGTCTTCTTGTCTCACCATTAGGTGGATTGTGTATGCCGAGGGAGTCCCGCACATCAATAACGCCACTGAAGTCTCAGCCCTCCCTTCTGAAGTTAAATTTTCTTTCTCCAAAATGTCAGAGTTTATCTACACCAAAGCTGCAGCGTAAGTTCAAAGCAGACGGCACGCCTAAAGCAGTTTAAATTCCCACAACAGTACCAGTGTAACATACTGTATGTTCGACAGAGGAGGCTGGTGAGGGAAGGACAGTTCATAATAATGGCTGAAATGTAGTGAATGGAATGTATCAAACACATGGAAACCAGGTGTTTGATTCATTCTATTCCAGCCATTACTATGAGCCCATCCTTTGATTTTAAGTGCCACCGCCGATGCTCATCCAGATGCACAGAACCTTTCCTATGACTGTGAGGGAATAACCATTGCCTATAACCTGTCTCTTCCCGTCTTTCCCTACCAGTATAGCTGAGCTCAAACTGAAATGCCTGGTGAACTCCACCGAGCAGTGGAAAGACCTGGAGATGATGAAAACTGTTTTCTGGAAAAATAGAACACCCATTTCAGGTAAGAGACCTGATCCATTGAATTGGATATCAACTATAAGGGTCATTTTGAGACATCAGTAAAAAGTAACTCCTACAAAAATAGGGGATTCATTTTTTTAAAATCCATTCCTTCTAGAGTATGTCTCTGAGCACTGGAAGGAGGATGACTTTTTCGGGTCCCAGTTTCTGAATGGAACCAACCCCAATGTGATCCAGCGCTGCACAACGCTTCCCCCCAACTTCCCTGTCACAGACGAGATGGTACAGCCCTTCCTGGAGGACGGGAGTTCCCTGGCGACGGAGATGCAGGTATGAATTATGAATTAGATTGTAAGTTATCTTGCAACTCTGAAGTGGGATGTGATGTTCCCTAAGGTTCAGGGCTTGGATCCCTTCTGTTCACTTTATACATGCTATCCTTTTGTAACATCATCCGTGAACATCCGTCCTTTTTTTTCTTTGTCCTGTAAATAGCATTAGCTACTGCTTAACCACCCACAGGGAACAGATGTCAGTTCAACTTCTACTTTTGATTTACATTTGGTTGAGTTATCAACTAACGTGAAATCAACAAACAATTTCACCATGTCCTTGGATTTAAGTTGCAAGTTGGGTAAAAGAATACAAAAATAACCTATGTTGATGACTTTTCACGTTGGTTCAATGTCATCCCACTGAATATTTTTAGTTGAAACAACATTTATTCAACCAGTTTTTGTCCAGTGGGTACTTTAAATTCCATGTTCCCATAAAGTCTTCACCTCTGATCCTATCCTCCCTACAGGAAGGAAACATATTCCTTTGCGACTACAAGAGGCTTGAGGGTGTGCCAACCCGGGTGGTCAATGGTAAACCATTGCCCCTCACGGCTGCCCTCTGCCTGTTCTACAAGAACCCAGAGGACAAACTGCTGCCTATCGCCATCCAGGTACAGTACACATACCTGGAAACAGGGGCAGATGTTACAATGTTGCAAATGCTTAGTAAATATGTTCCTCAGAAGTGATGATTACTTCTGACCTCTGGGTTTCTCTGTTCTGGTCCTGTATGGCTCAGTTGGTAGAGCATGGTGCTTGCACTGCTAGTGTTGGGGTTCAATTCCCAGGACCACCTATATGTGAAATGTATGTACACATGACTAATGTATGCACACATGACTCTGCTAAATGGCATATATTATCTCACAGCTGGAGCAGCAGCCCTCTCAGCAGAACCCTATATTTCTGCCTAGCGACTCGGAGTACGACTGGCTGCTAGCCAAGATCTTTGTGAGAAACGCAGATTTCTCCGAGTTCCAGATCAGCTACCATCTACTGGGCACTCATTTACTGGCAGAGGCCTTCACTATGGCAACCTTCCGGAGCCTTCCTATCATGCACCCTCTCCACAAGGTATGACAACCTGACACAGACTGGGGTCCCACCAAACAATGAAGTGCAAGAAAATGCACGTTATAGTCCCTGAGCTGTAAATTCAGTCATAAAACAAATTGTTCACCTTCTCTTTGCTCATTTTTCTTTTGTTCTTTCGATTTCCCCTCTGTTTCTGCATAGTTGCTGATACCCCACTTCCGTTACACCCTGCAGATCAACCTTCTTGCGCGAAAAAGACTGATTAGTCCTGATGGACCCTTAGCAAATGTACGTACCTTAAATGCATTGCTTCGTCCGATACAATTCCATGTTTACCACTTGTATTGACGTAAACTTTTCCTTTCTTTAGGGTGCTATGGGACTGAAGGGGTTGAAGGAACTCTTGAAAAGGGCACAATCAGAAATCACCTACAGCTCCCTCTGTCTGCCGGAGAACATTGTTGCACGAGGACTGGAGTCCATCCCCAACTTCTACTACAGGGAGGACGGCCTGAAGCTGTGGAACATCATCAACAGGTGGAGCTATTTATTTGAATAACCCCTAATGGCAAAATTTGAATAACACTTCCCTATTATTCTAAATAACACAACAGTATGGGCTGAAGCTTGATATCAATACTGTTAGTAGCTAGCTTGGTTTACTGAACATGCCATTAAAAATGTGTTGTGCTGTGAAGCTTTGTCAAGGGGATGGTGGAGCACTTCTACTCCTCTGACAGTGAAGTGTCCAGGGACTCTGAGCTTCAGGACTGGATCCACGAGATCTTCATCCATGGGTTCCTTGGAAACAACAAGTCAGGTACGTTACTTATGAAGTATCAGTCAATAAAACCAAGAAAGCTACACTGTTGTGACGTGTTGTATTACCTATCCTTCTCATCCACTGATGTTGCCTCCACAGGAATCCCTAAGCGATTTGACAAAGTGGAGGAAGTTGTCAAATTCATTACCATTATTATCTTCACTGTGTCAGCTCAACATTGCGCCCTCAATATGGGGCAGGTGAGTTAAGGAAGAGAGCAATTAAAGTAGCCAGCTACACACTATAGAATTTCATCAAAAATTGAATTTAGGCTATAATCACATAGTTCATGTTTTGTTTTAATATAGCAATGTTACTTAAACTCAAATGTACTTATTTTGCCTTTTGACCATTGGTTTATACAAGGATGTCTCTCTTTCCTAGTTTGACTATGGTGGTTGGGTACCCAACAACCCCCTGTTACTGCGCAAAGCTCCTCCCACCACGAAGGGGAGCTCAAGCATGAACACCATTTTGGAAGTACTGCCAAACATCAGCACTACTGTTAATAACATGGCTTCCACATGGCTGCTCAGCAAGAGATACTCAGACACAGTGAGTTTGTCCCCTAATTGTTTTACCTTGTAAGTCAAGATCCGCTATGTTTTTAGAGTCATGTCTGTAATATGGTGCAGTCACTGTTGCTTTTGACAAACCCATTCATAAATACGAGTCTGATTTGTTCACTTCTAATCTAAAATATACGTCACTTAAATCATGTTTGTGCTGTCTTCCTTAGATTCCCCTTGGTACATACCCAGATCAACACTTTGATGAGGCTGTCCCCATGCAGATGATTAAGCAGTTCCAAGCAGAGTTGTCCTACCTCAGTCAATCAATCATTAAGAGGAATGCACTACTTACACTACCCTATAACTACCTGAACCCTGCCGAGATGGAGAATAGTGTATCCATATGATTGAGCTTAGGCCCATTCAAATTATTACAGTTTACTTAAAGATGCAGTCTGGGATCTTAAGATTAACAAATTAATAACATATTGTACTGTTGGGTTCTGAGAAAATGGAATATACTTATTCATGTCACTGAGGGAGAGAGGGTAATGTCTAACGTAAACATTATATAAGGTATCCTATTGAAATATTGAGTGCAGGGAAGTGATCACGTGGCAGGCATTGATAAGGGGAGAGAGGCATGGATTAGTGATGAAGGGGGGTCTAGGTCAGGTCACTTTAAGGGAGAAATACAAGTTTAGCACTTAGTGTCCTGCCTAGCAGTAAAGAACCATGTTTGTACAGATGGGTAGGAGGAGACTCAGCCTAGGAGGAAGGGTTAAATATCAGTGCTTGTGAGAAAAGGTTTTTGTATAGTTTTTACTCTGAGAATTAGAATATAACAGTACAAATTCTATTGAAGAAGGCACTGCTTGCTATACACATTAAATGTTTGGGAGTGTGCGACTTTCTTTCTTCTTACGAATTGGATTCGTAACATATCATACTAAATGTACAAAACATAACATATCATACTAAATGTACAAAACATAACATATCATACTACATGGATGGCGTAGTAAACAATTTGATGACGGAGTACACAAAAAATGGGACCTGTTTTGTCTAACTACTGGCTGAAATTATACCAAGGCTCTGGAGCATCACTTCAATCATCAATGATAGCCAAAATGGCTAACCAAATTGAAGATCTAGAAGGCAGTGAAGTCCTGAAGTCACTGAGTACCACAGAGTCCTGGATTAAAGTCGCAAGAAAGGGCTACCAACTTTAGAAAATGGAACTGCAATTGTCTTTATAAAGAATGCATTAATAAAGTGGATTACAAATGAAATCCTCTTTGTATCTCATTCCATACTGAGTCGTATTGTTCATCAGAATGCAGCCCATATTTGAGATGAATGATGATTAAATCCCAAGGACATTGCAGATATGGAAAGTTTTAATAGATAATCCTCATGCTATAATTTGCCCTGTCCACTTGCATGGAACCATACTCCTGTTTGATTCAGACATAGACACACCCCCTTAAGATAGTCAAATGAATGTTCAGAGAGAGAGAAAAAGAGCGCAAAAGAGAAACATTCCACCTGCACTTGTCTACATTCACTAAAGAGTGGTATATATTCTAGTACATTTTTGTCCTATCTCAGGTTTGTTTGTTTTTGCCGTTGACTAAGCATGGCAATACTAGTACAACACCAGTACAAAATATATCTGAGTACTGGTGGCTTTCTGCACTCTTCTACCTCTGACAGTATATATGCCACACTGATCGGAACGGACGGGACAAGTGAGCGCACAAACTTGGCCAACTGTGTCCTAGATGTCATGACTGGAAAGGTGAGTTATGAGCTTTGCGTACCTCACGTTGCTTGACAGTGGCAGATTGTCTTTTTTTGTCTGTATTTTTTGCATATATTTTTTTGAACCCTACAGTGAAACAAATATAAAAGCGAATCGATAACTGAGTTGTTGCAGTTAAGAATTGCAAATATGTGTAATAGCCCTTCACTCAAAGTATACACGACTGATTGTGGTAGAGGCACCATGAAGAAGGCAGATTTTTTTTCTAAAATATCACTTTCAAGGCTGCTTTTAAAAGTGTGATTTCACCTAAAACAAAACTGGCAACTTCAAACAATATACAGGATTATACATAATGTCGATATGAAGATGTTCACAGAATTGGTCAAATAATTTTGGCAACATTGCTGGAGACTAACACGGTGTGCAATATCATGCTGTATGTTCATTCATGAGAGGTAGAGTGTAGTATGTATGTCAAATATTGATAAGGTGAGACATTTGGGTATCTTAAGCACATGTGGGACATTTGCATCAGCCGTTTTCTCTGACCGTGACTGGAAATTAAGATTGTCATGCAAGTGAGTTGGAGTGTTTTTCATATTCACTCACCATCATTGTAGAGTCTCGAGGATGATGGCATTCTATACTAGTAGTGACATGTATAAGGTGACAGGCCTCAAGGAGGATAGTCTCCTAAAACATTTTTATAGTATTTTTAAAAGGTTAGTTCACTTCCAGGTGCCACCTTGACAGCCCCAGAAGTGAACTTTTTTGCTCATGTGGATTTTTACACTGTTTGGCTCTGCTGTAAAAATGGCATGTTGGACAAAAAACCTTTTGGGCAAAATAAAAAATATTTTGGTCAAAATTACTTGCCTTATGTAGGCCTAAACACATCTCCATTCTCTACAGACAGGGACCTACACTGTGACCACCGCCTCAAGTCTGGGGCAACTCCTCCTGGTTAAGCTGGAGAAAGAGCAGTACCTGTTCCTGCCAGAAAACAAGTGGTTCTGCTCCAAGGTTGTCGTGACGACACCTGAGCATGATGTCATCTACTTCCCCTGTTACAAATGGGTGTCCAGAGGGGAGGTTGTGGAGCTGAGAGGAGGAAAAGGTGTGCCCTGAATCAGCATTTATTCAGGGAATATAATACCCTAGTCAATGTTATTTATCATATAAGTTCTGCATAGCTGTATAACTTATATTGCAAGAATGTAGCTAAGATGTGATACATTTGCCTACTTTGCTCATCCTCTGTCATCCTTCTATGCCTCTCCACTTCACAGCCAGGAAGGTTTTTGAGGATGAGCTCCCTCTACTGGTGCACCATCGTAAAAAGGAGCTGGAGCATCACAAGAAACTGTTCCAGTGCGTTTTTCACTTCCCAGCTCAACACACTGACATAACTGTCCATCTGTATAATGCTGTAGATTACTGTGTGTATATGTACACATGTCTCTGTAACTGTATCAACACACTGACATAACTGTCCATCTGTATAATGCTGTAGATTACTGTGAGCACATGTACACATGTCTCTGTAACTGTATCAACACACTGACATAACTGTCCATCTGTATAATGCTGTAGATTACTGTGAGCACATGTACACATGTCTCTGTAACTGTCCATCTGTATAATGCTGTAGATTACTGTGAGCACATGTACACATGTCTCTGTAACTGTTCACATTTCTTTGTTTCAATAAGTGCGTGTTCTTGTCCCACCCTCAGGTGGAATGAGTTTGCTGAGGGACTTCCCCACATTAACAGTGCCAAAGAACTCTCAGCCCTTCCTGCTGAAGTTCTCTTTTCCTTTTCCAAAGAGGTAGAGACCATCTACACAAGAGAATCAGGGTAGGTTCAAAGCAGTGCATAGAACCCACCAATATAAAACCCACCAGTGCATAAAACCCACCAAAACCCACCAGTGTAGCATTCTTCCATCTAAAGATGCAAACACAAAACCATCCCTAAGACTGTGAGGTGGTAATGACATAACATGAAGGAAATATCCCTGTAACCTTTCACCTTTCGCCTTCAACCCCATCTACCCTCTTCCAGAATGTTTGAGCTCAAACTGAAGGGCCTTGCAGACTCCACCGAGCAGTGGAAAGACTTGGATAAGATGAAAAAAGTATTCTGGTTCAGAAAGACACCCATCTCAGGTAAAAGAGCAGACCCCTCAAGTTAAAACATCAAACACAGGGTGCATTATTAGATGTAATTGCAGCAAACAGCAACTTTCTCTTACATCAGTGGGCCCTACCAGCTTAAAAATGATACCAAATGTCCTTGCTCTTCAAAACCATACACTTATTAGGCTAGTGCATACTGCCATAACTCTGTCCTAGTGAGACGTGTTTGTTGAATCAATCTAGAGATGTGTTTAAGCTTACACGGGCATAATACCTCCATCCTAGAATATGTCTCTGAGCACTGGAAGGAGGATGACTTTTTTGGGTCCCAGTTTCTGAATGGAACCAACCCCAATGTGATCCAGCGCTGCACAACGCTTCCCCCCAACTTCCCTGTCACGGACGAGATGGTACAGCCCTTCCTGGAGGACGGGAGTTCCCTGGCGACGGAGATGCAGGTATGAAAAACAAGTTGGTCTTGGCCACGCCTTGGATCTCTAAATATGCTGTATAGATTTGTATTTTATCACACGTGGGTGGTGCTAGTTAACAATACAATGGAGTTAGAGGAAGGGTTTCTTCCCCTAAACTGGTGGTAAAATGTAATTTGGTGTTGCACAGGGTTCATTGCTTGTGCCCCTGCTGTTCCCTTATACAACCCCTTGATACCTTAAATCGTATATTTTGTCTTTCTGCTAGTAGGAGCCATTGTGTGAGCGTCATGAACTACTATAACTACTTTAAGTAAATTAAATTAGACCACAAACTTCCATCAAGCCTTAACTTCCATCTTCTTTTGTCCTCCCTACAGAAAGGAAACATATTTATTTGCGATTATAAGAGGCTTGAGGGTGTGCCAACCCGGGTGGTAAATGGTGAACCACTGCCTCTCACTGCTGCTCTCTGCCTGTTCTACAATAACCTGGGGGGCAATCTGACACCTATCGCCATCCAGGTACACACACCTGCACCAATGGCATACTTAAGTGACATAGACATTAGGGTCAAATGGTAAACTAAAACATGCAGCTGTCTTCAGAAAATGTTCTAGACAATTCAGCATAAAGCTAAAAAATACAGATGTAGGGTCTTAATTTGATCACCTTGTTGCAGGAAAACTTTTAGTATATTTGAGGTTTAAAGGGACTTCTGAAGTTTGTAATTTCCACTTTGAAATTTCAGACTGGATTTTCCCTTACCAAAAAAGTATAACAACCCTACAAAAATGTCCATTAATTATAATCCACTTAATAATTCACATTTCCTGTTGCTGAAGGATTATTTTCCTCCTGTAGCAAACTCGCTCAAATTAAGATCCTACATCTGTAGTACCATCCTAACTGTTCCACAAAGCTCAACCAAATGTCATTAGAAAAAAAAGAATAAAACAACCATTAAACAACAATTTAAAAATAATTTAAAAACGAGAGAAAGAATGTCTTGTTAACAGAAAAGAAAGGAAAAAACATGCTAAACGCTTCTTCTCAAAACAAAGCTACTTTCCATAGTTATCATTACATCACAGCCCCTAATCAATGTCATGTATGTACAGTATTCAAGGCTATTTAAATTATAGATCTGAGAAGGGAGAGTCAGTCCATGTTTGGATCCATATTTGAATGTTGATATGACATTAATACGTTTATTTGCCAAAATGCTACATGTTTGTGTATTGAGAATTGTACCTGAACAATGTTGTCATAAAAGTTATTCCTTTGGTTCTGGGTTTCTCTGACCTCACAGCTGCAGCAGCAGCCCTCTCAGCAGAATCCCATATATCTGCCTAGCGACTCTGAGCACGACTGGCTGCTAGCCAAGATGTTTGTGAGGAACGCAGATTTCATTGAACACCAGAATAGCTATAATCTGCTGGGCACTCATTTACTGGCTGAAGCCTTTGCTATGGCAACCTTCCGGAGCCTTCCTATCATGCACCCTCTCCACAAGGTATGACAACCTGACACAGACTGGGGTCCCACCAAACAATCAACTATCAAAAAGTGTCTTGTTTCAAGATGGAATCCTCAATAGGGGAAATAGCACCATTGTCCGCCCCAGCACCTTTGTTATTGTTTTTGTTGTGTGGATGAAACGGACGTGAACTGCGTCGATCAGTGTGGTAAAACAAATTGCAATACATATTCTCCTGTTCTGTCACGTGTGCAATGATATTCAAGGGAAAAACACAGTGTTTTCGTTGTTTGCAGTAACTTATTTGTTTTTATAATATCCCAAACGGATGTGGCATTTTCACCATTAATGATTAAATTTTTTACTTCAATTTACTATGTTAAAATAATGGGATATCAATATGTTAAACATGACCCGGGGCAGTGAAAAACATGATTATCCTGTCTTTTATATATTTTTCCAAACTATGAGGTTGAAATAATACAGTGATATTGTGAACATGGTGATAATTCCCTTTAAGTGCAAGAGGTGTTGGAAAAGAAATACTGAAATTTCAGTTTGTTTTGATGGGAAGGAGTTTCGACCTGCCTGGTGACATCATCAAGTGGTAAATGAATTAATAGACCAATAAGAAAGAGCATTCCAAGCCTTTTTAGTTTTTAGTTTCCCCTTTCCCACTTAGACCACTCCCAGACAGTCCTAGCAGAATTCTTGCTTGAGAAATTGCTCCTTGCTAAGAAGCTACTTGTGTTTCTTTTTGACCATTTTAATTGAAACAATCACAGTAAGGTACTTTATTATTACTCAGAAATGATTTGATATTGAGATATAAATGGCTGCATTGGACCTCTTAAGGACCCCTTTTTTTCACCAACACCGATCCCGAATACGTTTTTAACAAAGATTTTTCAATGTATATTTGTAACTTTCTTTACTTCCCTCTTCCTAATTGTCTGTACTCGGTCCAGTTGCTGATTCCCCACTTCCGTTATACCTTGCCGGTAAACACCATTAGCCGTGAAATACTTTTTGGACCTGAAGAAGGCTTAACTAAGGTATTTAAATACAGTAAAAGTATACACAGCTTAAAAGCTAACCCAATAGACATTACTACCCTAACGATAATAAATGCATATTTTATTGAAGTGTCCCAAAAATTACAAAAAAGTGAACATTTATCCAGGACACCACTTTAGGACTGGAGGGGTTGAAGGAACTCTTGAAAAGGGCACACTCAGAAATCACCTACAGCTCCCTCTGTCTGCCGGAGAACATTGTTGCACGAGGACTGGAGTCCATCCCTAACTTCTACTACAGGGAGGACGGCCTGAAGCTGTGGAACATCATCAACAGGTGGAGCTATGGCTACACTGATGGACATATCAGTAATACCTTAGTAACCTTAATGCCCAATTAAATCATTGTATTGTAAAAAATAAAACAAACATATATAAGTGCTTGATTGTTGTGATGTGAAGCTTTGTCCAGGGGATGGTGGAGCACTTCTACTCCTCTGACAGTGAAGTGTCCAGGGACTCTGAGCTTCAGGACTGGATCCACGAGATCTTCATCCATGGGTTCCTTGGAAACGGAAAGTCAGGTATGATGACTCATCAAATGAACAGATGAAATGTCACTGTTGTAGTTCTATTGTTTAAGATCCTTCTCCTCATCCGCTGATGTCACCTTCCCAGGAATCCCTGAACGTTTTGACACAGTGAAGGAAGTCATCAAATTCATCACCATGGTGATCTTCACTGTGTCAGCACAACATTCTGCTGTCAGCATGGGACAAGTGAGATGAGGAAGAGAGCAAAACAAGTTAACAAATTACATTGCAGGACTGATAAGTATATATATTGTATATATAAAATATGTATTTTTATTTAAAAAACATAAATAATATATATATATATATTTTTTTGTTTGTTTGTTTTGTTTACATATGACTACTTTCTCTTTCCTAGTTTGACTACTGCAGCTGGGTACCCAACAGCCCCATATTTCTATGCAAAGCTCCTCCCACCACTAAGGGGTGCTCTAGCATGAGCACCATTTTTGAGACACTGCCAGATGTCGGCTCAACAGTGAGGGGAATGGCTTCCACATGGCTGCTCAGCAAGAAATACTCAGACTTTGTGAGTTTTGACCTCAATGATTTGACCCTCTTAGATATGGGAATTTTTTGAGTCATATCTTTGATGTGCTGTGGTCACTGTTGCTGCAGTCATTGACCCTGTTTGAATACAATTGCGTCCTTCCTTTCTCCCTTCCCACCCTATTTGTTTGAGGTAATCACAGGTCTCTGTGTGGGTTAGGTGAAAACATTGTTTCCACCAGAGGAGGCTGGTGGGAAGAGCTATAGGAGGATGGGCTCATCGTAATGGCTGGAATGGAATGGATAGAACAGAGTCATGTGGTTTGCATATGATTCATGTGTTTGATACTGTTCCAATTATTCCTTTCTAGCCATTACATTGAGCCAGTCCTCCTATAGCTCTTCCCACCAGCCTCCTCTGGTTTCCTCCCCATTGCTTTCACCAATCTCACATTTACAGATCAGCTATTTCCTCAAGGAAATAAGAAAAGAAGGGTGTATTTTTAAAGTATTCAAACAGGGACATTGTTGCTCAAGTCTAGTCTATACCTGACACCAATGAAGTGGTGGGAAAAGTAGATTTGTCATACTTGAGCAAAGATACCTTCATCGAAAACGACTCAAGTAAAAGTGACAGTCACCCAGCAAAATACTACTTGAGTAAGAATTTTAAAGTATAAATATACTTAAGTATCAAAAGTAAATGTAATTGCTAAATATAATAGGCAGTGGCATACTCCAATACTCAGACATAATGTACAAATTAAGTATTTGTGTTTAGTGAGTCCACCAAGTCAGAGGCTGTAGTTATGACCAGGGATGTTCTCGTGAATTGGACAATTTTCCTGTTCTGTTAAGCATTCAAAATGTAACGAGTACTTTTGGGTGTCAGGGAAAATGTATGAAGTAAAAAGTACATTATTTTCCTTAGGAATGTAGTGGACTAAAAGTAAAAGTTGTCAAAAATCTGAATAGTAAAGTAAAGTATAGATACCTCAAAAAACAACTTACTGTAAGTAGTACTTTAAAGTATTCCTAATGAAGTACTTTACCCCACTGCTCCAATGATCCGACAGGCCTAATCATCACAAATACATAACTCACTCATTTGCTTCTTCTTATATCTGGAGATTTTCTTCTCCCACAAAGTAATAAATTGGAATATCGTCTGTTTTCCTCAGATCCCCCTTGGCTCATACCCAAATCAATACTTTGATGAGACTGATGGATACTTTGACGTGACCAAGCAGATGATGAAGCACTTTCAGGCTGAGTTATCCTACCTCAGTGAGTCGATCACTGAGAGGAATTCCATATTTACACCACCTTATAACTACCTGAACCCTGCCGAGATGGAGAATAGTGTATCTATGTGAGCCGGTTCATGTTACCATAATGACTGAGCATGCAAAGTTGCTCGCAAGCCCTGTAGTACAGGGCATAGTAGTGTGTCCAAGGAATACAGTATACCCTGCTGCCAATAACCAGTTATGCAAATCTGTTACTAATTATGATCATCAAAGTGAACATTTTATGTAACCTTTGGAAAGATGGAGAATGTAAATATACTCCATCTTGTCTTCTTTGGTCTCAATAACCATGTTTTATTGCACTTCCTCTCAAGTTAACAGGTGGTAGTGAGCAGCTTTATGTACTTTTAATGATCAAATAAATTAAAGTTTGTCTGATTCACTGAGAAGCTCTATGGTGCTGATAAAAATATATGAAAGAGCTAGACAAACACAAGGAGGATCATGAAAGGTGTTATTGAAGATTCATTTTATTAAACAGCAACAAAATCACATGCATTGTTGGGACAGCTCCATGTGACCACGCATGACTTCTCTTCCTTTGTTTTGTGTGTTGTGGTCACTTTCTGGTCCAACCCACTGGTCCTTCAAGTTCAGTTTGCACATATTGATGCTTTTGGTACATTGGTATAAGAGTGACCAGGGACTTGCACATTCCTTTAAAGTGCTATGGAAAATAACTTGCTGAAATGCAAGACAGTGAAAATATTTATATTTCTTTCTATGTATAGTCAGTATTTGTCCAAGAAAATCATGTTACCAAAATAGGGGCACGATTTAAACACCAACAAACCATGCAAGTTAAATAGTACTAATTTACATCTAGTATGGATACACTGCAGGTCAAGAAACCTACTGTAACCGTGTGTCAAGCAGATCAAGTATTATTTCATACATTAAGGCTCTTCAACCGTCATACAACACGGGACACAGGGAGAATCACAATTGCATACTGCTGACATCCTCTCCTCCTCAAAACCCATTGGATGAGAAAGCCAGAGGTCCCTCCTCTCTGACCTTCTCCTCCAATTGGTTTTGAGAGGAGGAGAGGACACAAGTAGTATGCAATTGAGATTCTCCCACATTATTTTTCAATATAAAAAAATACATGTAACATCAAAACCTATGGTATTAAATTACACAGTGTAGCTAACAGAGGTTAGGTCATGTGTTGCTCCTGGAGTTTCAAGATGGAGAGGAGGGATCTGTCTCTGGCGGTGCACATGGACGGCAGTGGAACGGCCTCCATCTTGCGCTCGATGGTGTTGTAGCGGCACGTCCTCAGATGGTCGGACATGCTGGAGACTTCGGCGAACCGCCACTCGATAACGGGGCTGAAGGCAGTGCTGAATCTCCACACCTGCCCAAACAGAACAAGAGAGTATTGATAAGAGGGCAAGAGAGTTCAATCCAGTAGTATTAGCCTATACATGCAAACATTTAAATGGGGTATAGGGTAAGGGATTTAACATCAGTGCTATTGTACATGTGTCAGTGTCGAAATAAGAAGACCCTATCGTGGCAGTGGCACGCTAAAATCCCAGACTGGGAATGTAAATCCTCAGATGTGGTTGTAAATATGGCTGTAAACTATAATACTGGCGGTCTAAAAATCTAACTTTTGCACATCTTACACCTGGTGGTCCAGTTTCAGCCAACAAATGTGAGTTATTTAGTTACCCTGTCTTTGATCTGCCATGAGAAGGTTCCATTTGGGTACTGCCTCCTCTCCCAACGTAGTTCCACTATCCCCCGGGACTGCAGCAGGCTAGCACACACATCCCTCATGGTCCGCGACACCACGGACAGCTGGCACAGGCTGAAGCCGTCTAGGAAGCGGGCCACATGTTCCAGCACCTCAAAGGGTAGCCCACTGAACTGGTCTGATTGGGTCTCGCCCAATGGTTCCCCCCCAACGGGGCTTGGCTGCACCCCAAATGACCGAAGGTTCCGGTCATGGATGACCTTTGAACCCTGGGATGAGGGGCAGAACCTGCGCTGGGAGTAGGTGCAGCCGTAGTAAGCCAGGGGACAGCGGTGCTCCATCCAACCGTTGAGGCCCGCGTGGATGTCCTCGTGGACGTTCTTGAAGTGGGAGGAGTACTCATCCCTGCGGAACAGCTGGCCACAAACGAAGGAGAACATTTGCTGGAGACGATTACATGGCATGTTCCGGATCTGTGGAACCTCCTCTAGAACCAGGTCCAGGCGGAGGGTGCGGAAGGGGCTGGGGTAGGATAGTTGGGGCGCGTGGTCGCAGGCAGCCGCAGACGCTACGTCGCCCACCCTTGTGCTGGTCACCAAGATGGCCGCTGGGAAAGTGAAGGTCTGCGTGCCGAAGTCGACGTGGAAGCCATCGACATAGGTCGTTTCAGATATTCTGCGGCACTTGCGAGACTCCTCCAGGCAGAAGAGGAGGGCTGCTGTGATCAGGTCGATCTCCCCCAGGCCCATGGGGTCGTCCTCCTGCTCCAGGTCTGATGTATCCACTGCCTTGTCCTCCATTTTGGGTCTAAACCTAACCCGGACCCTTCGTCCATTGGACAGAGCAAACTGGCCCAAGCCTCTGAGCAACTGGTGGTTCTGGAACTTCCTCTCCAGCCCTCTGTCCTCTAGGACCACGTGGCTGGCCCTGTGTGCAATACCCTGGTGGATATGCAGGGGTGGTGCTAGTGGAGGGTCTGGGTGAGACTGGGGTTGTGTCTGTGACTGAGACACACAGGACCCTTGAGGCACAGGTGACAGATTCAAGTCATCTTGCACCTTGACTAGGCATACTGTTTCACTGGTGGACCAACTGGTTCCAGGCTGTTGCTGGTCTGCTGAATCTGAACCTAAGACCTGCTCCTGTGGCCTCTTCTGGGAGCCTTCCCCACTCAAACAACCATTACATAGGCTATGTCCATCCATCCTCTCAACACTCTTTGAGGTCCTACCTAAAAGCTCCATCTGCATGTTGCCATCAGCAACAACATTCATGGCAACCTCACTGTCGGTTCTGCTGACCACTCTCAGCGGTCCGACTGATGATCCTGCCTCAGCATCTTTCATATCAACATTAATAGAGTCTGCATCTTCCAATTGGTGGAAGCTGCTGTTAGGTTCTGCCTGAAGGTGAGAGGGGGCTCCGTTGATTGGGTCTGTGTATTTTACTGTGTTGCCGAGGTCACCCAGGGCTGTGACCAGGCTCCTCCTTAGCTGGACTGTAGCCTGGTGGAGTTGGTGCAGCTGTCCATAGCACTCCTTCAAATTCACACCCTCAGCTACAGGACCTTTGACCTCCAGTCTGTTGTGAAGCAGCAGCTCCTCATTCCTGTCACTGCTGTTCTCGCTATGCTGAGGCCCCAGCACTGCTCCTCCGTTGATGTGTTGCGCTGTGTTGTCAGAGGTGTTGTTAGCGCTGCTGAGGACGTCCAACGCGGCGGCAAGGCTCCTTGCCGTCTCCACTGTGGCCTCGTACAGCTTGCTATACCGCTCCTCGTTCAAACCGTTTATTCCATTGGCAATTTTATCCTTTGCTGAGCCCAGCGGTGGTGTCAATGGTGGTTGTGAATGCGTTGTCATTGGTGGTGGTGACTGCGGCGTCAATGGTGGCGGTGACTGCGGCGTCAATGGTGGCGGTGACTGCGGCGTCAATGGTGGCGGTGACTCAGAAGTGGCAGCTATAGGGTCGGCCACCACCAGCACAGCCGAGTCCGAAGCAGTGTCCCTTCTCGCTCTCTACGGCAACAACCGTTGGCTGTCTTTCAACCGTGGGCGCCATGGCGACCACCTTGAGGGACTCGATCAGTGTGTGTTGGTCCTGCAGGGCGAGCGCCATGTCCAGCTGCTCTGTCTCCTCCACCCCCCAGCTCAGGCTCTCGTATGAGGTGTAGTCCAGGCAGCTGATCGGCCACCTGTTCCACTCCATGGTGCAGCACACCACGCCCGCTGGGCACACCTCCAGATGCGCGGGAATCCGGGTCCGCACCAGGGTGGCAGGGCAGCCAAAGCCACTGTTCAGGCAGGGCACCCTCTCCAGGGGGCAGAGGAGGCGGTGCTCGGGTCCTTTGCAGGTGTGGAAAATGGCCCCGCAGACCAAGGGACAGGTGACCAGGTCACAGGAGATACCAGGTTCAGGCCTGGTCATGCACCTCTGACTCAGGCAGGTCACACAGTGGGTATGTTGCAGCGCCATCTTTAAGAAGAGGGGGAGTAGAGTTTCTGGAGGGGTGTAAGGTAGAGCAGGGAGGTGTGGTGATGCGAAGGGAAGAGTCCACAACACAGAGGAAAAAGGAGACAATATACACAGGAATGAATGTTAATTTGTGTGTACAAGCGGGTGCATACAATACAGTACACTAGTCATTTCAATTTGGTTGAAAAATATCAAACCCAGCCATTCATTCCTCAAGTAGCAACAGTGTAGCAAGGAATAATTTGGATAGGAAATGATGAATCTACAGTAGGTTAGCTCAGTTCAATACCTAAGCTAAAGAGCGAGCTAGCTTAGCTATGTTGAGTCATTGTAACACCAATAGCCTAATAATAACTTGGCTGACCAGCTACTTAGCCTAAATTAGCCGCAATCTAGCCAGCTTTGTCAGCAAAGGAAAACAAGCCAGCTATTAAGGTTCAGCTTGATAAACCAAAAGCAAACCTAATGAATGAAGAAATACTATTTGAAGGACTGATTTCACAGACAGGTCATGCTGATGGTGGGATTCGGTGTAGCTGTTGAGACAACTCCTAACATAGCAAGAAGACCGTGTCGCAGTCTGAGTGACGAAAGAGCCACTAACTTTCAGCTGTCCCATGAACAACTCAGAAAGAAACTTCAATTATTGGCTAATTACCGTAGCGTTGACGTGGCTCAAACTCAACGACTATAGCAATCCAGCTACGTGTCCGTTCATATTACATTTACAAATGGATGTAAACAACCTTTTTCCTATACATCTCCCCTCTTGTCTTTCAACCAACCTCCCTATGCGTTGTCCGCTGTTGCTTCTCCCTCTATTCTAAACTGAGAGATGATCCTAGGGATGTGTGTTCCCATTGGACAATGGTTGTCATGTGGGTCGGGGTGTTCCTTCCTTCTTATAGAAGTTTGCGAGATAGGTCAAAAAAATGAATTCATCTTCAACCTAGGAAGTTTGGCCTGTGAAGTTTTCATAAAACTACTCTTATTTACATCTCTATGTAATCGTATACCATATCTTCATACCACTTTTTTATATTAGGTAGTAATGCGATTCTTGATTAGCAACTTGAAATTAGCAACTTGTGTCATTTTGATATCCTTAGCTGAGACGCTAGTTGATGTCGTCATCACGCAGCAGGCACGTAATGATAAAATCGTCAACATCCGATTCAGGAGCGGGGCATGGCTTTTTGCGATGTAAGTACAGTGATCAATGAATTATACATTGCAAAATCTTTTTAAAAATGCATGTCGAACTATCAATCTACCGACACATAAATTAATTTAGAAGGATTTAGAAAAAATAAAGGCTAGATCTACACCATAGTAATGAATGCAGCTTTCTATAGTCTTGACAACTATTCTGTCTGCTAAACGTTAGTCGAGCAAGCTAATTCAGGAAAGCCAGAAGACCAATTGCAGACTTTCATAGTCAAATCTCAGAATAGCCATTGGATTTTAAAACATCTCATTCTATCTTTTTTGTTTAGTAGCGTTATACCAGACCACGTGATAAGCAATACCACCTCCAGAGAAGAACAGATATAGCCCTTGGTTCACTCCAGACCTGACTGCGCTCGACCAGCACAAAAACACCCTGTGGCCGACT
Source organism: Oncorhynchus gorbuscha (assembly GCF_021184085.1). Lineage (NCBI taxonomy): Eukaryota > Metazoa > Chordata > Actinopteri > Salmoniformes > Salmonidae > Oncorhynchus > Oncorhynchus gorbuscha. The sequence goes on from NC_060186.1 coordinate 59,752,728, forward strand.
GCAATAGCATCGAATAGTCCCCGTGATATGCAACTGTTCAGGGAAGTCAAGAACCAATACACACAGTCAGTCAGGAAAGCAAAGGCTAGCTTTTTCAAACAGAAATTTGCATCCTGTAGCTCTAACTCCAAAAAGTTTTGATACACTGTAAGGTCCATGGAGAACAAGAGACCTCCTCCCAGCTGTCCACTGCACTGAGTCTAGGTAACACTGTCACCACCGATAAATCCCCGATAATCGAGAATTTCAATAACCATTTATTGAAATTACTGAAAAAATGACTTTATTTACTGAAATTACTTTATTTATAGAAAACCAACATTTTCAGACAAGATAGAACTGCCAAAGGGGGCGGTATTGCAATCTACTGCAAAGATAGCCTGCAGAGTTCTGTCCTATTATCCAGGTCTGTACCCAAACAATTTGAACTTCTACTTAAAAATCCACCTCTCTAAAAACAAATCTCTCACCGTTGCCGCTTGCTATAGACCACCCTCTGCCCCCAGCTGTGCTCTGGACACCATATGTGAACTGATTGCCCCCATCTATCTTCAGAGCTCGTGCTGCTAGGCGACCTAAACTGGAACATGCTTAGCCATCCTACAATCTAAGCTTGATGCCCTCAATCTCACACTAATTATCAATGAACCTACCAGGTACCGCCCCAAAGCCGTAAACACAGGCACCCGCATAGATATCATCCTAACCAACTTGCCCTCTAAATACACCTCTGCTGTTTTCAACCAAGATCTCAGTGATCACTGCCTCATTGCCTGCATCCGTAATGGGTCAGCAGTCAAACGACCTCCACTCATCACTGTCAAACGCTCCCTGAAACACTTCAGCGAGCAGGCCTTTCTAATCGACCTGGCTGGGGTATCCTGGAAGGATATTGATCTCATCCCGTCAGTAGAGGATGCCTGTTTTTTTTTTTTTTTTAAATGCCTTCCTAACCATCTTAAATAAGCATGCCCCATTCAATAAATTTAGAACCAGGAACAGATATAGCCCTTGGTTCTCTCCAGACTGCCCTTAACCAACACAAAAACATCCTATGGCATTCTGCATTAGTATCGAACAGCCCCAGTGATATGCAAATTTTCAGGGAAGCTAGAAACCAATATACACAGGCAGTTAGAAAAGCCAAGGCTAGCTTTTTCAAGCAGAAATTTGCTTCCTGCAACACAAACTCAAAAAAGTTCTGGGACACTGTAAAGTCCATGGAGAATAAGAACACCACCTCCCAGTTGCCCACTGCACTGAAGATAGGAAACACTGTCACCACCGATAAATCCACTATAATTGAGAATTTCAATAAGCATTTTTCTACGGCTGCTCATGCTTTCCACCTGCCTACCCCTACCCCGGTCAACAGCACTGCACCCCCCACAGAAACTCGCCCAAGCCTTCCCCATTTCTCCTTCTCCCAAATCCAGTCAGCTGATGTTCTGAAAAAGCTGCAAAATCTGGACCCCTACAAATCAACCGGGCTAGACAATCTGGACCCTTTCTAAAATTATCTGCCGAAATTGTTGCCACCCCTATTACTAGCCTGTTCAACCTCTCTTTTGTGTCGTCTGAGATTCCCAAAAATTGGAAAGCAGCTGCGGTCATCCCCCTCTTCAAAGGGGGGGACACTCTTGACCCAAATTGCTACAGACATATATACAACCTGCCCTGCCTTTCGAAAGCCAAGTTAAACAGATCACCGACCATTTCGAATCCCACCGTACCTTCTCTGCTGTGCAATCCGGTTTCCGAGCTGGTCACGGGTGCACCTCAGCCACGCTCAAGGTACTAAACGATATCATAACCGTCATCGATAAAAGATAGTACTGTGCTGCCGTCTTCATCGACCTGACCAAGGCTTTCGACTCTGTGAATCACCGTATTATTATCGGCAGACTCAGCAGCCTTGGTTTCTCAAATGACTACCTCGCCTGGTTCACCAACTACTTCTCAGACAGAGTTCAGTGTTTCAAATCGGAGGGCCTGTTGTCCGGACCTCTGGCAGTCTCTGTGGGGGTGCCACAGGGTTCAATTCTCGGGCCGACTCTGTTCTCTGTATATATCAATGATGTCGCTCTTGCTGCTGGTGATTCCCTGATCCACCTCTATGCAGACGACACCATTCTGTATTCATCTGGCCCTTCTTTGGACACTGTGTTAAAAAACCTCCAAACAAGCTTCAATGCCATACAACACTCCTTCCGTGGCCTCCAACTGCTCTTAAACGCTAGTAAAACTAAATGCATGCTTTTCAACCGTTCGCTGCCCGCACCTGCCCGCCCGACTAGCATCACTACTCTGGACAGTTCTGACTTAGAATATGTGGACAACTACAAATATCTAGGTGTCTGGCTAGACTGTAAACTCTCCTTCCAGACTCATATTAAACATCTCCAATCCAAAATTAAATCTAGAATTGGCTTTCTATTCCGCAACAAAGCCTCCTTCAGTCACGCCACCAAACATTCCCTGGTAAAACTGACTATCCTACCAATCCTCGACTGCGGCAATGTCATTTACAAAATAGCCTCCAACACTCTACTCAGCAAATTGGATGCAGTCTATCACAGTGCCATCCGTTTTGTTACCAAAGCCCCATAAACCACCCACCACTGCAACCTGTATGCTCTAATCGTCTGGCCCTCGCTACATATTTGTCGCCAGACCCACTGGCTCCAGGTCAACTATAAGTCTTTGCTATGTAAAGCTCCGCCTTATCTCAGCTCACTGGTCATGATAACTACATCTACCCTTAGCACACGCTCCAGCAGGTATATCTCAGGGGTCATCCCCAAAGCCAACACCTCTTTGGCCGCCTTTCCTTCCAGTTCTCTGCTGCCAATGACTGGAACGAATTGCAAAAATCGCTGAAGCTGGAGACTTATATTTCCCTCACTAACTTTAAACATCAGCTATCCGAGCAGCTTACCGATCGCTGCAGCTGTACATAGCCCATCTGTACATAGCCCATCCAATCTACCTACCTCATTGTTTTTATTTAATTTTCTGCTCTTTTGCACACCAGTATTTCTACTTCCACATCATCATCTGCACATCTATCACTCCAGTGTTAATTTGCTAAATTGTAATTACTTTGCTACTACGGCCTATTTATTGCCTTACCTTCTCACGCCATATGCACACACTGTATATAGACTTTATTTTTTTCAATTGTGTTATTGACTGTACGCTTGTTTATTCCATGTGTAACTCTGTGTTGTTGTTTGTGTCGCACTGCTTTGCTTTATCTTGGTCAGGTCGCAGTTGTAAATGAGAACTAGTTCTCAACTAACGTACCTGGTCAAATAAAGGTAAAATAACAATATATATATATATTTTTTAAATCACTGCATTAAATCTCTGCAAGTCATTCTATTTGATTTATTTATTGAACCTTTATTTAACTAGGCAACTCCGTTAAGAAGAAATTCTTATTTACAATGGCGGCCTACCAGGGATAAGTGGGTTAACTGCCTTGTTCAGGGGCTGAACGACAGATTGTTTTACCTTGTCAGCTCGGGGATTCAATCCAGCAACATTTCTACCCTTTCTAACCACTAGGCTATCTGCCGCCTCTATAACTCCAAGCTATGTATTTTAGGTATATGGTTATTTTATGACTTGGGGTTGTTGGTTATTGTTTTAATAGACTTTACGTTACATTACAGAAAGAAAGCACACTGCACCTAAAGGAAATATCTTAAGTTGACCGATTGTGGGAAGTACTATAGTATGACTACTGTTAGCTCAAGGGACAAAGCACTCTTTACCTCTCCTCTAGTCACCTGCTACTTCATAGCCCTTTATGTGGCCCTAGAGTCATACAATTTAAAGCTAAAACAAATCTATAGCTGTAAAGTATGTTGTCTCCAGATGGGCAGAGGTAAAACAGACGGGGCAAATGTTCACTAATGGCCTGCTACAACGCTGCTGCAGATGCTATACCATCCAGCTACAATGCTGCTGCAGATGCTATACCTTCCATCGTCTTCTTCAAAGGGTCAGACCAAATGTCTAACCTCAACTTATTTGATTCAGCTTACCATTATGAAGTGTTCCACTACTCATCTGAAATTGGGGATTTGGACAAAACGTTTTTCAAAGGGTGGTATCATTTATTCGTTTATTTTCCCGTGAAGGACCGTCCGCTTGTGCTGTTTGTCAAAGAAGAAACAGATCTACTTGACTCTGATATTATAAATGAAGCAGGCAGTGATGGTGTGATATTGTTCAGTATCTACCTGCCACCAGACTTTCCCCCTGTCCTGCAGCCACTAACCATGGAGTTCTTTGGGCTCTTCAAGGCTGAGTTTTTCAGGGAAGCTTGTGACATCCCCCTCTTTATAGGGACTTTGTCCTTAGGCACATAGTTGCCACAGTGTTGAAGCAGACATAGGATGCTTTTGAAACTGAGAGGATTGTGAAGGATGGGTTCGGGAGGACAGGTATCTTTCTATTTGACCACCATGTCATGGCTAGGTCCGTATGGTGTGGGAGGGAAAAGATGAGGCCCGAGTTCGGTTCTGCTGGACCCTGTGATGATGGGCCAAAGGAAAAACGACCCAAACTTGTGACAGACAAGTGTGACAGACAGTTCTTATGACAATAAGAAGGCATTAAAGGCAAGTTCTCTATATAACAACTACTTTGAGTCTCGGGAATATCCCGTGATTAATTTACACAAAATTAATATAACGTCATGTCACCATTGTATTGGTACATGTTGATCTTGTGATTTACAGGTGGAATCTGACGCCAAACCGGTGTTGCCTGGGTCGTTTCTGCCAGTTTCTCTGCCAGCAGAGTCTGTTAAGAAAGGAGATATTAGATGTGGTGGTTAAAAATAGGAGGAAATTAAGGAGGAGTTGAATGTTGTCAGACATATCTGCAATAGACCCAAATATTTTGAATAATGCCAATAATCAACATTAGATGATCATTATCAAGGAAAAACTGTCATGCTCCACTTTTCATACTGTATACCCACCCTGATCACAAGAGCCAGCTATAGTTCAATTGAAGTGTGTTTAGCATTTCTAGCATGTTAGCAGTTTGTAATTAGAAGTTTTACTTTGAAGCCTTCATAATTTTTCTGTTCTGATGACTTCATTGCAGTATTTTCCAAGAGATCACAGCCATGACTCCATTGAGAGATGGGATGAGACTTCGGGCCCTGACGATATATCGGAAGCGTCCCAGGAGATAACGGAGGATTCTTCAGACTTATCAGACGGCCCTGATGAATTGTTTGACATCAAACAGATTTAGAATACGTTGACGAAGAAGAAGAGGTACTTATCACTTGGCCTGATATGGAACAGAATTCCAAGACCAACATCAGAATCTATTGTAAAACAGGGGGAGAATGTAGCCTCTGTTCGTTCATACACGTGTTTATCTCTGTTTTGTTGCAGTTACCTGGAACTTCACAAGCTATGAGAGGAAAAGCATCTTCAAAGTCACTGCTGCCAGAGAAACAGTCACCTCATGGTGAAACATTTTTAATTGCACTATTGGGCCCAATCTAAGTGTCTAACCACAGAAACATAGGTTAGAATGGTCTCATTTGAATTTTTAGCTCATCTATGCCTTTACTACGGAGATTTAAGTTGTGCTTCAAATATATATTTTTCATGCTGACAAGAAGTGAGTAAACAATACATGCAGGGCTCGACATTATGGCTTGTCTGCTTCTCCGGGGAAATTTTAAAAAACTGTCGGACAACCAGAATATGGATTTCAGATGTCCGAATGGACAAGTTTTAAAAAATCACAATATCAAACCCTCTTAATGCTTTTAATTCTGATCAGAATTGGAAAAGGCAGCACACATCAGGGCAGTGCATGTTTTTTTGTGTCCCCCCCCACCTTTATTTAACCAGGTAGGCCAGTTGAGAACACCTTTATTTAACCAGGTAGGCCAGTTGAGAACACCTTTATTTAACCAGGTAGGCCAGTTGAGAACACCTTTATTTAACCAGGTAGGCCAGTTGAGAACACCTTTATTTAACCAGGTAGGCCAGTTGAGAACACCTTTATTTAACCAGGTAGGCCAGTTGAGAACACCTTTATTTAACCAGGTAGGCCAGTTGAGAACACCTTTATTTAACCAGGTAGGCCAGTTGAGAACACCTTTATTTAACCAGGTAGGCCAGTTGAGAACACCTTTATTTAACCAGGTAGGCCAGTTGAGAACACCTTTATTTAACCAGGTAGGCCAGTTGAGAACACGTTTATTTAACCAGGTAGGCCAGTTGAGAACACCTTTATTTAACCAGGTAGGCCAGTTGAGAACACCTTTATTTAACCAGGTAGGCCAGTTGAGAACAAGTTCTCATTGACAGTCAATAACACAAAAGAAAAATAGAAAAATCTATATGCAGTGTGTGCAAATGTAGAAGAGTAGGGAGGTAGGCAATAAGTAGGCCCTAGAGGTGAAAATAATTACAATTTAGCATTAATACTGGGGTGATAGATGATGTGCAAGTAGAGATACTGGGGTGCAAAAGAGCAAGAGGGTAAGTAATAATATTGGGATGAGGTAGTCGGGTGTGCTATTTACAGATTGGCTGTGTACAGGTACAGTGATCGGTAAACTGCTCTGACATTCTTACTAAATTGCTTATATTCCTATTTGCTATAGCCTATTTAAATAAATATGTTATATTTACACAAGGCAAGAGAAGGATGTAGATACTAAGAGTCTCACCAAAGCAGCGCAGAATATCCGGTCAGAATATATATATATATTTTTTTTTTTTTTTTTTCGCTCTCTAGAATGTTGGATGATCTGGGCCAATAGCCAAAATCTATTTTTATAGCAGATACTCTGGTGTTTTATTGTTATAGAAGCCCACATTTGATATTTTCTCTCCATTTTATATGAATATGACTTGGCCTGTTAAGCCACTCTTTCAGTTTCAGTTTTTCCTGCTGCGCTAGTTCATGATCAAACAAGTTTGAAGTTGTTTTTGAATAACCCAGAAACATGGGAGCCCTAAGGTAATAATGAAAGGGATATAAGAAACAACAGCAAGTTATAGAAATCAAATGAGACATTTTTACAAACCGTATAGTTGAGCAAAGCATTATAACACAAATGATGCATGCATGCGAAGCCGGGAAAGAAATCCTCCTTTTGCCACCGAGCAAAAGCCTAATCCTACTAATTAAAATATCATAAAATCATTAAGAAAATTAAAATGATGAGTATTTTCCAAACTATTCTAATACAGTGTTTAATATCCTAAAGTTGCAGCTTTAAAATGGGAATAATAATGAAAGTCCGATTCTATACTATTCTCAATCAGATTTATTTTGAATTAGCAATATTTTAGGCCACAAGACGTGAAATTGAGCAAATGATACCAAGATGGGGAAAATCAAATGAGTCAAAAGAAAAGTTAGCCTACAGCTGACGAAAGCTTATGAAATAAATTATACGTAGTTAGGCTAGGCCAATTTTCATATTATTCTGTCAATGGGCAACCTACAAGGCATATAGTTGCTGAGGCAAACATGTGAATAAATTTATAATTATCCAGTTCTGAGGACAGCACAATTGTTCTGCAGCCCACAACAACCCATAACACACACAACCAGCGAGGCTCGTTGACTGTGACTCACTCATTCCATCTGCGACCTCTTCAGCACACACACACACACACACACACACACACACACACACACACACACACACACACACACACACACACACACACACACACACACACACACACAGATAGCCAATGCAACCTGGTCTCAGAGCATTTCGTATCATTCTGTCCGTAAATACGAAACATTTGATTTAGTGTGATATGTTTCATATGGTATGTATTAACTTGTGATTACAATTCGTATGATATGTTACGAATAGAAATTCGTACATTATGTTACATTCGTATACATTTTGCTAAATTTGTGAAATGTAGGACATGTTACGAATTCCAGTTTATTGTTGCTTTGGTTAATTAAAGGGTTAAGGTTAGGGGAAGGGTTAACTAACATGCTAAATAGTTGCAAAGTAGTTTAAAAGTATTTGTATAGTTGCTAATTAGCTTAAACGTTAAAGTTGCCCATGATGAGATTCAAACACACAACCTCACGACAATTTCATAAATGTGTCAAGTGCAGCGTCTGGTTGCTCTTCATTACACACCACAGACCAACACATATTCTTTACATCTACAACATAGGAATCATTACAAAACTTGTATGACCTCTTAAACACTATATTAGGCCCAGCCTTTGGAACTTTGGTTTTCATAGACTATATTGTGATCACTACATCCGATGGATTTGGATGCTGCTTTAATGTAGATTTCTGCAGCGTTAGTAAAGATGTGATCAATACATGTTGATGATTTAATTCCTGTGCTGTTTGTACACTGATAACCTGAACCAGGTTACAGGTACTAGTTACAGTTGGAAGATGTAAGCCAGTCAATATATTATAATATGTAAATCACCCAGATAATATAACTCTGTTGATATCAGATACCTTATCAAGCATTTCACATATGTTATCCAGATACTGACTGTTAGCACTTGGTGGTCTATAGCAGCTTCCCACCAGAATGGGCTTTAGGCGAGGCAGATGAACCTGTAGCCATATTACTTCAGCAGTATATAACATCTCTAAGCTTTACAGAAATGTGGTTGTGAATATAAACGGCCACAGCTCCAACATTGGCATTTCCGTATTTTCTGTAACTCTTATAACCATGTATTGCTACCACTGTACCATCTAAGTGAGTTTCAGAGATTGTCCGAATATGAATGTCACCTGTTACTAGCAAATGATTGATTTCATGAACCTTGTTCCTTCAGCTACATATGTTAACGTGGGCTATTTGTTGCACTTTTCTTGGATGCTTGATTGTTTTATTGCTTTACTGGGAAGCTTAGCAGAGGCAGACATACTCAGGTTATTTTCATTAGTGCAGGGGGAGCTGCACACAGTGGACTTCCAATTAGGGCACACCGCCTCAGTGCGAACAGTATCACTCTGGTTCATAAGCACATGATTACTGCATACATAAGCTGTGGGATCAGCAGAGGCATTCAGGGAAATAAATTAGGTTACTTACATTGTGTCTTCCAACGCACCTGGGATAATGTACATTTGCTGAAGCATTATGACAACTAGTCTCGAAGCCAGTTACAGAGGGCTAAAAGTCTGTTGAACCATTCAATGCCACGATGCAGGCAGCGAGACAGATATTATGGGCCGTTTGTTGGTGCCAAGTAGTGGCCCAATCAGTTCTTTAAAATCCATTTCAGCTGTTCTGAGCTGCCCTTCATAATGTCATTGAATCCCACAGGAACTATGATAGACTCCATTTCCTGACGCTGGTTGAAAGTGTTTGGAAGCAGCTTATTGACGTTCTGTACTCGTGCTCCTGGATAGCACAAAGTGTTTGCTCCAGGGACTGAGACATTGAACTGCCCAATACAATGGCTGGAGAAGGGAATGGTGAAATCCGCACATTCCCACCCATCACACAATTCGTTGAGTATTTCACGAGCCCACGAGAGGCAGGATAGCATACGTAACATGTAACATCTTTTAGTACAGAAATCAAATACAATTGGGATGGCCGCAAGAGGCAATAATATCGTCAATGGCTAAGCACAGAAAATGATCTGCGATCCCTCTTATGTACTTCACTAATGTTCAGTCACCCTTTTGGCCGTTGGCATTACAGACCTTTTGTTTCTTTGGGACAAGTAACTTCAGCTTTTGTCCTACATGTCCGATGGACAAGTGGCTAAAAACGTTAATGTCAAGCTCTTGACATATCACGGTGTCAGTCAGAATACTGTGCCCATCCCATCTAACATTTTCCCCCTCGTAATCTCAAATAAGGGGACTTTGTCCTTGTCCCAGGCCAGAGCCAGACGTGCTTTGTAGGAATTAGGATTAGGCCTGTGATTTAGAAACTACGTTACAATTTATGAATTTGCAATATAATTTGATTTAATTATGTAATTTGATAATCAGTCTTGGTGGATGAGTCTGGTGACAGCTCTGACGATGAGCCATTGGTTAAGATGTTCAGCAAGCCTCCAACAGACTGCCAGCTGAGCGAGAGAGTGAAGGCACTGCTGAAATACACAGACATGGCGGATGTGACAATGAAGCAAATCTACAATAGAGTAAGAGGACATATATCCAACGTTATTAACATTTCCAGATCTAATTTAAAATCACATGCTGCACACCAGATTATGTAATCCTTCTCTCCGGATGATGTTATCAAAAACACTTATCTTCTATCATTTTTTACTCCAAAACAGAAATCTGCTGTTGGGGTGGTGCTGGAGATATGTTAATGTTGGGGTGGTGCTAGATATGATATGTTAATGTTGGGGTGGTGCTAGATATGGTATGTTCATGTTGGGGTGGTGCTGGAGATGATGAATTTGATGTTGAAAAAGGGTGGAATTGTCCTTAAAATATTTTTGTGTAATCATTATCTTCCATTGTGTGATCTCTCTTAGGTGTTTGAGAGGTGCCCCCAGTATGACCTGTCTAACAAGAAGGACATCATCAAGCAGACAGTGAAAGAGGGGATCTCTTTACAACCCAGGGTTTTAATCAAGCCATATTCATAGCTTTGACAGATAACATTATAATCAATGATCTCAGGAAAACATAGTTGATATCGTGACAAAGACTCTGGGATTCCTGTATATGCCTTTCCAGGACGTTTAATTTATATTTTTTTAAGTTCAGACTGTTTAAATACTATACAATTTCATGCAACTTATTTGTTTTACTTGCCTAAGTTTTGTAAATAAAGTATATATTGTACTGTAGTGATATGGTTTATGGTGCTCCTCTACGGTACAGTGTACACACATTGCATTATTTATAAGCACTACCCAAATAAGATTTTGAGAAATCCCCACAGAGTGAATTTTCATTGTGATCCACAGAATGTTAGAGATGTTTACTAATCAACTGTAAACATCACCTTTCAATTTGGATTTGTTGTGGATACGTACAGCAGATGAGACCAGGCAATTAGCTTGCCCAGCAGCCCTGCTCTCAGGCCCCACTGCTTGGAGTAATGCTCCTTTGCTCTCCCTTCATCTCCCCCTCCTCCCATAACAAGATGACGCATTCTCTTCATGTCGTCAGACGCCATGGTCCCAATCTAAGAGCAGACTGACTCACTCTTCATTTGCATATGATAATACAAATGTTTAATGCTTAACTCATGTCCTCTTGACTAGGACGAAAGGCGGTTTCACCAAAAGAGCTGGCAGTACCTCTGGAGCACTTTCTGGCATGGCAAGCAGAGGTGGTATGGCTACTATAAAATGCATCGAATGTTGTCACCACCAGCTAATTCAAAAGGAACAGGGAAGGCTGTCCATGATATCAGTGCATAACTACCATGAATGAGACAGAATGTCCATATAGGGTTTTCTAATTGTGTGTACTTTTCATATACATAGCCTTAGATTAAAATAGCCTCTAGCCTATAGATTCTCATTGACAGGAAATTCCTAAAGTTCCCAACAACTTTTGACTTCAAGTTTTGACTTCATGCGAACTTACACTCGAACGTTTTTGTTGAAATGTTAGGTTTGCCAACAGCGTTTCATTGATTTAATTGACTGCTGAGTTTTCAGTTGACTGACGGAGGGAGGCTACATTTCAGTAGTCACGGCAGCGGTCGCGTGCTTAATGACTTCACAGCGGGGATTTGTTCCTTTTGATTTCATCCTGTTACAATGTATCTGGTAGACCTACCGGTAGCGGTAAGTGGGGAAGCCAGAAAAAAAGCCATACGACAACTTACGTGTTGTGATAGTTGCATTGTTTGCTCTATTACCTGTTAGTTCAAATGCCTTGCGACCGTGATATACAGGCCTGAGGCTGAGACGATAAGGAGACACAGTGGCAGAGTAAATTCAACCACACCTTTATTTCATCACAAAACCAGAGAGCAACCTCTGTCCAGTGAAGTCCACAGAGCATATCGCATGTAGCAAACAGTTACATCACCTACAGCATGGTCAAGTCAGTTAATGTTTCTGACATTCTCCCAACTACTAAATTACTATTGATTGAGAACCAGAGTTACCGCAAGTCACAAAGAAACAGGAGCTGCCTCCACTATTCCAGCACCATTTCAACTTCAACATTTCAACATCATCAAATCACCAATGTTTAGTCTAATACAGTGACAACTAAAAGATACCGAAAACGATTTAGTCTAATCGACGTAAGCTACGCTGATCAAAAATATAAACACAACATGCAACAATTTCAAAGATTTTACTAGTTCATTTAGGGAAATCGGTCAAAATAAATAAATTAGGCACTAATCTACGGATTTCACATGACTGGGCATACAGATACTTTTATAAAAAATAAGTAAGTATCTGGTGTGATCACCATATGTCTCATGCAGCTCGACATCTTCACACTCTGTCCACAACGCCATCAGCAAACCGCTCACCCACTTGACACCATACACCATGCCTGCCATCTGCCTGGTACAGTTGATCCTGGGATTCATCCATGAAGAGCACACTTCACCAGTGTGCCAGTGGCCATTGAAGGTGAGCATTTGCCTACGGAAGTTGGTTACGAAGTGGAACTGCAGTCAGGTCAAGACCCTGGTGAGGATGACGAGCATGCAGATGAGCTACTTGAGACGGTTTCTGACAGTTTGTGCAGAAATGATTCAGTTGTGCAAACCCACAGCTGTCCCGGTGGCTGGTTTCAGATGATCCCGCAGGTGAAGAAGCCGGATGTGGAGGTCCTGGGCTGGCGTGGTTACCCGTGGTCTACGGTTGTGAGGCCGGTTGGATGTACTGCCAAATTCTCTAAAAACTGTTGGAAGTGACTTGTGGTAGAGAAATGAACATTCAATTATCTGGCAACAGCTCTGGTGGACATTACTGCAGTCAGCATGCCAATTGTACGTTCCCTCAAAATTTGAGACATCTGTTGCATTGTGTTGTGTGATCATGCTGTTTAATCAGCTTCTTGAAATGTCACTCCTGTCAGGTGGATGGATTATCTTGACCAAAGAGAAATGCTCACTAACAGGGAGATAAACATATTTGAGTGCAACATTTGAAATAAATAATATTTTTGTACATATGGAACATTTCTGGGATCTTTTATTTCAGCTCATGAAAAATGGGACCAACACTTTACATGTTGTGTTTATATTTTTGTTCAGTGTAAATATGTGGCTGTCCATGGTTATGATTCCTCTCTGTGTGTGTGTGTGTGTGTGTGTGTGTGTGTGTGTGTGTGTGTGTGTGTGTGTGTGTGTGTGTGTGTGTGTGTGTGTGTGTGTGTGTGTGTGTGTGTGTGTGTTCGTGCATGTAGAAAAAAAACATGTTGACTCACTCTACTTGTAGAGAAACTTCAATGCCATCCTCCTCTTTTTCATGTTGACGAAACGGTCTATGACTCTGTCATACAGTACAAGTTGAGTCAGCTAGTTAACATCAGCCTTCTACATTTTGCTACATATTGAACTTCCATCCTACCAGGCCAGGGGCACAATGGTTGGACCAGAATAGCCATTATAATCATTGGCCAGTACGGAGAATGTAGTGAAACTACAAGTCCAAATCCATATCTCCATCCATGGCTAATTTAGGAAATATCCTATTTTAGCTAGATAGCTATCCACTGGAGGACAACAATACAACAAGGTGCAACAATTCAAGTTGTTTCAGTCAATGATGTTTGGCTCTTGATGTGATTGGGGTAAAGCCAAATCCAAACTGTCTTCCCTTGACACTATTTTGGTGTGCCAGGACTGTTTACAGAGTTGAGCTCACTCATTTTAGCTCAATGCTGACTGGCTATTATTTTATACTTTTTTATGAAGTGAGGCCAAATGCTCGCTGGCTTCCCTTGCATTCAATGCCATACTTATTTTGACCAGACAACATCAGATATATGGCCTACACATGCAGAGACAGATGCTTTCTCTGGTGAGATACATTCAGCCTCTTGCGAATTGAAGGGAAATTATGAAACGCAGTGAGACGAAAGATATGTTTTTAAATTGTTTACATTTTTATTCGTAGTTTTTGGGTGGAAGCATGGCTTTCCTTGGCATCCATGAATACACGTCACTGCAGCCTACATAGGGACACAGCGGTATGTGTGGTCGACTTCGAAACGGTGATCTAACAACTCCTTGCTGTGCAGCTAGCACAGTACGTGTTCTGTCTGGCCATGATGCTTGAGAAACAGGCTGTCACTTGGGCATTTATTATTCTGGAGATGGAACTAAAGTACCCATAAAAGGCCTATTTGGTTCAGCAGTTAACCAGCTTCAATATCTTGTATTGCAACGGAGCTGTTCATTGTAGCCAGTGCTGAAACATTCGTATTTTTTCATATTTAGGCCAGAAGTGTTTTACAGTGTGATATAAATAAAGTAATGTTGGATCTTTGATTGAAATTCAAGTAAACCTCTTAAATACATTACATTTTGTAAATCCCAATTCACTCTATATGACAAGCTACATAAACTCTTCATTATAGTTCTGATGGGCCATCAATCTCGTTGCAGTAACTTTGATGGATGGGTGTAGACCACCCGTTTCAAGACAGTTCCAGCTGCCACCAATGACGTCAGGCCGAACATGAAGGGTTGTCCTCTCAAAAGGTGGAAGGTTGATTGATGGGTCTTCACTTCACACGGAAACATAGATCGGCAACATTTGACTCGGTTTGAGATATGAGATCACACCATTTGTCACAATGTCCGGTCATGATAGTGACATCAATATTGTAGAGGGATAAAACACTACCAAGGCTTGGCAATAACATTCAGTTGTGCATTCCCTGATGAAGGCACTCTTAGCTATTATCCATGGACATAAATTGCACCTTGCAGAGAGCGCATATAGCCCAAGCTACAGCAGGAGAATATTTAGGGAGACCCTTCTAAATAATAGGATCTGTATCTAGGCTACGTCCGACTTATATCTCAAATGAACTCTACGATAAACACTGAGGTCCCCCGAAGCACCTACTGCCGAATGTCTCCCTACCCCTCAAAATGTCACTGTTAGTCTGGATCAATATCAGCTTCACGATCCTGGGGCAGCAGCAGTTGCAGTTTCATAGCGTCTAGTCTCCATAAATGTTTATTTGTGTTGTGGAGCGCCGGACGGACTTGACTCACACTCGACCCTATAATGTAAAGAGGAGGCCGCGGTCATGCCCCAGGGTCCGGGTCGCATCTGTCTAGGGTCTGCGTGGGATGCTCACGCGGGTTGCAGACTGATGTACTGATGTAGCCTAAAAATATAAATATTAAAAGTTACTTCGTAAACTTGGTCGAGACAAACCACAGACCCAGAGTACTTATCAATAAGGACTAGCAAGCAAAGAACTATCTGTATGTAGTCTATTTGATGTTTAGGCGTAAGGCCTACTTTTTCAGTAAAAACTGGTTTAATTCGACCTCACACATTTTCATGACATTCATAGGCTCAGCCTACATATGCTGCATTTACGCAAGCAACACAGATCTGATTTTTTGCCCAATTATAGGCAAAATATCAGATCTGATAGGTCAAAAGACTAATGGCAAACATAGCAAACATAGACTAGTGGCAAACATATCAGAATTAGCCTGCCTGTGTAAATGAAGCCTTGAACACCTGCAATGTCAGATGGTGAAACCTATCATGATTTTTGATCATGTTGGCCTACATGCTGGTCGAAGCTATAACCACAAGAGGGCGAAATTGTTTCATAAACTATTCTTTGCTCAGACAAGTTGCACTACAAAGTTACTAGACCTACAGTGCCTTCAGAAAGTGCACGACTTGACTTTTTCCACATTTTGTTGTTACAGCCTGAATTTAAAACGGATTATATAGATTTTTCTTGTCACTTGCTCTACACAATACCACACAATTAGTTATTTTTTGACGAATTCATTAAAAATGAAAAGCTAAAATGTCTTGAGTCAATAACTATTGAGCCCTTTTGTTATGGCAAGCCTAAATAAGTTCAGGAGTAAAAATGTGCTTAATTAGTCAAATAATACATATCATGGCCTCACTGTGTGCAATAATAGTGTTTAACATGATTTTTGAATAACTACCTCATCTCTCTACCCCACTCATACAATTACAGTGCCTTGCGAAAGTATTCGGCCCCCTTGAACTTTGCGACCTTTTGCCACATTTCAGGCTTCAAACATAAAGATATAAAACTGTATTTTTTTGTGAAGAATCAACAACAAGTGGGACACAATCATGAAGTGGAACGACATTTATTGGATATTTAAAACTTTTTTAACAATTCAAAAACTGAAAAATTTGTCCTGAATACAAAGTTTTATGTTTGGGGCAAATCCAATCCAACACATTACTGAGTAGAACGCTCCATGTTTTCAAGCCTAGTGGTAGCTGCATCATGTTATGGGTGTGCTTGTAATCGTTAAGGACTGGGTAGTTTTTAATAATAAATGGAATGAGCTGAGCCCAAGCAATACCCTAGAGGAAAACCTGGTTCAGTCTGCTTTCCACCAGACACTAGGAGATGAACTCTACCTACATGTAAATTGTTCTTGGGCTTGTAAGTAAGCATTTCACTGTAAGGTGTTGTATTCATGTTGTATTCGGCGCGTGTGACAAATAAAATTAGATTTGATTTGAATTCACCTTTCAGCAGGACAATAACCCAAAACACAAGGCCAAATCTACACTGGAGTTGCTTACAAAGAAGACAGTGAATGTTCCTGAATGACAAAGTTACAGATTTCACTTAAATCTACTTGACAATCTATGGCAAGACCTGAAAATGGTTGTCTAGCAATTATCAACAACTAATTTGATAGAGCTTGAAGAATTTTGAAAAGAATAATGGACAAATGTTGCACAATAAAGGTGTGGAAAGTTCCTAGAGACTTACCCAGAAAGACTCACAGCTGCAATCGCTACAAAAGATGCTTCTACAATGTATTAACTCAGGGGTGAGAATACTTACGTGAATTAGATATTTCTGTTTTTCATTTTCAATACATTTCAAAACTTTTTTAAAGTATGTTTTCACTTTGTCATTATGGGGCATTGTGTCTAGATGGATTAGAAATAAATAGATTGAATCCATTTTGAATTCAGGCTGTAACACAACAAAATGTGGAATAAATCAAGGGGTATGAATACTTTCTGAAGGCTCTATAAGAACGTTTAAAAAGATATTCGGCAAACACCAGAGGGCCGTCTGTTGCTTTAAAAAAGAAGGGTGGTTGGAGTCACTGTCCATGGTGCTGAAGCTGTCCAACGCATGATGCTGTGTGCCACTTATTTGAATTTGTGGATACGTTTATGAATTAATTATTTTTTACCATTGACGCAGGCTATATTTTCCCATCAAGTCTATGTGAATTTATTTCTGATTGAGGGGGGTTGCAATAGCCCTACATTGCTCTCTGGCTCAACATACAGTACCAGTCAAAGGTTTGGACACACCTACTCATTCACGGGTTTTTCTTTATTTCATAGTTGTGATGTCTTCACTATTATTCTATAATGTAGAAAATAGTAAAAATAAAGAAAAACATTGGAATGAGTAGTTATGCCCAAACTTTTGACTGGTACTGTAAGGGACTCAGGTTGTCTTGACTGTTAGGCATATTTGGATATGGTTGAGTGGGACAGTCAGTGACTTATAATGTTATTCTAGTGCGTTTTCACACGGTTCTGTCTGGCCTACAGTCACGCTTGTCATTGTGCTCAGGTAACATCTGCTATAGCCTTCAGTATCTTACATTCCATTCAGTGGTGGAAAAAGTCCCCAATTGTCATTCTTGAGTAAAAGTAAAGATAACTTAATAGAAAATGACTCAAGTAAAAGTGAATGTCACCCAGTATTTTACTACTTGATTAGAAGTCTAAACGTATTTGGTTTTAAATATACTTAAGTATTGGAGGTATAAGAATAAATCATTTCAAATTCCTTATATTAAGCAAACGAGACAGCACCATTTAAAAAACATTTTTACGGATACCCAGGAGCACACTCCAACACTCAGATATAATTTAAAACGAAGCATTTGTGTTTAGTGAGTCTACCAGATCAGAGGCGGTGGGGATGGCCAGGGATGATCTCTTGATAAGTGCATGAATTGGACCATTTTCGTGCCCTGCTAAGCATTACAAACGTAACGAGTACTTTTGGGTGTCATGGAAAATGTATGGAGTAAAAAGTACATTATTTTCGTTATGCGTGTAGTGGGGTAAAAGTAAAAGTTGTCAAAAATATAAATAGTGAAGTATAGATACCCAAAAAACGACAAGTAGTACTTTACAGTATATTTTACTTAAGTACTTTACATCACTGATCCCATTGACTGTTCTCGGTAGGCTATCAAATAGGGTTTTGACTATGTACCGCTACGACCAGAAGTGACTTTTTCATAGCAGATTAGGAAAATTAACGTATTAGGATAGGAAAATTAGGTTCAGGTTAGGAAAAGGGTACGGGTTAGCTAAAATGCTCTCCTAACCTGCAACGAAAATGAACTTCCTGTCGTTGCTAGTCACAACCACCAAATAGGTAGGCAGGCCTCTACAGTCTGTCAACCATTCCCCCCTCCATCTCTCTCTCTCTCTCTCTCTCTCTCTCTCTCTCTCTCTCTCTCTCTCTCTCTCTCTCTCTCTCTCTCTCTCTCTCTCTCTCTCTCTCTCTCTCTCTCTCTCAGACACGCACATAATTATGCGCGGTCTCCATATCCACACTCCACGGGGTGCGTGTCAGGGAGACATGTCCTCGTATGCGCTCCGGTTGTTTACCGATTAAATGCCTTCTGCTACTGGCTCCCCGCGTGCCCACGGAACACGCCCTCTCTAGCTTCGTGGAGTCCTTGTTAGTTCTAATTATTTTTCCAAACGCTGTTTGATATTATGTACAGTTCTTCCTCTGCTGTCGCCCAAACCCATTTGGGCACAGAAATGACCAGTTGACTTTTACCAATGAACTAAATCTAGCTCTTCTGCCACCAGCTACCAGTTAAGGTCTTCAACTTCAAATATAGGCGGGCAGCCAAGATTTTTCGAACCTTGAGGTGCTTCCTTAAAAGGGTACTACTTCGATTTAAGTCAGACTGCAACCAGCAGGCATTTCTGGCATCCATCCAGTGCCCTCCGCTTTTAAAGGTCAGATAGTGTGGATCAAAATGTACAATGTCTAGCCTATAGGTGGATTAGCTAGGGTGGACCACGATGATGGTCTCTGAACCCTTAATATAAAATAACATTTGTTTGATGATTCCTCCATTACCTGGAAAAAATGGGGGTATTCTCACACTGAATGTGTTTTTGCTGTGAGACGGGTCCCGCTGTGGCATGGGGTGATGGCAGGGTCACAATTCTGTAGACAAACACCATTTATCTTACCTGTCTAAGCGGCTCGCGCACCGCTCAACTCTCCATTGCGGCACCACTGTTTGAAGCTGATTGACCCTCGTGTGAAGAATGATACCATTGTCTATTGTATAAGAATAAGTGACCTGTAGTGGGGTTTTAAACGTTCATCGTTTTGCCCTATTAAGGCTGCAGCTTTTATGACCCGGTTTATGAAATGTGGTGAGATACTGTCAGAGCGAGAGAAGAAGAAGAGGAGGGGTGGGGGCTCTCGTGCTCTCACTGGAGGAGCGAGAAAAAAACGTCCGTTCGAGCGATACAAACTCAACTATCAAAGCCAAGGACCGCGCTGCACAGAAGACCGAGCAAGACACGCGATATGTCTCGCGGATTCAGGTACGTCCCAAGTTTTTCTACCAAATTAATTTATGAAAGAAGAGATGTACAGGTTAGGGCAGGTGTCGGTTTTGATATGCTGGTGACAAGGACAGCTAAGTGTAAGGACTATGTATCGGCTTCTCTCCTGTTCGATAATGCAATATCATTGAATGTTTGGAATCAGGCCACTGAGGTTTGTGAGCAATGAATTCGGACAGATGAGGGTGAAAAATATTTCATGCTGCGCGTTGGATCGTACAGAGCACGATATATGGCGTATATGCCTAGAGAGACAGAATGGAAATCTGATCTGTATGTTCAAATATAATTTCACACCACTCAGTGCAACGATGTTCCATGTCATCAGACTGGGTATCAAGGATTTGTTCAGTAGTGTCCAATGAAGGGAATATAAATGGACATTGATTGGTTTAGGAACTCAATTAGATACTTTCTTAACCGTGGAAATACCAGCACATAGCTTCACCAGGCAGTAGCCTACATCAGCAGCACCTGTACGACGCCGTTTCCTCAATTATCGTATGACTTCGTTAGTGCGCTGTCCAATGTACTGAAATTGCATTCCGGGCAACTCGGTTTCTCAATGGACCGTACGATTGCCATATGCTCTTATGGGGAACTTGGGGGAAACGATGATAAACTGTCTCAAATTTTAAGTATGCTATAATTTATGTTACCTGTCTGAGACAATCGAACGACTAAAAAAAATTGACTTCAGTGTTATTCTCAATAAACTTGTAATGATAATTGCCCCCGTGGGATAAATAAAGTATATTGAATTTAGTCGAATTCTTATTTTATGTTCTGCAGTTCTTGTTTGTAAATGGATACTGAATTAGCCTTATTTCTAGTAGGCATGTTGTGTTTGGGCTATGAACCTAGTCAATTGAATAAGAATATGCTCGTGTTTATTGCGAGAGGCCACCATTATTTTCAAACCCATGTAATATAGAGACTATATGATAACTGTAAGACGTTGCATATCTGTTGCTGCCTTCACAATCTTGCTTGATCTTTCATGATCTCTCTCCAGGTGTGTTTGGATATGCTCAGGGCGCTGTGTTTCCAAACAATGGTCACTGGGTTAAACCTGGATATCCTGAGAGACTGTCAAGGTTTCTGCTCAACTGCCCGGAGCGGATAGTACGCCCGTGCAGCTGGCACCGCTCACAGGATGTGGAATATGGCACATGTAAATATGGGTTTCCTCGCGCTCCTGTGTCTTCCCACGCTGTTCTTCGACATCCTCGTGCTGTCCCACAAAAGCAACATCTATGAGCGGTCGGCAGTCCCGCGAGCCGCACCTCGCTCCGTGGCCCGGATGGATGGAGATGTGATAATCGGTGCCCTCTTCTCCGTCCACCACCAGCCGTCTGCTGAAAAAGTGGCTGATCGTAAGTGTGGGGATGTTCGGGAGCAGTATGGCATCCAGCGGGTGGAGGCCATGTTCCACACCCTGGACAGAATCAATTCCGACCCTTTCCTGCTCCCCAACATCAGCCTGGGCTGTGAGATCCGGGACTCCTGCTGGCACTCCTCCGTGGCCCTGGAGCAGAGCATCGAGTTCATCCGGGATTCCCTCATCTCCATCCGGGATGACAAGGACGGCTCCAAGTGGTGCATAGACGGCACGCCGTCCAATCAACCCCCGCCCTCCAAGAAGCCTATTGCGGGTGTGATTGGGCCGGGTTCCAGCTCCGTTGCCATCCAGGTACAGAACCTCCTACAGCTCTTCAACATTCCTCAGATTGCTTACTCAGCGACCAGTATCGACCTGAGCGACAAGACTCTGTTTAAGTACTTCCTGCGGGTCGTGCCCTCTGACACGCTCCAGGCCCGGGCCATGCTGGACATAGTCCAACGCTACAACTGGACCTACGTGTCTGCGGTGCACACGGAGGGTGAGTCACTCAACCCACTCAACACAGGGGTTCTGAAAGCTGTGTGTGGGGTAGGATAGGATTAGGCCCAGTAGGCATAGGAGGACTGGCTCGGCTTTGGAGAGGGTTTTATTCATGCTGTCAAGTTGATTTTGTCTCGTATGTGTTTGGGTTTGAGATAAGATAATGGTTAAGGTAAATATGCCTAGCTATAGAGGTGGTGGATAAATTGTTAATGTGGTTTGTACACAGATAAGTACTTGCTAGCAAGCATGTGTGTCCTCCTCCCTGTCGTCCTCGCTATGGGTGTGCTCCTATGTGCAATATTGCTTTGGAGGGAAACTTGCTGTGTAATGGAATTCCCGCTCTCCAGACAGAACTATACATCTGGTGCAGTATAAGTATTCACACACCACAGGCAAAGTCGGTTCTTTAGCCGTTCATCACACCTACACCCCAGCAACACATCCAGTCTCTCAAGACACAATTCAGTCAAATTGTGGTCAATGTTATCAGAATGGAAATGCATTTGGGTGTATATTGGTATCTATTTATATTAAAAGGAAATAAGATGCTAGATGTTATGTCTCCCAGGATGTTACATTTGATGCGAATTCCATTCCATTAGAAAATAACAGGCATGCTCTATCGTCTTCATTATTCCTAAGCATGTCTAATTAATCAATCAGCCTATCCATATTCAACAGGGGCACTAATGGACTGTTTCCCCTCTGCTCTGTGTGGTGTAGCCTACTATCAGGCTGGGGTTACAGGTGGTGGAACCACATCATTAAATAGTCATTTAAAGTATCTCTGGGTGGAATCATAGAAATAGAATCCCGCTGGTCCATCCATACTAGTAATTCTAATTCTATGTGTGTAACTAATACATACAAAAGTTCCCCCGTTATGTGTATTGATAGAAATCAACTCCCATCTGTGTTATTGCTATTCAGATGTAGCGGAATTACTGTGTTGAGGGTGTTTCCATCATATCTAACCCCTGGTTGGAAGGGATGTGTAGTCTAAGCACAGCTTGCGAAGGGGTTCTGGCAATGCCCCTCAATACCTGAAATATCAGCACATCAATACAGCAGCCCACATAGCTTCTCAGCTGCACTTGTCTGAAGGTGTTATCGGCTGTGTGTGAGTGTGCTGTCCAGGGTGCTGAACTTGATAATATACCAGTAGAGTACTCCACAATGCAAACACACACCATGTAACTCAATCACATAAAACTCTCACCAGTTTACCACTATTGTAAGTGGAAGAGGGTAGAATGAGATGTGGAGATAGCTAAATTGTAGTTACTACAAGTAAATCTCTGCCATTAGCAATTAGCCAAGGCTCCTCAGCGTAAACCTCAATGAAATGTACCTAATGATGAGAGTGGGTAATGATTGACAGGCGGAGTGTATGGCCACTAAGGAATTCTGGGAGTTGTTAGAGGGATATGTGATAGACAGGCCTAAAGGGAGGGTCAAACTTTGAATCAGCTTGTAAAGGTGGAACCTAGAAACCAGTTAGTCTGGAAAACCAGACCCTCGGCAACACAGTGACGAAGGTCTGGTTTCAATGATGGACTCTTTTGCAACTACGACACTGCCTATGCTACTACTTTATCCACTTGAATAAAATACAAAATAGTCGCGAGCAAGATGGAAATCACAGAGGTTATTTTTAATGAGTGATTTTCACAAGTGGCTAGTTTGCATCAACTATCTTAACCAAAACCACTGTAAAGGTTGTGCCTGAAAACGTCGCTTTTGAATCACATTTTGGCATGTCTTCGTTGGGAGATTCCTCAGAAGGTTTTTATTCCTCTTATTAACGTTGAGGCAGTGACGTAGTTCCTCTATGCCAAAAGAGTTCATCATTGAAACCAGACATTAGTTACTGTGTTACCTAGGGTCTGTTTTTTCAAGACTAGAAACCTGTAGGGGGGTCACAAAGTTCACAGGTCACGGTCAGGTTGAGGGGCAGGCAGGGCCAGAAGAGAGTGGAGGTGAAGTGCCATGAAGCTCAGCTAGGGGGTGCCAGCTATCTGACTGTCACCAGACCTGGTAGGTAGCAGTCCACTGGGACCAAAGATAAGAGTGTTGGTATAATAAGGGTGTTGTATGTGAAGGAAAACAGTGGAGGATAACAGTATGTGTAGTAGCCACAGTCAGAGTACAGGGCCCCTGTTTTGATCTTCTACAAGGACCATTTTGCCCAATGTGATGGCCAC
Organism: Oncorhynchus gorbuscha; assembly: GCF_021184085.1. NCBI lineage: Eukaryota > Metazoa > Chordata > Actinopteri > Salmoniformes > Salmonidae > Oncorhynchus > Oncorhynchus gorbuscha. The sequence continues at coordinate 59,776,623 of NC_060186.1, forward strand.
AACATTGGATTCAATGGATCTAACTAAACACATCTCTTCAGTTTGAACTATAGGCCTACTTGCCTATTTGACGTTTAGAATATTAAGTGTATTGGGTAAATGGTGTTTCTGCACGAAGGGGTTTATAATTGATCAACCATTATGTGAATTCACCTGTTCAGATAGAACTGCTATACTGGCAAACTAACAATTGGAGCTTAGTCTATAATATCATGCCAGAGTAATGCATTAGTGTGCTGCCAATTCAGCCCTTTCTCATTTTTCAGAATAAGACAGGTGTGTATGAGGACAATGATTGTGTAAACAAAGGCACTGCATTAACATTGCAGACACATCTTTGATTGAAGCCAGCACTTTGAATGTACATAATCCTCTTTGCAGCATCCTCCATGCACTACTAGGACTGTGTCCCAAATGGCACCCTTCCTCTACAGTGCACTTCTTTTGGCCAGAGCTTCATCAGCTCTGGTCAAAAGCAGTGCACTGCATAGGGAATATGATGCCATTTCAGACACAGTCTATCTATGTAAAATAAGACAGCATTGCAAAGCTTGTACAACTGATTAGGATGTTATCATGGGAGAATGTAGCGCAGTCCTCTCCACCCCATTCAGCATCCCTGATTGCAATCAGTAGGCACTAGACTATCTGGCTATATCAGAAGATGGATCAGGACAGCAGCACAGTCACAATACACTCACGGCCTGATGACTCAAAGTCATCAGACTACCACAGTTGATAGTATGGCTGAATCCAGTCACTATCAGCCTGGAGGAACTTGAGCATTTTCTGTTCCAAAATGGTGACTCCTCGTTGGCCATTTTGTGTCTGCAGTGGTGACTTACCCCTCTGTTTCTCTCTGAACCCTAGGAAACTATGGGGAGAGTGGCATGGAGGCCTTCAAGGAGCTGGCCACCCAGGAGGGTCTGTGCATCGCCCACTCTGACAAGATCTACAGCAACGCTGGGGAGAAGCACTTTGACCGCCTGCTTAAGAAGCTCCGTGAACGTCTGCCCAAGGCTCGCGTGGTGGTGTGTTTCTGTGAGGGAATGACTGTACGCGGCCTCCTAATGGCCATGAGACGTCTGGGTGTGGCTGGAGGAGAGTTCCTCCTCATTGGCAGGTAAGGCACAAGCCTTTAAGGCACTGATTTCTGGGTAGTTTTGGGCAAAGGGTGGCTTTGTGCCGCATACTTCCAGACACGCATGTCACCAAGGCAACCAAATCAAATCAAAGTTTATTTGTCACGTGCGCCGAATACCTTACAGTGAAATGCTTACTTACAGGGTCTAAACAATAGTGCAAAAAAAGTATTAGGTGAACAATAGGTAAGTAAAGAAATAAAAACAACAGTAAAATGACAGTGAAAAATAACAGTAGCGAGGCTATAGACAGTAGAGAGGCTATAGACAGTAGAGAGGCTATAGACAGTAGAGAGGCTATAGAGAGGCAGACAGTAGCGAGGCTATAGACAGTAGAGGCTATAGACAGTAGCTATAGACAGTAGAGAGGCTATAGACAGTAGAGAGGCTATAGACAGTAGAGAGGCTATAGACAGTAGAGAGGCTATAGACTATAGACAGTAGCGAGGCTATAGACAGGCTAGACAGTAGGCTATAGACAGTAGCGAGGCTATAGACAGTAGAGAGGCTATAGACAGTAGAGAGGCTATAGACAGTAGAGAGGCTATAGACAGTAGCGAGGCTATAGACAGTAGCGAGGCTATAGACAGTAGAGAGGCTATAGACAGTAGAGAGGCTATAGACAGTAGAGGCTATAGACAGTAGAGGCTATAGACAGTAGCGAGGCTATAGACAGTACAGGCTATAGACAGTAGAGAGGCTATAGACAGTAGAGGCTATAGACAGTAGAGAGGCTATAGACAGTAGAGAGGCTATAGACAGTAGAGAGGCTATAGACAGTAGCGAGGCTATAGACAGGCTATAGACAGTAGGCTATAGACAGTAGAGAGGCTATAGACAGTAGCGAGGCTATAGACAGTAGAGAGGCTATAGACAGTAGCGAGGCTATAGACAGCAGTAGAGAGGCTATAGACAGTAGAGAGGCTATAGACAGTAGAGAGCTATAGACAGTAGAGAGGCTATAGACAGAGGCTATAGACAGTAGAGAGGCTATAGACAGTAGAGAGGCTATAGACAGTAGAGAGGCTATAGACAGTAGAGAGGCTATAGACAGTAGCGAGGCTATAGACAGTAGAGAGGCTATAGACAGTAGAGAGGCTATAGACAGTAGAGAGGCTATAGACAGTAGAGAGGCTATAGACAGTAGAGAGGCTATAGACAGTAGCGAGGCTATAGACAGTAGAGAGGCTATAGACAGTAGAGAGGCTATAGACAGTAGAGAGGCTATAGACAGTAGCGAGGCTATAGACAGTAGCGAGGCTATAGACAGTAGAGAGGCTATAGACAGTAGAGAGGCTATAGACAGTAGACAGTAGCGAGGCTATAGACAGTAGCGAGGCTATAGACAGTAGAGAGGCTATAGACAGTAGCTATAGACAGTAGAGAGGCTATAGACAGTAGAGAGGCTATAGACAGTAGCGAGGCTAGCGACAGACAGAGAGAGGCTATAGACAGTAGAGTAGACAGTAGGAGGCTATAGACAGACAGTAGAGAGGCTATAGACAGTAGCGAGGCTATAGACAGTAGCGAGGCTATAGACAGTAGAGAGGCTATAGAGGCTAGTAGACAGAGGCTATAGACAGTAGAGAGGCTATAGACAGTAGGCTATAGACAGTAGAGAGGCTATAGACAGTAGAGAGGCTATAGACAGTAGAGAGGCTATAGACAGTAGAGAGGCTATAGACAGTAGCGAGGCTATAGACAGTAGCTATAGACAGTAGAGAGGCTATAGACAGTAGCTATAGACAGTAGAGAGGCTATAGACAGTAGAGAGGCTATAGACAGTAGAGAGGCTATAGACAGTAGAGAGGCTATAGACAGTAGAGAGGCTATAGACAGTAGCGAGGCTATAGACAGTAGCGAGGACAGTAGAGAGGCTATAGACAGTAGAGAGGCTATAGACAGTAGAGAGGCTATAGACAGTAGAGAGGCTATAGACAGTAGAGAGGCTATAGACAGTAGAGAGGCTATAGACAGTAGAGAGGCTATAGACAGTAGAGAGGCTATAGACAGTAGAGAGGCTATAGACAGTAGCGAGGCTATAGACAGTAGAGAGGCTATAGACAGTAGCGAGGCTAGAGGCTAGACAGTAGAGAGGCTATAGACAGTAGAGAGGCTATAGACAGTAGGCTATAGACAGAGGCTATAGACAGTAGAGAGGCTATAGACAGTAGAGAGGCTATAGACAGTAGAGAGGCTATAGACAGTAGAGAGGCTATAGACAGTAGAGAGGCTATAGACAGTAGAGGCTAGACAGGCTATAGACAGTAGAGAGGCTATAGACAGTAGAGGCTATAGACAGTAGAGAGGCTATAGACAGTAGAGAGGCTATAGACAGTAGAGAGGCTAGAGTAGCGAGGCTATAGACAGTAGAGGCTATAGACAGTAGAGAGGCTATAGACAGTAGAGAGGCTATAGACAGTAGAGAGGCTATAGACAGTAGCGAGGCTATAGACAGGCTATAGACAGTAGAGAGGCTATAGACAGTAGACAGAGGCTATAGACAGTAGAGAGGCTATAGACAGGCTATAGACAGTAGAGACAGTAGCTATAGACAGTAGACAGAGGAGGCTATAGACAGTAGAGAGACAGCTATAGACAGTAGAGAGGCTATAGACAGTAGCGAGGCTATAGACAGTAGAGAGGCTATAGACAGTAGAGAGGCTATAGACAGTAGCGAGGCTATAGACAGTAGAGAGGCTATAGACAGTAGCAGGCTAGACAGTAGAGAGCTATAGACAGTAGATAGACAGGCAGTAGAGAGGCTATAGACAGTAGAGAGGCTATAGACAGTAGAGAGGCTATAGACAGTAGACAGGCTATAGACAGTAGCGAGGCTATAGACAGTAGAGAGGAGAGGCTATAGACAGTAGAGAGGCTATAGACAGTAGCGAGGCTATAGACAGTAGAGAGGCTAGAGACAGTAGAGAGGCTATAGACAGTAGAGAGGCTATAGACAGTAGAGGCTATAGACAGTAGAGAGGCTATAGACAGTAGAGAGGCTATAGACAGTATAGACAGTAGAGGCTATAGACAGTAGGCTATAGACAGTAGAGAGGCTATAGACAGTAGACAGTAGAGGCTATAGACAGTAGCGAGGCTATAGACAGTAGAGAGGCTATAGACAGTAGCTATAGACAGTAGAGAGGCTATAGACAGTAGAGAGGCTATAGACAGTAGAGAGGCTATAGACAGTAGCGAGGCTATAGACAGTAGAGAGGCTATAGACAGTAGACAGTAGGCTATAGACAGTAGAGAGGCTATAGACAGTAGAGAGGCTATAGACAGTATAGACAGAGGCTATAGACAGTAGAGAGGACAGTATAGACAGTAGCGAGGCTATAGACAGTAGAGAGGCTATAGACAGTAGCGAGACAGCTATAGACAGTAGACAGTAGGGCTATAGACAGTAGCGAGGCTATAGACAGTAGCGAGGCTATAGACAGTAGAGAGGCTATAGACAGTAGAGAGGCTATAGACAGTAGAGAGGCTATAGACAGTAGAGAGGCTATAGACAGTAGAGAGGCTATAGACAGTAGCGAGGCTATAGACAGTAGAGAGGCTATAGACAGTAGGCTATAGACAGTAGAGAGGCTATAGACAGTAGAGGCTAGACAGTAGAGAGGCTATAGACAGTAGAGAGGCTATAGACAGTAGAGAGGCTATAGACAGTAGAGACAGTAGAGAGGCTATAGACAGTAGAGAGGCTATAGACAGGCACCGGTTAGTCGGGCTGATTGAGATATTATGTATGTAACGACGTTCGTCTGTTGTATGAAGAGAGTCAGACCGAAATGCAGCGTGTAGGTTACTCATGACTTTAATGAAAATAATCGCGGTACATGAAATAACTGTATATGAAAACAACAAACGAAACGTGAAACCTATTACAGCCTATCTGGTGACTACAACACTAAGACAGGAACAAACACCCACAAATTACAACGCAAAAGTCAGGCTGTCTAAATACGGTTCTCAATCAGAGACAATGACAAGCACCTGACTCTGATTGAGAATTGCCCCGGGCAGCCACGCCTAACTAGACACACCCCTAATCATACACAATCCCAATTACTACAAACCCCAATACGAAACACAACATATAAACCCATGTCACACCCTGGCTTACCCAAACATATACCAAAAACACAAAATACAATGACCAAGGCGTGACAGTGTACATGTAGATATGGTTAAAGTGACTATGCATATATGATGAATAGAGAGTAGCAGTAGTGTAAAAGAGAGGTTGGTGGGTGGCGGGACACAACGCAGATGGCCCGGTTAGCCAATGTGCGGGGGCACTGGTTGGTCGGGACAATTGAGGTAGTATGTACATGAATGTATAGTTAAAGTGACTATGCATATATGATAAACAGAGAGTAGCAGCAGCGTAAAAGAGGGGTTAGGGGGGGCACACAATGAAAATAGCCCGGGTAGTCATTTGATTACCTGTTCAGGAGTCTTATGGCTTGGGGGTAAAAACTGTTGAGAAGCCTTTTTGTCCTAGACTTGGCACTCCGGTACCGCTTGCCATGCGGTACTAGAGAGAACAGTCTATGACTGGGGTGGCTGGGGTCTGACAATTTTTAGGGCCTTCCTCTGACACCACCTGGTATAGAGGTCCTGGATGGCAGGCAGCTTAGCCCCAGTGATGTACTGGGCCGTACGCACTACCCTGTGTAGTGCCTTGCGGTCGGAGGCCAAGCAATTGCCATACAAGGCAGTGATGCAACCAGTCAGAATGCTCTCGATGTTGCAGCTGTACAACCTTTTGAGGATCTCAGGACCCATGCCAAATCTTTTTAGTTTCCTGAGGGGGAATAGGCTTTGTCGTTCCCTCTTCACGACTGTCTTGGTGTGTTTGGACCATTCTAGTTTGTTGGTGATGTGGACACCAAGGAAGTTGAAGCTCTCAACCTTACAGCCCCGTCGATGAAAATGGGGGCGTGCTCGGTCCTCCTTTTCCTGTAGACCACACTCATCTCCTTAGTCTTGGTTATGTTGAGGGATAGGTTATTCTTCTGGCACCACCCGGCCAGGTCTCTGACTTTCTCCCTATAGGCTGTCTCATCGTTGTCGGTGATCAGGCCTACCATTGTTGTGTTGTCTGCAAACTTGATGGTGTTGGAGTCGTGCCTGGCTATGCATTCGTGGGTGAACAGTGAGTACAGAACGGGACTGAGAATGCACCCCTGAGGGGCTCCAGTGTTGAGGGTCAGCATGACAGATATGTTGCTACCTACCCTCATCACCTGGGGGTGACCTGTCTGGAAGTCCAGGATCCACTTGCAGAGGGAGGTGTTTAGCCCCAGGATCCTTAGCTTAGTGATGAGCTTTGAGGGTACTATGGTGTTGAACGCTGAGCTGTAGTCAATGAATAGCATTTTCACGTAGGTGTTCCTTTTGTCCAGGTGGGAAAGGGCACGGTGGAGTGCAATAGAGATTGCATCATCTGTGGATCTGTTTGGGCGGTATGCAAATTGGAGTGGAATTAAACCAAGTGGAACCAAGTGGAATTAAAGCAGATACCACTAGTGCCAGTGAGAAATGTTTGCCAGTAATTAATAATTTGTATCTGTTAGAGACACAAAACTGGAGAGGAAGTGCTGTCTCTTCATATGTAGCTTTTGGAGACCTTAAGAATTGGCAAGGGCATTGTAGGATAATCACCTATATCCACTACATAAAACATTCCACAGACTATGAGGACCTACCAGTATCACATACTAGGTACATACTGTGGCTATAAGCGTACCGGTATGAAAAGAAAGATTTGTTGAAAGTGATCTTCACAAGTATATCCACAAAGCCTTCAAAGGTGATACACGGAGTGGAACAGGGGAACTCAAGAGCAGACTCAGATGAGGAGACTGGCATGAAGTAACCCAGGTATTTATTGACACACAGGGGGAGATGGAGTGCAGGTCAGGGGAAGCTCGGGCAGGTTTCTGGAAACCAGGTGCAGAGGCTGAGGCTGGAGCAAGAGTGGTTGAGACAGGGTAAGCAGAGGAATCCAAGGGAGTAGTAGAGTGGGGAATCCAGGACAGAGTAGCAGGATGACGAGATGTGGGACTGGAGACAGGGACCAGAGTCAGAGAGGGCAGAACTGTAGCAGAGAGGAAAGCAGCGTCACGCAAGGAAAACAGGCACAACAGGATAACAGGATCTGAATAGTAACAAACGCCTAGAAACATAGACTGACTGAGCAGAGATTGCGATCTGTCAGCGTGGAAGTGGCAGGGCTGAGTATTTGTAGAAGTCTTGATTATGGAACACGTTGCCATCGTTGTCTGAGAGGCTCTCTATGTGTCAACGCTGGGTGACTCCAGCATGAATCTCTCCCATTAGAAGAAGAGGAAGGGGGGAAATGGAGAGATACATTCACAGTGTGACAAACATCCAGTACACCCTCAAGACCAGGGTTGCAAAGGGAGGGTATATTACTAAAAACTTTAGTTTAACAGTAAAGTACCCAAATTTTGGTAACTTTCAAGTTTTTGAGGGGTATTTTATAAGATTATATATATATAATCTATCTAATCTAATATATATTATATATTATCTCTGCCCCTTTGTGTGGCCTTATTACATGTAAAATAGATAAAAATAATAATAAAATAAGAGGATTAAAAAAAAATTGCCATGAATACATTTATTAAAAGTTATTCAAGTTTAAATGACCAAAGGTACCATAAATTGCCGTAACTTATATGTTGATTACCAACATTTCAGAAGATTCTGGTAATTTTGGTATATTCCCGGTAGCTTTGCAACCCTAATCAAGACCTTCAAGGACAAGGACAATCCTCTGTTGTCATCAAAAGTGATGTCTCAAACCTGACCTCCACTGTCTCCTTTCATGGTGCATGACATCCTCTCTATTTATTGGGGATTTTTGGGGTGTGGAGGTTGGTTGTAGGACATTGGTTCTTCTAGCTGCCAGGCTTATGTCTGAGGAGGAGGACATTGATGAGACAGGCAGAGTGATAGGGGGGGGCAGTAGCCAGGGTAAGTACCATTCTTAGTGGATTTGATGAACACTTCTCAAAACATTGCCCAAACGCTGCTCCATCATCAGGGCCATCTTCGTGGAGAGCCCTTCTGTTGCTCCTCTTTTCTCTCACAGCTCTGGAGATGGAGGCTGTTATGTCTAAACAGCAGGGATGAAGAGAAATCAGTTGCCTTCGTCAGGTTGTCTTTGTGTTGTTTGTGTCACATTCTATTCTATGGGAATTCAGTGGTTTTTGGAGGGGAAACAGAGGCACTCTCTCTTTTCCATATTAATTATCCATCCTAATGAAGCTCCAGTGTTTCCCACTCTCTCTCTTCTCTCCTTCCCTATTCCTTCCTTCCTCGCTCTCTTTCTTTCCTCTCCATAGGAGAGTGGGTCTTTTTTAATTGGTGTGGAGGTCTCTATGGGAGAGAGAATGAAACTGGTGGCTTAGCGCCACATGCTTTTGGGTCAGAGAGAGCGAGGAGTGAGAGAGGAAGAGAAAGAGTGAAAGAAAGAAAGAGAGGAGTGAGAGAGAGAAAAAAGTGAGAGAGAGTGCGTGAGAGGAGAGAGGGGAGAGAGCGAGAGAGAGGAATAAGAGAGAGAGAGGAGTGAGAGGAGTGAGAGAGCAAGAGGAGTGAGAGGAGTGAGAGAGAGATAAATAAATTGAAAGACAGAGGGGAGAGAGAGAGGAGTGAGAGAGAGGAGAGAGAGATGAGTTAGAGTGAAGAGAGAAAGAAAAAGGAGTGAGAGAGAGAAGAAAGTGAGAGACAGTGAGAGAGAGAAAGAAAGTGTGAGAGAGTGAGAGAGAGAAAGAAAGTGAGAGAGAGAGAGAGAGAGAGAAATAAATCAAGTGAAAGAGAGAGAGAGAGGAGTACGAGAGAGAAAGAAAGTGAGAGAGAGAGAGAGAGAGAGAGAGAAAATAAAGTGAAAGAGAGATTGAGAGAGAGAGAGAAAGAGGAGGAGAGAGCAAGAGGAGTGAGAGCCGTAAGAGAGAGAAATAAAGTGAAAGAGAGATTGAGAGAGTAGAGAGAGAAAGAGGAGTGAGAGAGAGAAATAAAGTGAAAGAGAGATTGAGAGAGTAGAGAGAGAAAGAGGAGTGAGAGATATAAATAAAGTGAAAGAGAGATTGAGTGAGAGTGAAAGAGAGAGAAAGAGGAGAAAGAGAGATATAAATAAAGTGAAAGAGAGATTGAGAGAGTAGAGAGAGAAAGAGGAGTGAGAGATATAAAATAAAGTGAAAGAGAGATTGAGAGAGTAGAGAGAGAAAGAGGAGTGAGAGATATAAATAAAGTGAAAGAGAGATTGAGAGAGTAGAGAGAGAAAGAGGAGTGAGAGAGATATAAGTAAAGTGAAAGAGAGATTGAGAGAGTAGAGAGAGAAAGAGGAGTGAGAGAGATATAAATAAAGTGAAAGAGAGATTGAGAGAGTAGAGAGAGAAAGAGGAGTGAGAGATATAAATAAAAGTGAAAGAGAGAAAGAGGAGTGAGATTAAATAAAGAGAGAGAGGAGAGAGAAAGAGAGAGATAAAATAAAGTGAAAGAGAGATTGAGAGAGTAGAGAGAGAGAGAGAGAGAGAGAGAAAGAGAGATTGAGAGAGAGAGAGAGAGAGGCGTGAGAGAGAGAGCGTAGAGAGCAAGAGGAGTGAGAGCCGTAAGAGAGAGAAAGAGTAGAGAGAGAAAGAGGAGTAAAGAAAATAAAGAAAGAGAGATTGAGAGAGTAGAGAGAGAAAGAGGAAAGAGGATATAAATAAAGTGATAGAGAGAGAAATAAAGAGAAATAAAGTAAAAGAGAGATTGAGAGAGTAGAGAGAGAAAGAGGAGTGAGAGATATAAATAAATGAAAGAGAGATTGAGAGAGAGAGAGAGAAAGGGAGTGAGAGATAAATAAAGAAAGAGAGAGAGAGAGAGAGAGAAAGAGGAGAGAGATATAAATAAAGTGAAAGAGAGATTGAGAGAGTAGAGAGAAAGAGGAGAGAGAGATATAATAAAGTGAAAGAGAGATTGAAGAGAGAGAGAGAAAGAGAGGAGAGAGATAAATAAAGTGAAAGAGAGAGAGAGAGTAGAGAGATATATAAATAAAGTGAAAGAGAGATTGAGAGAGATAAATGAGTGAGAGAGAGAGAGAGAGAGATAGAGAGATAAATAAAGAGAGATAGAGAGAGAGAGAGAGAGAGAGAGTGAAAGAGAGAGATGAGTGAGAGATATAAATAAAGTGAAAGAGAGAGTGAGAGAGAGAGAGAGACAGAGAGAAGAGAGTGAGAGAGAGAAAGAGATTGAGAGAGTAGAGAGAGAAAGAGGAGTGAGAGAGAGAGAAATAAAGTGAAAGAGAGATTGAGAGAGTAGAGAGAGAAAGAGGAGTGAGAGAGATATAAATAAAGTGATAGAGAGAGACAGGAGTGAGAGAGAAAGAGGAGTGAGAGAGAGAAATAAAGTAAAAGAGAGATTGAGAGAGTAGAGAGAGAAAGAGGAGTGAGAGATATAAATAAAGTGAAAGAGAGATTGAGAGAGTAGAGAGAGAAAGAGGAGTGAGAGATAAATAAAGTGAAAGCGAGAGAGAGAGTAGAGAGAGAAAGAGGAGTGAGAGATATAAATAAAGTGAAAGAGAGATTGAGAGAGTAGAGAGAGAAAGGGGAGTGAGAGAGATATAAATAAAGTGAAAGAGAGATTGAGAGAGTAGAGAGAGAAAGAGGAGTGAGAGATATAAATAAAGTGAAAGAGAGAGAGAGAGTAGAGAGAGAAAGAAAGTGAGAGAGAGAGAGAGAGATAGAGAGAGAGAGAGAGTGAAAGAGAGAGAGAGAGTGAGAGAGAGAGAGCGAGAGAGCAAGAGGAGTGAGACAGAGAGAGAAATAAAGAAAGAGAGATTGAGAGAGTAGAGAGAGAAAGAGAGAGAGAGAGAAATAAAGAAGAGAGAGAGTGAGAGAGAGAGAGAGACAGGAGAGAGAGAGAGAGAGAGTGAGAGAGAAGAGAGGAGTGAGAGAGAGAGGAGACAGGAGTGAGAGAGTAGTGAGAGAGAGAGAGAGAGAGAGGAGTGAGAGGAGTAAGAGTGAGAGATAATGAAGTTAAAGAGAGAGAGTGAGAGGGAGCAGTGAGAGAGAGAGTAGAGATATATATAGATAGATAGATAGATAGATAAATGAGTGAGAGAGAGGAATGTGAGATAGAGGGGAGAGATAGAGAGAGATAGGAGTGAAAGAGAGAGATGAGTGAGAGAGAGTGAGAGGAGTGTGAGACAGAGAAAGAGAGAGAGAGAGAGAGAGAGAGGAGTGAGATGCGTGTGAGAGAGAGGAGAGAGCAAGAGGAGTGAGAGGCATGAGAGAGATAAATAAAGTGAAAGAGAGAGACAGGAGTGAGAAAGAGGGGAGAGAGAGGAGTGAGAGAAGGGATTGAGAGAGACCGGAGAGAGAGATGAGTAAGAGAAAGAGAAGAGAGAGAAAGAGGAGTGAGAGGAGTGAGAGAGATTAATAAAGTGAATGAGAAAGTGAACGAGAAAGTGAGAGAGAGGAGTGAGAGAGAGGGGAGAGATAGAGAGAGAACGGAGTGAAAGTGAGAGATAGAGAGAGATAGGAGTGAAAGAGAGAGATGAGTGAGAGAGAGTGAGAGAGGAGTGTGAGACAGAGAAAGAGAGAGAGAGAGAGAGAGAGAGAGAGAGAGAGAGAGAGAGAGAGAGAGAGAGAGAGAGAGAGAGAGAGAGAGAGAGTGAGAGGCGTGAGAGGAGAGAGAGAGGAGTGAGATGCGTGTGAGAGAGAGGAGAGAGCAAGAGGAGGGAGAGGCATGAGAGAGATAAATAAAGTGAAAGAGAGAGACAGGAGTGAGAAAGAGGGGAGAGAGAGGAGTGAGAGAGGAGTGAGAGAAGGGATTGAGAGAGACCGGAGAGAGAGATGAGTAAGAGAAGAGAGAGAACGAGGAGTGAGAGGAGTGAGAGAGATTAATAAAGTGAACGAGAAAGTGAGAGAGAGGAGAGAGAGAGATAGAGAGAGAGGAGTGAAAGAGAGAGAGAGATTGAGAGAGACCGAGAGAGAGAGAGAGAGAAAGAGAGAGAGAGAACAGAGGAGTGAGATAGAGAGGAGTGAGAGAGAGAGGAGTTAAAGAGATGGAGAATGGAGTGAGAGAGATAGGAGTGAGAGAGAGTGGAGAGAGAGACAGAGAGGGAGAGATGAGAGAGAGAGAGAGAGAGAGAGAGAGAGAGAGAGAGAGAGAGAGAGAGAGAGAGAGAGAGAGAGAGAGAGAGAGAGAGAAAGAAAGAAAGAAAGAAAGAAAGAAAGACTGATGGAGCATCACATACGCCAAACCTGTGTGTGTGTGTGTGTGTGTGTGTGTGTGTGTGTGTGTGTGTGTGTGTGTGTGTGTGTGTGTGTGTGTGTGTGTGTGTGTGTGTGTGTGTGTGTGTGTGTGTGTGTGTGTGTGTGTGTGTGTGTGTGTGTGTGTGTGTGTGTGTAAAGCTTGGCTACAGTGTCATGGTCACAGGCTTGGAGGTTGGTTGACAGATATTAGCTCATCAAAACACAGCCTGCTATTCCATGCTAATTTGTGCCCTCGCCTGCCAGCCGAGTTAGAAGCTGTTGATGTGTATGTGTGTTTGTGAGACAGAGAGAGAGAGAGAGAGAGAGAGAGAGAGAGAGAGAGAGAGAGAGAGAGAGAGAGAGAGAGAGAGAGAGAGAGATTTAATTTAGAGAGATTTAATTTAGAGTTTAGGGTTTTAGAGGGAGTGTGAAAGACAGGCAGAGATACAGAGAGAGACAGAGATGAAACAAGGTTAGGAGGGCTCATAGTTGAAATAGGGAGTGTGATAGAGGCAGAGTGACTTGAGTGAGCCATAGTGAGGACAAGAAATGGAGAGAGAGAGAGAGAGACAGAGAGAGTGAGGGGGTAGAGGATCTCTCTCTATGGCTGACAGTAATACATAAAATCACAGTGTGAGAGAGAGAAAGGGCCTGAGAGAAAGAAGGAGAATCAGACAGAGAGAGATACAGACAGGCAGATGGGCAGGTTTAGAGTCTGAGAACTCTTGTTTTACATCCCTGCTGTTGAACACTCGCCTGCTCTTCAGACGAGGGCCAGGTGCACTCTCATACGGGAATACTTACTTTATTCCTGCAGCCCTAGGCCTGCCCCACAACCCTATCTCCCCAACTCACTCTCCTCTGCTCTTCTATCCTATTCTCAGTCATATGGCTCGTCCTTTGTCTCCGTCTCTCTGTGATGTTGCAGAGGGTAGCTAGCGAGGGAAGGAATCAGACTGTTGCAGATTGATCGTGTCCATGGTTTCACTACAGCGTGTTGTATCTTTTGCTCTGGACGTTTATGTCAATCTTTTGGGCCCTGTCGCAATCTGTGCATGACAGATCTGTCTGTAGAGACCTCTGGGGATTAAAACAATGCCTCGGTCTGTACTTTGAATCAAAGTGTTTTTCATGACTTCAGCCAGTTTCATGTCAGCAATAGATAGATAAATGTATTCAGAAAGTGAATGTGATTGGTAAGCAATTGTATTATGTGTCAAGGCACAGCTAAGCAAAAGTGGAAAGTAGTTAGGTTGGGTGTGATGTTGCATGCCATGTCACTATGGTGAATGGCTCTCATTGTCTGGGAGCTCTTTGTTACAGACTTAATATCCCCTTCTATCTCTCTCTTCTGACTGTCATACACTTATGCAGCACTAGATCACAATAAATGAGCAGTTTTTCATTGATGACATCCGACAGCCCAGGAAACGAGTCTCCCCCCTTTCTTTTTGGCTGAACATTAAAACGTTACTCAGGATCATCTTAGGTAACTCAAATATTGACTTTCTTAAAACATGTTTCGTGGAGTAGCGTTTACATGCAGCCACCCATGGATTTCCCATTGAGAGTGAATCACCCAAGCAGGTATTTTACATGTCTGGTTCCCTAACTTAGATTGTCTGGGTGGTCATTGTGCCTAGCAATAGCATGAGCAAGTGATTCCTTCAATTAAAATGAAGGTTTCCATTGAGCTTAAACAAGAATGAATGCTCCTCCCTCGCTGAATGGATGAAAGTATATTACTTGCGGCATTATTTATTCAATTACATTTTGTTCCCTGGCCGTCAGTAGATAGAAAAATGAATGAATTTGATCCTGCCTGTTGTGTGGTTGGGTTTGTCTAAAGAGATGTATGGTTCAGGATTAGTTCTATCGTTCTTATCACAGCCATGGGTCCCAGGTTCAGACCAGACCTTCGGGGTTTAGGGTTCTGATTAGTGACTTGGCGTTAGATTTGATGTCTGATGGCATGATGTCTTGGCTGGTGTTGGAGGCATGTGAGAGGAACTGTATATTCAAACCCAGGATGTGCTTGGGTGTGAATACTGAACAGATGTCGCATCACAAGGGGGCACTAGCACCTCATGTCAGTGGGACGTCCCGTAGAAGGAATCATAGATCTGGGGAGAAGGAACTATTATCACACGTTGAGCTCTGACCCCGGAGTGAGCTACAGACACTGGTCTACTCTACACAGCCTCCCAGCATAGCGGACTGAGCTGTGGAGAGAAGCACATCTGTGACTCTAGAACCCTTGCGAGCTGTCTCCTCTCACTCATAGTATATCTCTTTCTTGTATGGAATAATATGCCTGACCTTCTTACTGATTTGACTTAGTTATCCACGGGGTAAAGTACAGTTCTGTTAGCTCAGCGGTGAATCTGTCTGTTTGATCATGATTGACACACAAAGTAGTGATTAGTGGGGTGAAGAAACACTGCTAAGAGACTATTTCCCTCAACGGTGTTGGCTGTTAGCCGCATCATATCTACCTTTAGTCATCACCACCAGTGCCTGTTCTATCCATTACCCAACCTCCCCCATTAGAATGACTGTGTGGGGAGCAGAGTCAGTCCCACCCACCTGCTCGCAATTAGTATTCATATCCTATATCTCCCCCTCTAATGCTGCCTGCATCAATGCTGTTATTACTACAGACATTTGCATAAGCTGCTTTTCCACTTGTTGTACTCACTCATTTTAGCCCCAGTCTTTTTTTCATTTAGATTTTTGTCTGTTTCCTATTTTGTATGGCAACCATAAATCCTTCACACTCTTCAATTTTATTTTGCAAAATGGAGATAGGCAGGCAGAGACAGACAGGAAGACAGGCACATTAGCAGCCCAGGGACTTTTATGTCTGAGAGATGGAGGTGAATCAGTATTTTCTGTCTCTCTCTGTCTCTCCCCTCTCTCTCTCCCCTCTCTCTGTGAGGCAGTGCCTTTTCCATTTCCTTAACGACTGGGCTCTGGTTTTTCTCCCAGCTTAAATAAATGAAACATTTAAGGAGGCAGAGAGAGGGAGAGAGAGAGAGAGAGGAGTACGACGACATATTTAGCTGTGTCCTGCTTTTCACAGGCTTTTATCTCTCCTCTTCCCGATCTCCATCTCTGAGGAATGAAAGAACAGGAAGCAATTCCTGCATATTCATTATTGCACAGCCAGAACAGAATGGAGTGAGCAGATTCATTATCTCCCTAAATGAATGGGCTACTTTCTCATTAGATTAGGACTTGGCTCTGCAATCACTGATAATGGTTCAGATTGAATAAGGACCTATGTAGTCAGGTAATGTAGGGCTACATTATGGACATTTGATAGGGAGACTTCTCACCTGCTTCTGGATTTACTCCTGTACTGGCATCCCTCATCCCCAGTGTTGCTTGGGTAGGCCTAGGACAGCCTGGGACAGCCTGGGCAACCAGCATGGGGTGCATTATAGTGAAGTAGGTCAGTATAGTGGGACAGACGAGGCTTGCCTGTGATTCCTGCCTTACAGCTTATATTTGTACCCTTTTCTCAGAGAAGGCTGTGAAGTGAAGGGTGCTGTTTTTCTTACAATTTCCTACAATTCTACACATTTTGCCATGACATATGCCATGTTAATATGGTATCTGAGTGAGAATGAGAACAAAATCAATGTGAGCCCCTGAAGCTTAAGGTCCCTGGGCATGTGCCCTGTGTGCCAGCCATGATTACTACAGCTGGCGCATGCACGCTGACACGGTCGTCAGTTGTACGGTGTTTCCTCCGAAAACATTGGTGCGTCTGGCTTCGGGATTAGTGAGCAGTGTGTCAAGAAGCAGCGCGGCTTGGCAGGGTCGTGTTTCACAGGACGCATGGCTCTCGACCTTCGCCTCTCCCAAGTCCGTACAATGGGACAAGACTGTAACTAACAATTGGATATCACAAAATTGGGGAGATGACGTTGCCAAACGACGTTGCCATGAGCAGCACCACAGATAATGAGTGAGATGCAAGACTTCACTCTCCCACAGTCACACACAGATCGCATGTGTACAGGTTCACTTCACAGTGTGGAAGCCACGGGACCAAAACAGCAGAGAAGTTGAGCCTCACTCTATTTGAAGAAATTACCAAGGTCGGGACCTAGTTGTCCTCATATGTAGCTACGGTCCTAGATAGAGGGAGAGGGAGGGAGGGAGGGAGAGAGAGTGGGAGAGAGTGGGAGAGAGAGAGAGAGAGAGTGAAAGTGAGGGGGGGAAGAGAGACAGACAGACAGAAATAAATAAATACATCTCTACTCTTCTCCTTCCTGTGCCATGTTGCTACCCTTTTGACCCATTTTACAAATCTGGGTTTAGAATCTGGGTTTAGAATCTGGGTTTAGATGTAGTTTATTATTGCATGTTGTGGGCGCGTTGGCTAGTTGAGTGATATTAGATTCAGTTTATTAGGGCATGTTGTGGGGGCATTGGCTAGTCGAGTGATATTAGATTCAGTTTATTTGGGCACGTTGTGGGGGCGTTGGCTAGTCGAGTGATACTAGAGTCAATTTATTATGGCATGTTGTGGGGGCATTGGCTCGTCGAGTTATATTAGATTCAGTTTATTAGGGCACGTTGTGGAGGCGTTGGCTAGTCGAGTGATATGATATTCAGTTGATTAGGGAGGCATTGGCTAGTCGAGTGTTACCAGATTCAGTTGATTAGGGAGGCATTGGCTAGTCGAGTGTTACCAGATTCAGTTGATTAGGGAGGCATTGGCTAGTCGAGTGTTACCAGATTCAGTTGATTGGGGAGGCATTGGCTAGTCGAGTGTTACCAGATTCAGTTGATTGGGGAGGCATTGGCTAGTCGAGTGTTACCAGATTCAGTTGATTAGGGAGGCATTGGCTAGTCGAGTGTTACCAGATTCAGTTGATTAGGGAGGCATTGGCTAGTCGAGTGTTACCAGATTCAGTTGATTGGGGAGGCATTGGCTAGTCGAGTGTTACCAGATTCAGTTGATTGGGGAGGCATTGGCTAGTCGAGTGTTACCAGATTCAGTTGATTAGGGAGGCATTGGCTAGTCGTGTGTTACCAGATTCAGTTGATTAGGGAGGCATTGGCTAGTCGTGTGTTACCAGATTCAGTTGATTAGGGAGGCATTGGCTAGTCGTGTGTTACCAGATTCAGTTGATTAGGGAGGCATTGGCTAGTCGAGTGTTACCAGATTCAGTTGATTGGGGAGGCATTGGCTAGTCGAGTGTTACCAGATTCAGTTGATTGGGGAGGCATTGGCTAGTCGAGTGTTACCAGATTCAGTTGATTAGGGAGGCATTGGCTAGTCGAGTGTTACCAGATTCAGTTGATTAGGGAGGCATTGGCTAGTCGAGTGTTACCAGATTCAGTTGATTAGGGAGGCATTGGCTAGTCGAGTGTTACCAGATTCAGTTGATTAGGGAGGCATTGGCTAGTCGAGTGTTACCAGATTCAGTTGATTAGGGAGGCATTGGCTAGTCGAGTGTTACCAGATTCAGTTGATTAGGGAGGCATTGGCTAGTCGTGTGTTACCAGATTCAGTTGATTAGGGAGGCATTGGCTAGTCGAGTGTTACCAGATTCAGTTGATTAGGGAGGCATTGGCTAGTCGAGTGTTACCAGATTCAGTTGATTGGGGAGGCATTGGCTAGTCGAGTGTTACCAGATTCAGTTGATTGGGGAGGCATTGGCTAGTCGAGTGTTACCAGATTCAGTTGATTGGGGAGGCATTGGCTAGTCGAGTGTTACCAGATTCAGTTGATTAGGGAGGCATTGGCTAGTCGTGTGTTACCAGATTCAGTTGATTAGGGAGGCGTTGGCTAGTCGAGTGACACTAGATTCAGTTTATTAGGGCATGTTCTGGGGCGTAGGCTTGTCGGGTGATACTAGATTAAGGGTATTCGGGCATGTTCTGGGGCGTAGGCTTGTCGGGTGATACTAGATTCAGTTGATTAGGGCATGTTCTGGGGCGTAGGCTTGTCGGGTGATACTAGATTCAGTTGATTAGGGCTTGTTCTGGGGCGTTGGCTTGTCGGGTGATACTGCACAGATATGTACACTACAGCATGTCCCTTTTCTGTTATATGTGATTTTATAGAGAAAGTCCATTTTGCTCCCCGCTGTTAGCATGTTGCTAACGTTACAATCACCATGGATATGTGGTTTTGTTTGATGAGAGGCTAGGAGGCTTGGCTGATTGTCTCTGAGTCTAGACCTGTCAGTCAGTCAAACAATAGCCTCCAAGGAAAATAACTCAATACTCTGAAAGTCCACAGTTTTAATTCTAGCATATATCATATAAAATGTCACAGAGAAGGCAACGATAGGTCTGCAGCTTTTCTGGGTGATTATACTCAATAGTAGTTCCAAAGTATTTTACAATTGACTTATGCATCTATGTTGCATCTCTTTATGTTTCACTGAACAAGAGGTTTTACAACATGAATTAGAATATTCCTAACGTATCACAGACTTTAATTGAAAGCAGAAAAACATTGTCACGGATGCCTTGTTTTTTTTTCTAGTATGAAGGACTAGTATGAAATGATCAGAAGCCTGGGTTGGCATCTGGATGTCATTGTGACAGAACACACTGAGGTTGAAACAATGTCCCTGTTATGATGGCCCCCTTGCTTGATATCTGTTTTTATAGTTTGCACACATACACAAGTCAAATCAAATCAAATGTATTTATATAGCCCTTCGTACATCAGCTGATATCTCAAAGTGCTGTACAGAATCCCAGCCTAAAACCCCAAACAGCAAGCAATGCAGGTGTAGAAGCACGGTGGCTAGGAAAAACTCCCTAGAAAGGCCAAAACCTAGGAAGAAACCTAGAGAGGAACCAGGCTATGTGGGGTGGCCAGTCCTCTTCTGGCTGTGCCGGGTGGAGATTATAACAGAACATGGCCAAGATGTTCAAATGTTCATAAATGACCAGCATGGTCCAATAATAATAAGGTAGAACAGTTGAAACTGGAGCAGCAGCACGGCCAGGTGGACTGGGGACAGAAAGGAGTCATCATGTCAGGTAGTCCTGGGGCATGGTCGTAGGGCTCAGGTCCTCCAAGAGAGAGAAAGAAAGAGAGGAGAGAATTAGAGAACGCACACTTAGATTCACACAGGACAAAGAATAGGACAGGAGAAGTACTCCAGATATAACAAACTGACCCTAGCCCCCCGACACATAAACTACTGCAGCATAAATTCTGGAGGCTGAGACAGGAGGGGTCAGGAGACACTGTGGCCCCATCCGAGGACACCCCCGGGACAGGGCCAAACAGGAAGGAAATAACCCCACCCACTTTGCCAAAGCACAGCCCCCACACCACAAGTAAGCAATTACACACAGTTACACACAGTTACACACAGTTACAGTTACACAGTTACACACACACACACACACACACACACACACACACACACACACACACACACACACACACACACACACACACACACACACACACACACACACACACACACACACACACACACACACACACACACACACACACACACACACACACACACACACACACACACACACACACACATCACACGCTTTAAAATAGAAAAATGTTGTCTCTTCGGCCAAGAACACAGACTCTTACATTTTTGGTGGGAGCCGCGCCATTGGCCATGCCCGCTGTCTGCTTGTGTCAAATGGGTCAAAACAAGGGAATGCATAATGAATCTCTTACTTTAACTTTTTTTGTGAAACTCTTGTACAATCAATTATTTCCCTCAGGAGACGATGCATGTGATTAAGATTCTACCCCGCCAATTAATTCATGGCTTCATAAATATACAAATGTGTTAGCTATCCAACTGGAACTAGATCATCTGAAATAGTCAGGGGATTCGTTCGTTTGTTCTCTCTCCTGGCACTCGGCTGAAAGCTCTGTTGTGTTTTAGACATGAATTATCTAACTGTTGGTTCAGCAGCTCCTCCACAGCAATGTCTCACAACACTGAGGATCAGTCAATCTTCTAGCCAGTGTTCACACACACTGATCTCTAATTGACCACTTGATGCATGTGGTAATTTGGACTTGAATATATTTCTGTAAGAATAAAAGGAAGGGTGCTGCCTCCAGTGATTCAAATAGCTGTGATGTGGTGCGACTAATAGTAGTAGCAGTGGTAGGTGTTGAACAGTCTTAGTCTAACTGTGGTTAGGTCTGTGTTTTCATGATGAGATACAGTGCATTCACTATTCAGACCCATTGACTTTTTCCACATTTTGTTACGTTACAGCCTTATTCTAAAATTGATTAAATGATTGCTTTTCGTCATCAATCTACACACAATACCTCATAATGACAAAGTGAAAACAGGTTTTTAGAAAAAACTGAAATACCTTATGTAAATAAGTATTCAGGCCCTTTGCTATGAGACTTGAAATTGAGCTCAGGTGCATCCTGTTTCCATTGATCATCCTTGAGATGTTTCTTCAACTTGATTGGAGTCCACCTATGGTAAATTCAATTGATTTGACATGATTTGGAAAGGCACACACCTGTCTATATAAGGTCCCACAGTTGGCAGTGCATGTCAGAGCAAAAACAAAGCCAAGTGGTTGAAGGAATTGTCCGTAGCGCTCCGAGACAGGATTGTGTCGAAGAACCGATCTTGGAAAGGGTACCAAAATATTTCTGCAGCATTGAAGGTGAAATTCGATGAAAATCTGCTCCATAGCGTTCAGGACCTCAGACTGGGGCAACGGTTCACCTTCCAACAGGACAACAACCCTAAGCACACAGCCAAGACAATGCAGGAATAGCTTCTGGACAAGTCTATGAATGTCCTTGAGTGGCCCAGCCAGAGCCCAGACTTGAACCCGATCTAACATCTCTGGAGAGACCTGAAAATAACTATGCAGCGATGCTCCCATGCAACCTGACAGAGCTTGAGAGGATCTGCAGAGAAGAACGGGAGAAACTCCCCAAATACAGATGTACCAAGCTTGTAGCAGAAACTACTCAAATACAGGTGTGTCAAGCTTCTACCGTCATACCCAAGAAGACTTGAGGCTGTAATTGCTGCCAACGATGTACTGAGTAAAGGGTCTAAATATTTAAGTTTTTAAAATTTGCAATCAATTTGCAAACGTTTCTAAAAACCTGTTTCTGCTTTGTCGTTATGGGTCGGTTGATGATACAGTTGAAGTTGAGAGTTTACATACACCTTAGCCAAATACATTTAAACTCAGTTTTTCACAATTCCTGACATTTAATCCTAGTAAAAAAATCCATGTTTTAGGTCAGCTTGGATCACCACTTCTTTTAAGAATGTGAAATGTCACAATATTTCGCAACAAAGCAACCTTCCATCACGCCCTGACCTTAGTTATCTTTGTTTTCTTTATTATTTTTGTTAGGTCAGGGTGTGACGAGGGTGGTTTGTTTAGTTTTTGTATTGTCTAGGGTTTTTTGTATGTCTAGGGGTTTGGTATGTCTATAGTTGCCTAGATTGGTTCTCAATCAGAGGCAGCTGTTTATCATTGTCTCTGATTGGGGACCATATTTAGGTAGCCATATTCCTTGGGTATTTTGTGGGTTGTTATTCTGTTTCGTTGCCTGTTCTGCAGTAGCCAAATTAGCTTCACGGTTTGTTTTGTATAGTTTGTTCAGTGTTCATTCTGTCATTAAATAAGTATGTACTCTTACGACGCTGCGCAGGAGACGACGGTCTCCTCCATATGACGACTGTGACACCTTCACTCATGCTGCCAAACATACCCTCGTAAAACTGACCATCCTACCGATCCTCGATTTTGCTGATGTCATTTACAATATAACCTCCAACACTCAACAAATTGGATGCAGTCTATCACAGTGCCATCCGTTTTGTCACCAAAGCCCCATATACTACCCACCACTTCAACCTGTATGCTCTCGTTGGCTGGCCCTCGCTTCATACTCATCGCCAAACCCACTGGCTCCAGGTCATCTACAGGTCTCTGCTAGGTAAAGCCGCGCCTTATCACAGCTCACTGGTCACCATAGCAGCACCCAGTTGTAGCAAGCGCTCCAGCAGGTATATCTCGCTGGTCACCCCCAAAGCCAATTCTTCCTTTGGCCGCCTCTCCTTCCAGTTCTCTGCTGCCCAAGACTGGAACAAACTGCAAAAATTACTAAAGCTGGAGACTCTTACCTCCCTCACTAGCTTTAAGCACCAGCTGTCAGAGCAGCTCACAGATCACTGCACCTGTACATAGCCCATCTGTAAATAGCCCATCCAATCTACCTCATCCTCATACTGTATTTATTTATTTATTTTGCTCCTTTGCACCCCAGTATCTCTACTTGCACATTCATCATCTGCACATGCTACCATTACAGTGTTTAATTGCTATATTGTAATTACTTCTCCACCATGGCCTATTTATTGCCTTCCCTTATCCTACCTCATTTGCACAAGCTGTATATAGACGTTTCTACTGTATGATTGATTGTATATTTGTTTATTCCATGTGTAACTCTGTGTCGAACTGCTTTTCTTTATCTTGGCCAGGTCACAGTTGCAAATGAGAACTTGTTCTCAACTAGCCTACCTGGTTAAATAAAGGTGAAATAAAATAAAAGCTCTTATTTCTTTCATCACATTCCCAGTGGGTCAGAAGTTTACATTCGCTCAAATAGTATTTGGTAGCATTGCCTTTAAATTGTTTAACTTGGGTCAAACGTTTCAGGTAGCCTTCCACAGGCTTCCCACAATAAGTTGGGTAATTTCGGCCCATTCCTCCTGACAGAGCTGGTGTAACCGAATCAGGTTTATAGGCCTCCTTGCTCGCACACACTTTTTCAGGTCTGCCCACAAATTTTCTATAGGATTGAGGTCAGGGCTTTGTGAAGGCCACTCCAATACCTTGACTTTGTTGTCCTTAAGCCATTTTGCCACAACTTTGAAAGTATGCTTGTGGTCATTGTCCATTTGGAAGACCCATTTGCGACGAAGCTTTAACTTCCTGACTGTCTTGAGATGTTGCTTCAATATATAGACATAATTTTCCTGCCTCATGATGCCATCTATTTTGTGAAGTGTACCAGTCCCTCCTGCAGCAAAGCACCCCCACAACATGATGCTGCCACCCCCACAACATGATGCTGCCACCCCCGTGCTTCACGATTGGGATGGTGTTCTTCAGCTTGCAAGCCTCCCCCTTTTCCCTCCAAACATAACGATGGTCATTATGGACAAACAGTTCTATTTTAGTTTCATCAGACCAGAGGATATTTCTCCAAAAAGTACGATTTTTGTACCCATGTGGAGTTGCAAACCGTAGTCTGACTTTTATATGGCAGTTTTGGAGCAGTGGCTTCTTCCTTGCTGAGCGGCCTTTCAGGTTATGTCGATATAGGACTCATTTTACTGTGGATATAGATACTTTTGTACCTGTTTCCTCCAGCATCTTCACAAGGTCCTTTGCTGTTGTTCTGGGATTGATTTGCACATTTCGAACAAAAGTACGTTCATCTCCAGGAGACAGAACGAATCTCCTTCCTGAGCAGAATGACCGATGCGTGGTCACATGGTGATTATACTTGCGTACTATTGTTTGTACAGATGAACGTGGTAAGGCGTTTGGAAATTGCTCCCAAGGATGAACCAGCCTTGTTTTCTGAGGTCTTGGCTGATGTTATTTTTATTTTCCCATGATGTCAAGCAAGGAGGCACTGAGTTTGAAGGTAGGCCTTGAAATACATCCACAGGTACACTTCTATTTGACTCAAATTATGTCTGTTAGCCTATCAGAAGCATCTAAAGCCATGACATTATTTTCTGGAATTTTTCCAAGCTGTTTAAAGTGATAGTCAACTTAGTGTATGTAAACTTCTGACCCACCTGTAATTGTGATACAGTGAATTATAAGTGAAACAATCTGTGTAAACAATTGTTGTAAAAAATGACTTGTAGATAAAAAAACGAGCTGGCGCACACCCAGAATAAGGAGTAGGAAGGCACAGTGATGCCGAAGTGGTGGTAAATACCCAGTCAATTGCTGGGAGATTATACATGGAGTGTGCCACATTCTTTATTTTCATAGTTTATAGGAAAATTACTTGTGTCATACACAAAGTAGATGTCCTAACCGACTTGCCAAAACAATAGTTTGTTCACAAGATATTTGTGGAGTGGTTGAAAAACGAATTTTAATGACTCCAACCTAAGTGTATGTAAACTTCCGACTTGAACTCTATTTGAGTTTTTAATCCATTTTAGAATAAGGCTGTAATGTAACAAAATGTGAAATAAGTCAAGGCGTCTGAATACTTTTTGAATACACTATTTAAAGGTATGTACAGCAGGGTACAGCGACAGCATGAAGACAGTGTAATTTTGTCTTTATTGCAAACTCTGATGTGAATGTAGCAATGTATGTCTACCTTGGCAACAGTTCATGAATCATTTATGGGGGCGTTAAATAAATGCTCCACACACGCAGTCTATTTCCCAAACGCACACACACACACACACACACACACACACACACACACACACACACACACACACACACACACACACACACACACACACACACACACACACACACACACACACACACACACACACACACACACACACACCTACACCTACACACACACACACACACACACACACACACACACACACACACACACACACCTACACCTACACAGACACGCACACGCACACGCACACGCACACGCACACGCACACACACACACACACACACACACACACACACACACCCCTACACCTACACCTACACACACACACACACACACACACACACACACACACACACACACACACACACACACACACACACACACACACACACACACACACACACACACACACACACACACACACACACACACACACACACACACAAGTCTATTTCCCTAACCCAATCTGTCTTTGCCATAGCCTGCTGTTGTACTACTCCACTTCTCTGTGTGGACACATTTTGGAGGTCCCTGTATAACACTGTATCACATGTAGCACTGCAAATGCAGTTAGCTACCTATGCCCTGAGCATGGACTGGTGATGGGAAGGGAGGGAGGGGTTTGAGGGTTGGGTAGTAGGCACAGTGCACAGTAATGATGGTTGTTTTGATTGTGAATATCTGATGGGAGGAAGAGTGACGGTGGTTTGGGATACGCATGGAAATGCACATAGAGCCTCAGAGGCAAAAGTAACTGTGACTAATCAATTTCATATGTTTCTGGCCTGAACTCAATTAAGAGAGGGGAAGATAGGATTCTGATGTTGGCCAACCTTTCTAAAAAATAGAACAAAAACACCCAGAATTCAGAAGCGAGTCAGTGGAGGATGATTAGGTGTTAACAATATTGGAGTGGTGAACATAAGTGAGCTCGACAGGGAGACATTTCCCTGTGCCTCTATCAGTGCTAAAAACGGTAACACTACAAAATATTAGAGCAGCCAACTATATCACTCCTTATGCTTCGTTTCTCGTGGATATAGACCCTTAAAATGGTTGGACATGGCATCCACATACACTCCTCTCATACAGACTCCTCACACACACACACACACACACACACACACACACACACACACACACACACACACACACACACACACACACACACACACACACACACACACACACACACACACACACACACACACACACACACACACACACACACACACACACACACACACACACACACACACACACAGACACTGAGTATACCAAACATTAGGAACACCTTCTTAATACTGGGTTGCACCCCCTTTTGCTCTCAGAACAGCCTCAATTCATCAGAGCATGGACTTTACAATGTGTCAAAAGCGTTCCACAGGGATGCTGGTCCATGTTGACTTCAATGCTTTCCACAGTTGTGTCAGGTTGGCTGGATGTCCTTTGGGTGGTGGACCAGTCTTGATGCACACAGGAAACTGTTGAGCGTGAGAAACCCAGCAGCGTTGCAGTTCTTGACACAAGCTGGAGCACCTCGCACCTACTACAATACCCCGTTCAAAGACACTTAAATATTTTGTCTAGCCCATTCACCCTCCGAATGGCACACACACACAATTCATGTCTGAATTGTCTCAAGGTTTAAAAATCCTTCTTTAACCTGTCTCCTCGCCTTCATCACACTGATTGAAGTGGATTTAGCAAGTTACACCCATAAGGGATCATATCTTTCACCTGGATTCACCTGGTCAGTCCATGTCATGGAAAGAGCAGGTGTTCTTAATGTTTTGTACACAGTGTTTGCTCTTGTCAGGGGTAATTGGCTACTGGCTGACTCACTCTCTAATTGGAGGATAGCTGTCAACAGTACAGGTATTCAAGGATGCTGCAGCCAGCAGCACAGAGAAAATAAGAGCCAATGAGTCTAGCCACATTACAGATGGAGAGAGAGAGTATAGCCACCGCCCACAAACATGGACAGCCACACTAAAACGAAAACAATGAAAATGCCAGAGAACACCAAAGAGAAGAACACAGCTTAGAGGAGCACTGTATATCAGGTCATTTATTTTCTTCATCTGTCTCAGGCTTCAGATGCTTGTCTAAATGAGCTTCATTTAATGGGGAATCTAACACAGAGGGAAAGAAACCAAACAAATAGGCAAATTGGGGGACCCTAGTAGACAGTGGCAGTCAGTGCCGTTTAATATGGAGGATGATTACATTTTTAATGGGCATGGCCTTGTTTCTACTACAGCGTGTTGGATGACTGTCATTCATATTCCATTCACCCAGTGAAATGTAGGATAGGTTTAGGTTACTATATGACACGCAAATTTTCCCTGTAGCCATCATGAGGTTGCTACAACCTAGCCTATGACTGAACATTTACAACGTAGGTGCACAGGTCGAGAGAATTTTGAGTAATCAATGTGACAGTGAAACATTCAATACCTCCTTTCACACACTTGCCTGTACCTAGCTGGTCTAGGGTGCAATCATTAGTCTAACAGCTGCAAACAAAAGTTTCTATTGGACAAATTCAGGTGTGTTTATCCCTGTTTCGTTCCGTTAGAGAAACATTTTTCAACAAAATAGGCACAATGAATACACCCCTGATCACACACCCACAAAGTTAACTTTCATAGCAACCACATACAAACAGCTCATTGTATACAGTGCCTTCGGGAAGTACTCAGACCCCTTGACCCCCCACCCCAAAAAAAATTACATTACATCCTTATTCTAAAATGGATTTAAAAAAATAAACATCTCCTCAGCATTCTACACACAATACCCCATAATGACATCACAATACCCCATAATGACAAAGCGAAACAATTTTTTTGAAATGTTTGCAAATGTATTAATATTAAACAGGAAATACCTTATTCACATAAGTATTCAGACCCTTTGCTATGAGACTCGAAATTGAGCTCAGGTGCATCCTGTTTCCATTAATCATCCTTGAGATGTTTCTACAATTTAATTGGAGTCCACCTGTGGTAAACACAATTGATTGGACATGATTTGGAAAGGCACAACTGTCTATATAAGGATCCACCGTTGACATTGCATGTCAGAGCAAAACCCAAGCCATGAGGTCAAAGGAAATGTCCGTAGAGCTCCGAGACAGGACTGTGTTCCCAAGAACAGTGGCCTCCATCATTCTTAAATGGAAGAAGTTTGGAACCACCAAGACGTTTGATAGAGCTGGCTGCCCAGCCAAGCTGAGCAATCGGGGGAGAAGGGCCTTGGTCAGGGAGTTGACCAAGAACCCGATGGTGACTCTGACAGAGCTCTGGAGTTCCACTGTGGAGATGGGAGGACCTTCCAGAAGGACAACCATCTCTGCAGCACACCACCAATCAGGTCTTTATGGTAGAGGGGCCAGACGGAAGC
Organism: Oncorhynchus gorbuscha; assembly: GCF_021184085.1. Lineage (NCBI taxonomy): Eukaryota > Metazoa > Chordata > Actinopteri > Salmoniformes > Salmonidae > Oncorhynchus > Oncorhynchus gorbuscha. The sequence goes on from NC_060186.1 coordinate 59,804,873, forward strand.
CACTCCTCAGTAAAATGCACATAACAGCCTGCTTGGAGTTTCCCAAAAAGCCCCTAAAGACTTTCAGACCATGAGAAACAAGATTCTCTGGTCTGATGAATCCAAGATTGAACTCTTAGCCTGAATCCCAATCATCATGTCTGGAGGAAACCTGGTACCATCCCTACGGTGAAGCATGGTGGTGGCAGCATCATGCTGTGGGGATGTTTTTCAGCGGCAGGGACTGGGAGACTAGTCAGGATAGGGGAAAAGATGAACGGAGCAAAGTACAGAGAGATCCTTGATGAAAACCTGCTCCAGAGCGCTCAGTACCTCAGACTGGTTCACCTTCCAACAGGACAACGACCCTAAGCACACAGCCAAGACAACGCATGAGTGGCTTCGGGACAAGCCCGGACTTGAACTCGATCGAACATCTCTGGAGAGACCTAAAATAGAAATGCAGCGACGCTCCCTGTCCAATCTGACAGAGCTTGAGAGGATATGGAGAGAAGAATGGGAGAAACTCCCCAAATACAGGTGCGCCAACCTTGTAGCGTCATACCCAAGAAGACCTGATGCTGTAATTACTTCCAAAGGTGCTTCAACAAAGTACTGTGTAAGGGGTCTGAATAAATGTGATTATTTTTATTTCTTTTTTATAAATTAGCAAAAATGTTATGCTCAACAGAAACAGGATGCACCTGAGCTCAATTTTGAGTCTCATAGCAAAGGGTCTGAATATTTATGTAAATGAGGTCATTCTGTTTTTATTTGTAATAAATTTGCTAAAATTTCAAGAAACCTGTTTTCGCTTTGTCATTATGGGGTATTTTGCATTGATTTGATGAGGATTTTTATTTATTTAATACATTTTAGAATAAGGCTGTAACTTAACAAAATGTGGAAAAAGTAAAGTGGTCTGAATACTTTCCGAATGGACTGTAGACCTTCATTGCAAAACAGTGTGTTTTAATTCATTATTTGGTGAAGTGAATATATTTAGAATAGTTTTATCTAAAAAGGATCACATTTTAAATGTTTCACAATTTATTTATGTTTTTATTCACTGAGGAGGATGGTCCTTCCCTTCCTCCTCTGAAGAGCTTCCACTGTTATTGGAGCTGACAATTAAGATGGAAGCCATCTTTGTCCTGTCTTTGTTATATTATCCACAAAGAGATGGAGATAGTAGTGGAGAGAGACATTGTGTCACACCTTCTCCCTCTCTTCCTTCCTCTGGTGCTCTAGGGCGCCAGACTGCCTAACATTATACACTCAAGCCACCTTCAGTATGCACAACTGTCGTTCCCCGTCACGCGCATCAGCGCTCATTGGACTCACGTGGACGCAATTACTTGCGTAATTTCCTTCCCTATATCTGTCTGTTTCCTAGATCTGTTCCCTGTTGTTTGTCATGTGTCCTCGTTTTTCCGTGTGCTGATGCTGTTCCTGTCAGGTTCTATGTCCGTTCCTGAATAAATGTTTGACTCCCCGTACCTGCTTCTCCTGTCCGGTGTCACTCCTTTCAGGATCCCGAAGCCATCACACAAAGCATCGGGTAGTACTGGTGTTCCGTTTGGTGGTGACGCCGGTTCTGGGTCGCCGCCGATGGAACCCGGGGGTGCCTAGCCAGCTCGTTGGGCTTCCACTCCCTAGCTGGCTCAAGAGGTTTCCTTGCCCCGGTTGGCTCGGAAGGAGCCCATCCCATGTTATGTTCCCTGCTTCGGGATTGTTTGTCATATGTCCTTGTTTTCCCGTGTGCTGACGCTGTTCCTGTCGGGTTCTATGTCCGTTCCTGAATAAATGTTTGACTCCCCGCACCTGCTTCTCCTGTCCGGCGTCGGTCCTTACACATTGGGATTAATCAATGGCCACAGAGCTAAAGCTAAGGGGATAGTGATCCCTACAGATGCCATAGAAACTATAGTAGACTTGAAGGTCACTGCCTATTAGCTTGAAGAGCAAAGGATGGACCTTTGCAGTGCTTGTTATCTGATTGTTGGGACGATTTGACACATGGCCTAAGCTCTGCTACACTTTTTTTCCCCTTCTCTCTTAATGTGGCCTGGTCTGAAAGGATATTGTCAGTGAACTTAACAATGACAAGACAGTGAGACTGTTGTAAATTGCTCACCTCAGAATGGTAAGCTCTGGCTAGCAGTGTCACTGGATGAATGCCTGAAGTCCTCCTTATGAATTCATGTGGAAATGTAACACAGACATAATTCTTTAGTAAATTATTTAATTGGTTTTCTTTTGGGTTGAAAGCTTTTTTCTTCAAAATGAACTTGCTCTTCCCTCTCCAAAATATTGAACTGACTGTGCATCAGGGCCCTGATTGAAGTATTAAATTAAACATTCATTATACTGTAGTATAAATAGCCTTTCTTGATAATTGATTAGTTAACCATGCACGATTTAAGTGAAATGCGGTTTTACCAATAAGTGCCCGATCAGCGGCATTTTCATTGTTTTACAAAAGTCTCCCCCCCCCCCCCTCTCTCTCCAGTGATGGATGGGCAGATCGTGATGAGGTGGTAGAGGGGTATGAACAGGAAGCTGAAGGTGGTATCACGATGAAGCTGCAGTCAGAGGAAGTGAAGTCATTCGATGACTACTTCCTGAAGCTGCGTTTGGACACCAACTCACGGAACCCGTGGTTCCCAGAGTTCTGGCAGTACCGCTTCCAGTGCCGGCTGGCCGGACACCCACAGGAAATGAAGAAATACAAGAAAGTCTGCTCCGGTGAGAATCACTAATAAACTACATTACCCAGAGTCATGAGGAATTAGCAGGGTTTACGTTGGGAGGAGGAAGGAAATACATCTTAAAATCAATGAAAGCAATCGGAAGAAAATCTAAAATCATCACAAAATAAGGAGGTTATATATTGACTGCAATTTCAATACATGATGAGTTAGTTAACATGAATAGTTCATCTTAATGCTTTGAAATGGCAATTGTATGATAATGATATTGATGTCTCCCTTTTTCCCCCTTTCCAAATACTCTCTCTGCTTTCGAACAAAAGGTGATCTAGGTAAACTGAGTTGTTGCCCCACCAAAATCACTAACACATTTTTTAATGGATATTATTCACAACAAATCACAATTAACATACCGATTAGATTTATCACCTGAAACAATGCTCAATAAGCATGCTTTCAAACATTTTGTTAGAAAAGCTTTTCCAAGTATCGATGCTGTTGTGAGTATATTCACCTCAACCTCTGTGAAGACTTATTAAACCAATATGGGTTTGATCTATGATAGTTTGCTGTATCTCATGTTATGTTCTCTTCCTAAAGATCTCCAAGGTGGTAAGTGTATATTTCAGGATTAAGAAGATGATGACTTTTCCCGCACTTGCATCGTACTGTATAAGCACATCACTTCACTTCGGCAAGACTTGTAGAGTTTGACTGGTGCCATCTCTGAGGATCATGTTGGACCCTTGTGCTACCTCTAGACCAGTGAAATAAATAGAAGCTTCAAATTGGCTGCTGTGTTCGGAGAAAGCCTGGGGTAGGGTCAAATCAGTCAAACTCTACTGTACAAGCTTTTGGGTTGTTTTTTTGAAAGTACTGCAATGTGGAGGGAGCACAAGGAAGAATGAGTCACTGAAACACACTGTTCACGACCCCTTTCAGTAGAACACTAGAGTAGGAGAGCGATGTGTATATAGAATACCCCAATGCTGCCTGTCTGCATGATCACCACAGACAAAATACAGCCATTTTGTAAATGAATTAAGAAACAATAGGAAAATATGGCAAGAAAATAGTTTGAGATTTAAGCAGTTAAACATTTCACGGAGTAGCACCTCAGGTACAGTATGATTATAGGGTGAATGAATGTATCTTTACAAAAATGTCACTATTAGTGCTATGGTTGCCCTATTCCCTGTGCTTTGTTAATGTCCACCTTTGTTTTGCCAGTTGTATTGCCTGACAATGCTTTCAGCTAGCTGACCAAAAATGCCTGGTACACAATATGGTGTCCACAGACTTAACTCTTTCTCCCTCAAGATTCCTCCAAGTTCTGTATCCTTTGGAAAAAACAAGCCTTTGGACACCTTATTGTGATTTACTGTATGGTGTGTGCCAATTCCATTGTGCTGCAAAAGAGAGATGTTTTTGTTGTACGTTTTGATACAATTATAATTCAAAACTCAGTTCTTCATGGGTTGGAGAAAGAAGTTGTATAATTCCCTTGTAGTACAATATTCTGTGGATAAAATGTTCCCATTGATACGACACTGTAAATCCAGCACAAACAAACAAAATGTTTGCCTCTTAGGAAAACAACATCAACCAATCCCCCATTTTGACATTCTGTAAATTTCTCACCAATCCCTAGGCAACGAGAGTCTTCATGAGAACTACGTCCAGGACAGTAAGATGGGCTTCGTCATTAATGCCATCTATGCCATGGCCCACGGTCTCCATGACATGCACAGTGAGCTGTGTCCTGGCCAGCCAGGCCTGTGTGAGGCCATGGACCCCATCGATGGCAGTAAACTGCTGGATTACCTGCTCAAGACCACCTTCAGAGGGGTATCAGGGGAGGATGTGTACTTCGATGAGAACGGGGACACTCCTGGCAGGTGAGGGCGATGGATGGAGTAGGAGGAGAGGAGGAGGAGAAGGATGTAGGGGAGGTGGAGGAGGAGGAAGAGGGGGATGAGGTTTTCTATGGAGAATTGTTGGTGAGCAGATTTTGTGTGAAATAACGATGAAAACACACACACACACACCTTAACCACTCAGAATGAATGCATGAACTGTTAACCTTTGAAATATTTTAACCCCTTAACCACGTGGAATTAATGCATTGAAAATAATACGTTGAATTTCGAATGGAGAATATGAGATCTTGTTGCCAGCCAGCTACAGACAGTCCCTGAAAGACAGGTGAAAAACACCCCCAGTCATCTGTTTTTAAGCCAGAGGTCAGAGCTAGTACTTAGGCATGGCCTCATAATCAAAATAGATCTGGGTTCTAAGCCCAAAGGTGATGTTCTGTACCCCTCTAAGTGGCTTTACCTGAAATTGCTTGGCAAAACTTCCAACTATATAGTCTATAAACTGTTAGTGATTTTGAATAAAGGGGTCTGCTCTAAGCAATGTATTTAGGGGTTATCATTAAAACACCTGCCACTAATTCACTCTTAATTTCTCTTTCTCCATGATGTCCTTGCTCTCTCTCTCTCTCTCTCTCTCTCTCTCTCTCTCTCTCTCTCTCTCTCTCTCTCTCTCTCTCTCTCTCTCTCTCTCTCTCTCTCTCATTTACCCTCTCCTTTCCCCCTCTCAGGTATGACATCATGAACCTGCAAAGTGTGGGAGACGGTAGCTATGACTACCAGCAGGTGGGCTCGTGGCACGAGGGAATTCTGAACATTGATGACTGGAAGCTGTGGATGAACAACAGTGACATGGTCCGCTCTGTCTGCAGCGAGCCCTGCTCCAGGGGACAGATCAAGGTACAGACACTGAAAAACCATGCTGAGCCAGGCTGGATTGGGATAGGTCCTGAACCAGTCTGTCAGGAATACCCAGAACTCAGTTTAGTGCACAACTACTTTCACTATTTCTCTGCTTTAATGCTTTTGTTTAATCTTATTTGAACTAAGTTTGCTCTGTAAATGGATCCCTAGCTTAGGAATTGATGAGCAGATTCCATTCCTGGTTGAAAAGGTATACTTTCATTGTGAATTAACAAAATGCAGTGGAGCCTATATTATCTTGAGGAAACTCAAATCAAATCAAACCAAATGTTTTTATATAGCCCTTCTTACATCAGCTGATATCTCAAAGTGCTGTACAGAAACCCAGCCTAAAATCCCAAACAGCAAGCAATGCAGGTGTAGAAACACCTTGAGTCTCTTCAACCAGGGCCAGTATTATTCAGCCTGGCCATAAGCCCACCACAGGGAGCATGCACACTCTCCTGTCTGCTTTAGTTGGGCCCGCTAAAGCTTTGTTTACAGTCCTGTGCATCACCCTGTTTTACATATCACTGCTCTGGTAACATACACTCTGGGAACAGGACAAAGTAAATGCAGCTGAGCTTGTCTTTTGGAATATAATTTGTGTACCGCTAAGGAAAAACTGTTTCACCATATAGGTTCTTATAAAATGGGCTCCCGAGTGGTGCAGCAGTCTAAGGCACTGCATCTCAGTGCTATAAGCACCACTACAGACCCTGGTTAGATTCCAGGCTGTATCACAATCCTGCTGTGATTGTCCCATAGGGCAGCACACAATTGTCCTAGCATGTTTTGGGTTAGGGTTTGGCCGGGGTAGGCCATCATTGTAAAAAATAAGAATTTGTTCTTAACTGACTTGCCTAGTTAAATAAAGGTTAAAAACATAATACAATATATATATATATATTATGCACCTGACTTGACTTATTCATTTTAGCTCCTAGTGGTGCAAAGGGCCTAAACTTGCACCATCAAGGCCATATTAGACACTAATACCCGTCTTTATATCTGATTGGGGTTAGTGGTGTGGGGGTTGTGATTTGTTGTGGTTTGGGCATTGTTACTGTTTTGACTGATAGCCTGTGACCTCTGACCTCTGTGTGATCAGGTGATCAGGAAGGGCGAGGTGAGCTGCTGCTGGATCTGCACTACCTGTAAGGACAATGAGATTGTCCGGGATGAGTTCACCTGTCAAGCCTGTGACCTGGGCTGGTGGCCCGATGACGAGCTGGAAGGTAACTAACTAACTGGGAACTATGTATTTATGAGCCATGATGACTGACTACATGGATCTCCTCTAGGTCCTACCCCCTCTAACCCTAACATCTTCTCTAACCTGTATGTCACTATCCCCTCTATCTATACCTCCCCCAGCCTTGGCCCATCTCCTCTGACACCCACCTCGCTAGTCTCCCAATCCACCACCACATACTGACAATATATCCCAGGTTTCTGCTTAAACCCAGTCCCCAACTCCCTGCAGACTGCACTCTGCTTTGTTCTCCCTGTGAATGGACTGCCAATGTCTGTCTATGCTTCCCCATTCCTTGCTGATATACTGATTCATTTTGTGAAATATTTTTTAATTTTATCATTCTCTTGTGGGGGGGGCTACAGACAATAAACAAATTCATTGTAATTTTATAGCTTGCACCCACCTGTGGAACGCCACTCAAAAATATGAAGTTTAAAAAAGTACACAAATACAAATGATCATACCACAGAGACAAAAAGCAACAATACATTTAGTATGTAATGAAACAACTAGTGACTTTCTATTTTTGACAAAATACATTATTTACCATTCATTTATTTTGGGTACAAAATAATCTCAAACACAACCAAAACAAACAGCACATGCATTCAACAAATTTGTAGAGTCACAAGCTTGATGTCGTCATTGTGTGCTATGAATATGGGACCAAATACTTACATTTTTACTACTTTAGTACACACAAATGAATTGGTCCCAATACGTTTGGTCCCCGAAAATGGGGGCAGCATGTACAAAAAGTGCTTTAATCTAAACGATTCACATTACATTTACATTACATTTAAGTCATTTAGCAGACGCTCTTATCCAGAGCGACTTACAAATTGGTGCATTCACTTTATGACATCCAGTGGGACAGTCACTTAACAATAGTGCATCTAAAACTTAGGGGGGGGGTGGGGTGAGAGGGATTACTTAACCTATCCTAGGTATTCCTTAAAGAGGTGGGGTTTCAGGTGTCTCCGGAAGGTGGTGATTGACTCCGCTGTCCTGGCGTCGTGAGGGAGTTTGTTCCACCATTGGGGGGCCAGGGCAGCGAACAGTTTTGACTGGGCTGAGCGGGAGCTGTACTTCCTCAGTGGTAGGGAGGCGAGCAGGCCAGAGGTGGATGAACGCAGTGCCCTTGTTTGGGTGTAGGGCCTGATCAGAGCCTGGAGGTACTGAGGTGCCGTTCCCCTCACAGCTCCGTAGGCAAGCACCATGGTCTTGTAGCGGATGCGAGCTTCAACTGGAAGCCAGTGGAGAGAACGGAGGAGCGGGGTGACGTGAGAGAACTTGGGAAGGTTGAACACCAGACGGGCTGCGGCGTTCTGGATGAGTTGAAGGGGTTTAATGGCACAGGCAGGGAGCCCAGCCAACAGCGAGTTGCAGTAATCCAGACGGGAGATGACAAGTGCCTGGATTAGGACCTGCGCCGCTTCCTGTGTGAGGCAGGGTCGTACTCTGCGGATGTTGTAGAGCATGAACCTACAGGAACGGGCCACCGCCTTGATGTTAGTAGAGAACGACAGGGTGTTGTCCAGGATCACGCCAAGGTTCTTGGCGCTCTGGGAGGAGGACACAATGGAGTTGTCGACCGTGATGGCGAGATCATGGAACGGGCAGTCCTTCCCCGGGAGGAAGAGCAGCTCCGTCTTGCCGAGGTTCAGCTTGAGGTGGTGATCCGTCATCCACACTGATATGTCTGCCAGACATGCAGAGATGCGATTGGTCATCAGAAGGGGGAAAGGAGAAGATTAATTGTGTGTCGTCTGCATTTGATAAGAGAGACCATGTGAGGTTATGACAGAGCCAAGTGACTTGGTGTATAGCGAGAATAGGAGAGGGCCAAGAACAGAGCCCTGGGGGACACCAGTGGTGAGAGCGCGTGGTGAGGAGACAGATTCTCGCCACGCCACCTGGTAGGAGCGACCTGTCAGGTAGGACGCAATCCAAGCGTGGGCCGCGCCGGAGATGCCCAACTCGGAGAGGGTGGAGAGGAGGATCTGATGGTTCACAGTATCGAAGGCAGCTGATAGATCTAGAAGGATGAGAGCGAGGAGAGAGAGTTAGCTTTAGCAGTGCGGAGCGCCTCCGTGATACAGAGGAGAGCAGTCTCAGTTGAATGACTAGTCTTGAAACCTGACTGATTTGGATCAAGAAGGTCATTCAGAGAGAGATAGCGGGAGAGCTGGCCAAGGACGGCACGTTCAAGAGTTTTGGAGAGAAAAGAAAGAAGGGATACTGGTCTGTAATTGTTGACATCGGAGGGATCGAGTGTAGGTTTTTTCAGAAGGGGTGCAACTCTCGCTCTCTTGAAGACGGAAGGGACGTAGCCAACGGTCAGGGATGAGTTGATGAGCGAGGTGAGGTAAGGGAGAAGGTCTCCGGAAATGGTCTGGAGAAGAGAGGAGGGGATAGGGTCAAGCGGGCAGGTTGTTGGGCGGCCGGCCGTCACAAGACGCGAGATTTCATCTGGAGAGAGAGGGAGAAAGAGGTCAGAGCACAGGGTAGGGCAGTGTGAGCAGAACCAGCGGTGTCGTTTGACTTAGGAAAGAGGATCGGATGTCGTCGACCTTCTTTTCAAAATGGTTGACGAAGTCATCTGCAGAGAGGGAGGAGGGGGGGAGGGGGCGGAGGATTCAGGAGGGAGGAGAAGGTGGCAAAGAGCTTCCTAGGGTTAGAGGCAGATGCTTGGAATTTAGCGTGGTAGAAAGTGGCTTTAGCAGCAGAGACAGAGGAGGAAAATGTAGAGAGGAGGGAGTGAAAGGATGCCAGGTCCGCAGGGAGGCGAGTTTTCCTCCATTTCCGCTCGGCTGCCCGGAAGCTCGCAATGAGTCGTCGAGCCACGGGGCGGGAGGGGAGGACCGAGCCGGCCTGGAGGATAGGGGACATAGAGAGTCAAAGGATGCAGAAAGGGAGGAGAGGAGGGTTGAGGAGGCAGAATCAGGAGATAGGTGGGAGAAGGTTTGAGCGGAGGGAAGAGATGATAGGATGGAAGAGGAGAGAGTAGCGGGGGAGAGAGAGCGAAGGTTGGGACGGCGATACCATCCGAGTAGGGGCAGTGTGGGAGGTGTTGGATGAGAGCGAGAGGGAAAAGGATACAAGGCAGTGGTCGGAGACTTGGAGGGGAGTTGCAGTGAGGTTAGTGGAAGAACAGCATCTAGTAAAGATGAGGTCGAGCGTATTGCCTGCCTTGTGAGTAGGGGGAAGGTGAGAGGGTGAGGTCAAAAGAGGAGAGGAGTGGAAAGAAGGAGGCAGAGAGGAAAGAGTCAAAGGTAGACGTGGGGAGGTTAAAGTCGCCCAGAACTGTGAGAGGTGAGCCGTCCTCAGGAAAGGAGCTTATCAAGGCATCAAGCTCATTGATGAACTCTCCGAGGGAACCTGGAGGGCGATAAATGATAAGGATGTTAAGCTTGAAAGGGCTAGTAACTGTGACAGCATGGAATTCAAAGGAGGCGATAGACAGATGGGTAAGGGGAGAAAGAGAGAATGACCACTTGGGAGAGATGAGGATCCCGGTGCCACCACCCCGCTGACCAGACGCTCTCGGGGTGTGCGAGAACACGTGGGCGGACGAAGAGAGAGCAGTAGGAGTAGCAGTGTTGTCTGTGGTGATCCATGTTTCCGTCAGTGCCAAGAAGTCGAGGGACTGGAGGGAGGCATAGGCTGAGATGAACTCTGCCTTGTTGACCGCAGATTGGCAGTTCCAGAGGCTACCGGAGACCTGGAACTCCACGTGGGTCGTGCGCGCTGGGACCACCAGAGTAGGGTGGCCGCGGCCACGCGGTGTGGAGCGTTTGTATGGTCTGTGCAGAGAGGAGAGAACAGGGATAAACAGACACATAGTTGACAGGCTACAGAAGAGGCTACGCTAATGCAAAGGAGATTGGAATGACAAGTGGACTACACGTCTCGAATGTTCAGAAAGTTAAGCTACATAGCAAGAATCTTATTGACTAAAATGATTAAAATGATACAGTACTGCTGAAGTTGGCAGTGGGTGCGTTGTTGACACTACACTAATCAAGTCGTTCCGTTGAGTGTAATAGTTTCTGCAGTGTTGCTATTCGGGGCTAGCAGGCTAGCTAGCAGTGTTGTTTACGTTACGTTGCGTTAAAAGAACGACAATAGATGGCTAGCGAACCTAGAAAATCGCTCTAGACTACACAATTATCTTTGATACAAAGACGGCTATGTAGCTAGCTAAGTAGCTAGCTACGATCAAACAAATCAAACCGTTGTACTGTAATGAAATGAAGTGAAGAAGTGATACAACCTGTGAATGCGACCGGGTAGTTGAGTTCTATACAGAAGACGTTGGCTAGCGTTGGCTAGCTGTTGGCTAGCTAGCAGAGTCACCTACGTTAAGGACGACAAATAGCTGGCTAGCTAACCTCGGTCTCTGTCCCCCCCCCCCTCTCTCTCTCTCTCTCTCTCTCTCTCTCTCTCTCTCTCTCTCTCTCTCTCTCTCTCTACCTTCCAGTTGTTGGGCTCGGCGATGCGTCGGTACTGCAGCTCGTATGGATGAAAATACCCTCAAATTAAAGCTGACAGTCTGCACTTTAACCTCACAGTCACAGTATAGTAACAAAAGTGCTGGAGTGCAGAGCCAAACAACAACAAAATTGTCACTGCTTTTGGAGCTCACTGTATTTTTCCATATTCTGTTCCAGTTATTTTTTAATGGCTAGGCAGAATGAGATTTCCAAAAGTTGTTTATATATTATAGAGAGCACAGATAATTGATATAAAAACTAACATCATTGGATGGTTTATTAATAGTTGGGTTTACGGTCAATTACTGTCCATGATATCAGGATATGGATTCCACATTTAGACCATTGGGGGGATGCTAAAGCCTGCCCTACAGATCGCAAGGCATTGTTGTGAATTATTGGATTGTGGGCATGCCATTTTGATTCCCAGTTAAATTGTTTTTAAATTTTCCACCGAATAGAGATTGTGTAAGCAATAATAGAACCAATCTGTAGTTTACATAGTTTAAGGGATAGATCAGTGAAGACCACTGCTTTCAGGGCAATAGGAGACACCATACTTCTTGCTATACTTAGCCAGGGGGTGGAAGGATCATGTTTAAACCAATTCAGGATGGGATTAAATGCCTGGAAACAGATTGAAAATGTTGTTATGGATTTTGGCTACGTCTTTCTCTCTCTGTAGGTTTGTTAATTTTATCCGGGATCACTTACTTTGACATATACATTTTAAAACCGAACTATGGATTTTATCCCAATAGCCAGAAGGGGGAGTCAAGGGAAACATTGAACTACAGAAATTCAGCCGTGGCAATATATTCATTTTGACAATCGATATTCTGCAGGTTAAAGCAACTGGGATGTTATCCCATCTGCTGAGGTGGGATTGAATTGATTTGAACATTCTTTTAAAGTTTCAAACAATGGTTTTTATCTAAGGTCTAGATAAAGTAAGATATTGTCAGCGTATAAGGAAATGGCGTGATCTGTAGAATTTAGAGATATTGGTGTACTTTATTTTGATTGTCGAATTAACTGGGCCAGGGGCTCCAGAAACAACAAAAAATAGCAGAGGTGAGATGGGATCACCTTGTCTGCTACTTCCAGTTTTTCTGAATGGAACAGAGCAGGTATTGCCCGTTATTACTATGGCTGAGGGATTGGCATATATTATTTTAATCATATTAATTAAATTGGAGCCAAGTTCCATTGGTTCCAAAACCAACCAAAGATATGAACATTCTTGTCTATCAACAGCTTTTTCTGCATCGAGAGATATAACTGCCCAACAAGTGTTGGTGTCTGATGAAGGATATAACATATGTAATAGACAACGGAGTTTCTGAGAACAATAGCTTTTTACCAATTTGGGTTAGTAAGTTTCGAGATGGGACGACAGAATTTTTGAAAATATTTTAATATTTGATTTCTATACTCTTATCACCTAAAGACATTACTGTCTCCGTCATGTGCTCTGCCTTCCCAAACTCCTTTCATCTCACCTTCTGCTCTCTTACCTGCTGTCTATTAGTCTGTCTGTCTCATCTTCCCCTCTCTCTTGCCTTCTCTTCTCAGCTCTCTCTCTCTCCACTGTCTTCCCCCCTTCCCCTCGGTGCCTTCTCCCTGACCCAGGAGTTGTTTTGTCAGCGATTCGAACTGAGGGGAGCTCTCTTCTCTCACAGCTGCTAGGTGAAAAATCCCATTAACTATTTTAGAGGACACGGATAGATTTCCAACAGTTTGTCATCTGAGATGAAATTGCTCCCTTTCCTGTGTGTTCCTAAGCATGTCTGGGAAATACTAATAGGGAATATCATTCCCACATCCGAATGGAAAAGTGGAAAGGTGGATATTTTTGTGACTAGTTTTTTGGTTCCCATAGCTCTGTCATTCTTGATTACTGGGGAAACCCACGTTTAGAGAAGGGAAGGTGTTGTGAACTTGAGGAGCGAGGAGGGAGTGAATCTTTGGAGTAATGTTGTAATGAAGTATAAAGTAATGTTGGAGCTTTAAGGTCTTCTTAAAGCTTTGACAGGATTGTGTAGGGAAGAGAAATATGGGATTTGAAGATTTTTGAGAGAGAGGATGATGATAACTGCATTTCATATTTGCCTCCCTTTTCCATTGGCGATGTGTGAGCCTAATTAACTAAGCTTGGAGGCCAGAAATGTTAAAGTTCTTGTGATTTGGCTTTGAGGACTAAATTATGCTGGTTGTGGTGGCATAGATGTAGGCAGGCCTAGCCTGTGGTGGCGCTGTAATGCTATTAGCTAGGAGCACTGTAATACAGGGGTTTTAAGCTGAGTCTGGGGACGTCACATTCCTCCCATTAAGCCCTTGCGACTCTCAGTGTGTGTCAGATGACAAGTCACCACCAATGAGGCATGATGGACAGCCACACACACACACACACACACACACACACACACACACACACACACACACACACACACACACACACACACACACACACACACACACACACACACACACACACACACACACACAATTTACGCTGCAGCATAAGCATGGGAGGAAAATCTGACAGATTTGGAGCGTATGTGTGTGTTCTTGAGTAATTCTTTAGTCTACCCATGTTCCCCTCTTTTCCATTTACAGAGCTTCCTATTTATTTTCCACAATTTACACGCTTCAATGATTAGATAGACAACAGCATCTCTCCTTTCCTCTGTCATCTGCAGGTTGTGTGCCCCTGCCTCTGAATTACCTGGACTGGTCAGACGTGGAATCCATCGTGGCAGTGTGTTTGTCCTGCGTGGGCATCCTGGTCACCCTCTGGGTCATCTTAATCTTTGTGGTGTACCGCGACACGCCCGTGGTCAAGTCGTCCAGTCGTGAGCTGTGCTACATCATCCTGGTGGGCGTCTTACTGGGCTACATCTGCCCATTCACCCTGATCGCCTATCCCACTGTGGCATCCTGCTACCTGCAGCGCCTCCTAGTCGGCCTCTCAGCCGCAATGTGCTACTCTGCCCTGGTCACCAAAACCAACCGCATCGCCCGCATCCTGGCCGGCAGCAAGAAGAAGATCTGCACCAAGAAGCCCCGCTTCATGTCGGCCTGGGCCCAGGTATTCATCTCCTTCTTCCTCATCAGCCTGCAACTCATCCTGGAGATAACCCTGATCATCCTGGAGCCTCCCATGCCCGTCAAATACTACCCCAGCATCCGCGAGGTCTACCTCATCTGCAACACCAGCACGGTGGGCATGGTGGCCCCGCTGGGCTACAACGGCCTGCTAATCATGAGCTGTACCTACTACGCCTTCAAGACACGCAACGTCCCGGCCAACTTCAACGAGGCCAAGTACATCGCCTTCACCATGTACACCACCTGCATCATCTGGCTGGCCTTCGTTCCCATCTACTTCGGCTCCAACTACAAGATCATCACCACTTCCTTCTCCGTGAGCCTGAGCGTCACCGTTGCGCTGGGGTGCATGTTCTCGCCCAAGATGTATATCATCATCGCCAAACCAGAGAGGAACGTGAGGAGCGCCTTCACCACGTCCGATGTAGTCAGGATGCATGTGGGAGACGGCCAGGCGGCTCAGCAAAGCAAGAGCATTCTCAACATGTTCCGTAGGAAGAAGAATAAAAACGGAAGCACCAAGTGAGTAACCTTCAGTGACGTTCAGAACTCAGGGCCTAAAGAGGAGGGCATATAGAAGGAGAGAATAGGGCCTGCACACGTATTTGGATCCAAAAGGTGTCTTGTGACTACAATTAACAATTTTTTGTAGACCCTTCTCTTTCATTCTACAGTTTTCTGCCCACATATGATGACATATAATGTGTGGTAGATTAGCCGATTAAAAACAAAATGTGCTAGATATTAAACATATGTAATCTTTAGGTAATATATGTTGATTTAACTCAGAACTGGGCGTATCTTCAAAGCTAGTCCGATTGGAAGATTAGCACTAAATAATGGGAGCGTATACTATGTATGATGATTCAAGAATGGATTGTACAGATTTAAAGTGGATTCCTAATAGGCGTTCCACAAAGACACTGACAGTAAGGATTGAGACGGAAGATGAGAGAATGTTGTCTTTGAGTGTTGTTTCTCACCATTGCTCTAATATGCTCCTCTCAAACTCTTCCAACGGACAGAGGTTGACTCTGACAGGCTAATTTTTTAGACACAGGGCTTGGCAAACTCCTATTCTTGAGGGCTGCAGTGTCTTCGGAAAATAAGGGCTCAGTGGTTAGTAGGAGGGTCTACTAATCTTTCTTTATAGCTCCAGACTGGTTGGTGATTACAAGGTATGAATGACAGCCAGTAGACACTGCAGCCTTCAAGGGAAGAAGATGCACACACCCCTGGTTTAGGTGCTTTTGGTGTATCCTGAATTGCCCTCACATTTATCCCAGTGTCGAAAGCATGAATGCCTCTCTGTCTCCCTCACTAATCACATAAGAGAGACAAATCTAACCTAGCCGGCTAAGCACAGCACTAAAACCTTGTGTCATTACTTTGTGTCAGACAGTACAGGCACCACATTTTGCAAGTGCATGTAGCCCATCTCAGCTTGATAAGCACTTTACTGTAGATAGACAGGTCTACATTTGGTGGACGGCTCAAAATGCTTTGAATTCAGCCATCTAGGGTTCATAATTCTGTTCAAACAGAACATTATGAAATGATGAATCACTAAGTATTTAGTTAAGTGCGCAGAATGATTATTAAAAGCATTGGCTCTTAGAATGAATGAATGACCCACAGCATTGTTGCCTCTTAATGTCGTTAATATGTCTTTAAAGTATTTGAACATGCATAGAGAAATGTTGAAATGCTGCTGTTATGTTCTATTGTGCTATGTTGTTTTTTGTTACTGTTGTCTAACCCTTCCCCCTGGTTGTCTCTGTTAGTAACTGCAGTCTTTATCTCGTTCATAGTTCTAATGGCAAGTCTGTGTCATGGTCTGAACCAGGTGCAAGACACCCTCAGAGGGGGGGGAATGTGTGGCACAGACTGTCTGTGCATGTGAGGAAACAGGAAGCCGGCTCGAATCAGACGGCGGTCATCAGGCCCCTAACTAACGCCACCATCGACCCCCACAGCTGCGACCCCCACCACCATGGCCCTGGCACAGACCCCCACCTCCCCCACCCCGGCACCAAGGCTCTGTACAACCTGGCGGAGGAGGAGGACGGGGGGGGGGAAGCACGCCCTCTCTGGACTCCCTCCCACTCCCACTCTGGAATGCTCCACGGGCAGGACTCGGAGGAGCCACCCTCTTATTCTCACTTAACGGACTGTACCACTGAGCATTTGCAGGGGGCGATGGTGGACACGCACAGCTCCAATGTCCCTGGATTTAATGACACAATGGGTGCCTCCGGCATTCAGGCCAGCTCCACCAACCAACCCCAAAGCTTCACCTTCTCCCAGCGTTCCTATCCCCTGCAAGGGGGTGCTTCTTTTGGAGAGGAGGACCTCATCTCCTCCCTGGAGGGGGCTGAGGGGGAGGCACTGGACCTCCTACACAGCTACACAGAGGAGGAGGAAGAGGACGATGAAAGGAGGAGCTGGCTCAGAGTAAGCTGACTCTGGAAGACTCCTTGGCTTTGACTCCCCCCTCCCCCTTCAGGGACTCAGTGTGTTCTGCCGGGTCGGTTCCCGGCTCCCCTGTCTCTGAGTCGGTCTTCTGCAGCCCCCCGAGCTCCGCTTATTCCTCCGTCATCCTCCAGGACTTCAGACAGAGCTCCTCGACACTGTGAGAGCTAACAGGCACTGACACACACACACACACACACCGACACACCATGTTACTAAGAGGTAACATCAACAATTGTATTATTTATTTATTTATACATTTCTCCATTTGCTTTGTCATTCGCTTGCTTGGATTATACAATACTTTTTACATCAAGGGGGAGTCTAAGTGAGAGAAATAAATAAATAAATGGAATAGTAGCAATCATGTTTCTGAAGGGCTGTGAGTTCCCACCAGCCTGTCAGCAAACTTTGAGACTGGGAACAGTGCCCAAACTACCTGGTTCTTGAGCCAAATGGATTGGCAATCACAATAATGGCTGCAGCTATATGGTTTGGTTTTGCTATTGTTGTGCATTTAACATATCCTATGAGACAAATGGAGGGAAGCCCTATTGCTGTGTATAAGGTGCTTGAGACTTCTATGATTTCAGTGAGATACAGGGACAAAGCTGGCTAAAGACTACAGATCACAGAATGCACTGCCTGTTTGGTCCAATACTGTACCTGTGCAGTTTATAATATTATGTGTAGCAGACGCAGCTGTTTCAAGACCCTTTGCCTTTTTTCATAGACTTAGTCGTCAATAAGAAGCATTCACCTCAGCTTACCAGTACTTTTACTACTGACCTCATTGCAGCTCAAACATTTGCTCTCTGATAGGAAATAAACTTTCTTTATGAACAGCAGGATATGCTACAGTATATTATATAAGACTGATGTTTTCATGCAGTATTATGTGTCTCTGACATTGCATACAAGGCCCCAAGGTACTGTAACATAGTATACTTGAATTGGAGATTGAGTATTTGCGCTGTGAGATACTTTGCAACATGTTTTGTTA
The DNA here is from genome assembly GCF_021184085.1 of Oncorhynchus gorbuscha. Classification (NCBI taxonomy): domain Eukaryota; kingdom Metazoa; phylum Chordata; class Actinopteri; order Salmoniformes; family Salmonidae; genus Oncorhynchus; species Oncorhynchus gorbuscha. Next base: position 59,822,680 of record NC_060186.1, read on the forward strand.
TTGTGCCATTGAGAGTAGGTTTCCTGTTCTCTGCATTAATGTTTACTGTATTGCTCTTTGATCGCACTTTGCAGAGACTGGTGATAAGGCATCTTCAGGATATTCTGAGATTGTGTACAGTATTCTACATTATATGGTGGGTTTGATTGTAGGCGACAGTAATGTTATGATATAGGTTTAAACATATTCTATGAAATCCTGAGACATGTTTGGTTCACACAGAACGCTATAAAGATGTGGTTCTGTTTTCCATACTGTGTAGGGTGTCCACCCACATTGCCCAGAGTGTTTGAAAACATGTTTTGGTGATGAAATTTCACTTCCTTATGTTATACAATACATTTTCACCAAGACAAATATTATTCTTCATGTTCTGAATCATTCAGTCTCTAACATATCATTAACATTATTACCAAAAAGACGGATTTCTTAACCTAATACATTCGATAATAAGCACAGAGCTCCGTTGCAAGTTTCTCCTAACAACTTTTGAGGATTTAACATTTTGTGGTCGTCGTCTCCAAAGTTGTTTCCGCGGGTCACAAAAACCAAAATATGCATGACGAGCTGAATTAAAGGTAAAGGGCTTTGAAAATAAAAAAGCTTGGTATACGCTCTGTGCTTCATTGACATTTCACAGAGATAAGCATGTTTTGGTGACAAATCTTTAAAAATGACAGGAATTTTGAATTAATATGAAAAGTGTATACTAAAATATGAAAATACTACATGACACGTCTCAAAATCAATATCCCATCTATATTTTTATAAGGCCCTGCGAATTCGGGAAGAGAAATGACGAGTTCAACAGGAAAGTGAACCTGTCAGGTAACCCTAGCCTTAATTCTTGCACATAATCCAGCCTATCTGACACAATGTACATTTCCTGATTTTTGTACCACTTTTTTTTCTAGCCTCCATTGATTGAGTCACTCTAATTCTGGCCATCCTATAAGGGTAAATACTCCAATAACATTTGAATGGATTATGATAGAGATATGAGGGTTGGACCATTAGTTTTCTTTGAGGATTATCTACACAATTAACATACTTTACCCAAAGGTCAAAATATGTGTTTCTGATTGGACACCCTATACTGTGTGTGTGATGATATAATTTTTTTCTGAGGTCGCAGTGTCATTGTAATGGGAATCTACTTGTGTATGTTTTCAAAGTTTGTAATACTGTTGAGCCATCTCTCATTTTTTCACACGGATGGTATGTTTGTAATATCAGTAAATGTTTATATATTTAGAATGTTAAACTATTTAGACATTTTAAAACTTGTCTTACAGATGCTTGTGGAAGAGCTGTGTGTTGACATTGATTTTGCGTAACTTTTCAGATAAACTTTACAAGTCAACTGTATCCACTTGGAAATATTAAGATGTAAAGCTTACCAATGGGTAGTTAGTTGCTTCTTGTGGTAAGATTATACACGCTTCAATCTCGCTTAGATCTTGTACTATAAAATTGCAGTTGGTTTACTTGATCATAAGTTTATTAGTACTTTATCTGTAAGAATGAAAATCCAAAGTATATAAACATGAATATACAGTATGTATAGTACTATAGTATTGTAATTGTTATTACAAAATGTTATATTTAGTCTATTAGTGTAAGTTGATTGAAGATTTTAACATTTCTTAAATGTAAAGTAACAGAAAGATCACGTTTTACACAGTCTCAGCTTGAATGAGATAGGCCTACATGTTTTTGGCAAGGTTGAACAATGCTGTAAAATAAACATATTTTATAGTAAGAGGACTGTTGATTGCATGATTTCATTATGCTTTAATTTGGGTTAATCTGCATTTTTTCACCAGTTAAATGGCAGTCCCGATAAACTTTACAATGCATTTGGTCCAAATAGGTCCCTACTATTTGTTTGGACGTTTTGATTACAGGTCAAATGTTCATGAATAGAAAACATCATATATGAGGAGCAAAAAGTGCGTTTCAGGAATTAGCATGAGCAGAACCGCTCAACAAAAACAAAGTGCAAGTGTGTCTCTCTTTCAGACTCACCCTGGTTACCATGTAAACACTGGAGTAGAGAAAAAAAGTTGAACCGAAAATAAACATTTCCGGGTCCTATGACTTATCAGGTGGTTTTGAGCAACGAGGAGGAGGGAAGTAGAGCGCTTTCTATTGTAGTTACCATATTTCCAAACAACACAGAAACAGAGAGGACAGATTCATTTTTCCTCATCTAGTGAGAAAAAAAAGGAAGTTGTTGAGTTTGAGAAAGTTGTCAGTGTCACTCAGAGTTTTACACCATGGCAGGCGGCTCGGTATCGGAGTGTAAGGAATACTTGTTCAAAGTCCTAGTCATCGGGGAGTTAGGTGTGGGGAAAACCAGCATCATCAAACGATATGTCCACCAGCTATTCTCCCAACACTACAGAGCGACTATTGGGGTAGATTTTGCACTCAAAGTGATCAACTGGGACAGCAAAACGTTGGTGCGGTTACAACTATGGGATATCGCAGGTAGGACATGGATGCACATTTTCATTAATCAATCATTTTGAGATTATGTTACAAAAAATTGAGAATGAAATGTTATGCACTGAAAAATGATTGAGTGCGGTGACTGCGCACTTCTAAATGGGACGTTTTGGAGATCACAGGTGGTCGTGAAATCACGACGTTCGCACAATCGCAATACGTTAATTTTTTTCTCACTTTTTACCTAAGTACGTAGGAGAACATTCAGATTGAATTTAAAATTCCTGTATAGACTGGTCTGTTTTGTTCCCCCCGTGGTATGATGATCAGGTTAGCGCATATAATTGCCAACGGAATGTAGGTCATGGGCTGGTCGCCTGAGTGCCCACCCAGTACGGAGAGAGAGGAATCCAACCTTTGCCAATTGGCATCATATTTCTACAGGTTGAGTAAGTTTCAGTTGGCCCAGTCCACATACAGAGTGAGAGAGAGAGACTTAAGAATAGCCTACAGTCTAGTCTGTGGGGTGTTTTCCAAACTCAGTCATGCATGCCAGCACATTTTCTCTGTTCTCTTTCCAGTCTCTCTAACCCTCCATTCTTCTTTTGTCAACCTTATGACAACCCATTTTGTCAACCTTATGACAACCCATTTTGTCAACCTTATGGCAAGTCCTCCATTCAGGATCTCAAAATTAAGATTCTAAAATTAGATTGGGAGGCAGATTGCCACAGGCCACTTGAAACTGTTTACACTGTGTTTAAAACGATCCTCATCACACGTTTGAGTTGTGACTCTGCAAACATTTACAATGGGTTTTGGTTCTATGACCTCAAGGCACTTCACTGCCATATGAGGCCTTACTTCTAGTGGGGGGCATTCGGTCAGGGATTCATGGGAAGAAATCCTCATCATCCATCATCACAATAAATCAATTAGTTTGACTTGAAGGCCAACCTCAGCCTCTTACCATGACCAATACACAGCTCACATGATCCTATATGTAATTATATTTCTTCTCACATATTTCTTCCCCCCCCCCCCAGTCCCAGACACAGACTCTTCTGAACTGACGGTAATGCTATCTGCCAACAGGACTCTCAATGAATGGTTACATTTAGTATTGGCTTCCACTATGAGTCACATGTGAGTCCTTTATTAGGCCAGGCAGGAATACAAGCAGCCATATGGGCACAGCTGACTCTGTTATACACCTAGCAGCTGAGAGAGAGGCTACAAGTTAGTCATTAGCCAGCAGTCACGGTCAGGCCAGGAGTAAAAGCTCTGTGATTCAGTTTTAAAAAGGGGTGTGTGAGAGAGAGAACGGGAGAGGGATCTATTGGTATTATAGCCAATCATGAGGTTGTGGGATTGGGATCAGGACATGCACTGTAGTCTATAACTGTCATGATTTGAATTTGTGAATTACGTTGTGACGGATGTTAAATTTACTATGAATGAGGTTGAATTTGAAACTAGATATAGGACTAGGGAAAACCACTCTGAGGAGACAAGTCTGACTTGTATGGTGGCAGACTGACATGGACAGAGACAGACCGGACACACAGTCTACACAATAAAACAGTCTTCAACAGTCTTTAACCGTCTTTGTGATCTCGTCACACACTGGCAGCGCTATGAGACAGGTTGTCACGACAACCATCGTCTGTCACTAGCTCTGATAGGTGACACCATTGTCTCCAATCGGATGGCGTCACTCCTCCGTGACGCTGGTCCCTCAACTGATCTGTCTTCTAAGACTTTGAACTGACATTCAAATATTGAGCATCCACCATTAAAAAATTGCAAACATCGTTCCAAATTTTTGACTGATCTCGTATGAAATAGGCAGAATAACTATCTTGCTAAATTGTGATTTAATAGTTTGCAATTGTGAGAAAAGAAAAACTAACCAGTGGCTATCTCCTGCACAGACCTGTGCAGGGATGTTGGTCGCCAGTGCAGTGGCTTGGTCAGCTGTGTAGCTAACTGTTGTAGCTAGCTTACTGACATAGATAGCTAGGTAGCTCTTCCATCACTGACATAAAAAGCTTGCTTAGCCTGTTTAAATGACCCTGAAGTTGTAGACGTGCAGCTTATGCACAATTAAGAAACACTGTCGGTTATCAGAAACCAGTCTGTAGATCAGCATGTTTCTCTACGATCGTATTGTTGGGTCAGCTGAGCACAGCAGCTGACTCGGGAGGCTACTGTAATGTCTCGTAGCAGAAGATCATCTGCTTCTTGAAAACCAATACTAATGTAAGCATTAGCACTACTAGCTACAGTAGCTTGCTAGCTAGCTTTTGTTGGAAGATTCAACATTGTGTGTGCAGCAGTAAGTAGGTAGCTAGTTGGTCAGCAGCAGCATTTCACTTAAAGAGGATTTCAGTGACTGGCTCAGCTGTTAGACATGTTTATGCTAGCTTCCGTGCCCATTGTCAAACTTCAGAAATACTGCTATTTGAAGCACAATAATCCTTAGCTAGATGTAAAATGGGGTGACACTTTCTCACCAAAAAAAACATTTTTATTGTTTTAACATAGATTCATTCAAACAGTTTTGAGGCAGAAATGGGGTTCAGCAGACGATGTCACCTAGGTAATATTTTTGAATGTTATGGCAGCCCATTGTCGCCAGACTACTTTTGTCTATCCCATTACCCTTTGCGAGATACGAGACAGTGCAGGCAGAATCGATGTGCTATCTGATGTAAGACAATGAGGTGACACAGAGAGAGTAGGACAGGGTGCAGATACCCACCGGGCATGGGTGTTCGCTCATACCAGGAAAGGCTGCCTCTCACAGCTTGAAAGGAGCTTTGCGGGCAAAACACACACACTTCCTCATTCATATTTACTGATTGTATCATTGCGAGAGACAAGCTGTGAGAGAGAACACACTCACACCCACACAGATATCACATTGGATGAGTTCTGAGGGGGATCACATACACAATTATATACATTATACACACCCTCTCACACACAGACATATACACACCTATACACCAAGGCCTACTCTGGAGACATTGAGGATGACAATGAGTCAGAGAAGAGAAGGAATTAGGGAGAGAAAGTGAGAGTTGTTTTGCCAAGTTTGTAAAATATTTTTAAAAACTTTTATTTAACTAGGCAAGTCAATTAAGAACAAATTCTTATTTACAATGACGGCCTAGGAACAGGGGGTTAACTGTGTTATTAAGAACAGTTAAGCCTTTTAATTGTGCAGAAAAAAGGGGTGGGCTTGTCCTCATGGCAACGATAAGGACCAACCAACGTCAAACCAACATCGTCTTTACTCTCCCATAATGATTACAATCTGGGATGGAATGATGGTAATCAGGGCCGAGTGGAAGATGGATGTACGTTGGAAGTCAGCGTGAAGCCAGGGCCTTGCCCGCCCCTGTGGCCCAGAATAGCTGCCCCTTCTCTGGGCTTGTCTGATCTTGGGGACAGGATAATTACAACCATGAGGTGATGGTGAAGTAAATAAGCCAGCACCTTGTGCCAAGGATTTAGACATCCTGAGAGAAGGGCACTTCACTGGGAGGGGAGGTGAGGAAGGAAAAGCAGAATGGGTGAAAGGGAGGGAGGGGCAATTGTCTAACAAGGGTATTACCATATTACAGTATGGGATTATGTGGCAATGGTCATAGGCTTAAAGACTGTAGAGAGTAACGCTTAGGTTTGCATGCTCCATAGTGCAATGTGACTGTGAATCATGTGGTTTAGTTATGGTCTTTGTTTTACAGCTTCTCCTATGCAACTCACTCTGCATGTTGCAACTTCCTATTGGCCCTAGCTGTCTCGTAATAACCACCATATGTACGGTATCTCTGCCAGAGAAATGTTTGGCTGGCATTTGAATATAATTCTGTGGGGGTTGGTTTATAGCTCCGAGCCTCCAAACAACTAGAAAGGGTCTGTAATGGAAAGCAGCCATTTTATGGGCTCCTGACCAACTCTGCTGTTTTGTGTTTTTTTTTGCGCTAATCACATTTTTGGGGGGACATAATGTTTCCACAATGACCGAAAGAGCTTCTGGACATCAGAACAGCAATCACTAACCTTGATTTGGATGAAGATTTCTACTTCAACGAGTCAGAGGCGCACTTCATACTGCTCACCCCTGACCAGGCCCTAATCCTGTAGACTCAAAAAAGAACAATGCGGTTTAATTGGATAGTCTCGAACGGAGCTTGTCCAGTTTGTTCTCTGGTGATTGTACGTTCGCCAATAGAACTGAGGGTAGAGGCAGTTTATGCACTCACCGTTTCCTCTGCGTGCTCTCCTCTCTTAACAGGACCTGAAGAACTGTAATATACTAGGTTTCTTGGAGTCGTGGCTGAACAAGGACATTGATAATAAACATCTAGGTGGTTTTTCTATGCATCGGCAGGACAGAACATCAGTGTCTGGTAAGGGGGAGAGGTGTGTGTGTCTCTTTGTTAACAGTTGGTGCGCCAGCTCTAATATTAAGGAAGTCTCGAGGTTCTGCTCGTCTGAGTTAGAATACCTCATAATAAGCTGTAGACCATATTATTTACCAAAAGTGTTTTCATCTATATTTTTCTTAGCTGTCGATATACCACCACAAACTGATGCTGGCACTAAGACCGCACTCAATGAGCTGTATAGGGCCAGAAGCCAACAAGGAAATGCTCACCCAGAAGCAGAAGCGTTGGTGATGGCCTGGTGATTTTAATGCAGGAAAACTGAAATCTGTTTTACCTCCTTTCTAACAGCATGTCACCTGTGCAACTAGAGATGAAATAAACTAGATAACTTTCAACCACACACAAACGCATACAAAGCTCTTCCTAGCCCTCCATTTGGAAAATCTGACTATAACTCTATCCTTCCGATTCCTGCTTACAAGCTAAAACTCAAACGGGAAGTACAGTTGAAGTCGGAAGTTTACATACACCTTAGCCAATTACATTTAAACTCAGTTTTTCACAATTCCTGACGTTTAATCCTCGTAAAAATTCCATGTCTTAGGTCAGTTAGGATCACCACTTTATTTTAAGAATGTGAAATGTCAGAATAATAGTGGAGAGATTTATTTCAGCTTTTATTTATTTCATCACATTCCCAGTAGGTCAGAAGTTTGCTACCAAAATACTAATTGAGTGTATGGCTTTAAATTGTTTAACTTGGGTCAAATGTTTCGGGTAGCCTTCCACAAGCTTCCCACAATAAGTTGGGTGAATTTTGACCCATTCCTCCTGACAGAGCTGGTGTAACTGAGTCAGGTTTGTCGGCCTCCTTGCTCGCACACACTTTTTCAGTTCTGCCCACAAATTGTCTTTAAGATTGAGGTCAGGGCTTTGTGATGGCCACTTCAATACCTTTACTTTGTTGTCCTTAAGCCATTTTGCCACAAATTTGGAAGTATGCTTGAGGTCGTTGTCTATTTGGAAGACCCATTTGCGACCAAACTTTAACTTCCTGACTGATGTCTTGAGATGTTGCTTCAATATATGGACATACTTTTCCTGCCTCATGATGCATCTATACATCTCATCTATTTTGTGAAGTGCACCAGTCCCTCCTGCAGCAAAGCACCCCCACAACATGATACTGCACCCCTGTGCTTCACGTTTGGGATGGTGTTCTTCAGCTTGAAAGCCTCATACCTTTTTCCTCCAAACATAAAGTTGGTCATTATGGCCAAACAGTTCTATTTTTGTTTCATCAGACCAGAGGACATTTCTTCAGAAAGTACGATCTTTGTGCCCATGTGCAGTTGCAAACCAGAGTCTGGCTTTTTTATGGCTGGTTTGGAGAAGTGGCTTCTTCCTTGCTGAGTGGCCTTTCAGGTTATGTTGATATAGGACTCGTTTTACTATGGATTAAGATGCTTTTGTACCTTTTTCCTCCAGCATCTTCACAAGGTCCTTTGCTGTTGTTCTGGGATTGATTTGCACATTTTGCACAAAAGTACGTTCATAGTGATACAGATAATTATATGTGAAACAATTTGTCTGTAAACAATTGTTGGAAAATTACTTGTGTCATGCACAAAGTAGTTGTCCTAACCGATTTGCCAAAACTATAGTTTGCTAAGAAGAAATATGTGGAGTGGTTGAAAAACGAGTTTTAATGACTCCAACCTAAGTGTATGTAAACTTCCGACTTCAACTGTATCTACCACCAATTACCTAGTACACCTGTATATTGACTCTGTACTGGTACCGCGTATATAGCCAAGTTAACGTTACTCGTGTATTTATTATTACGTATTTTACTTTTCTTTTTTTCTCTTTTCTTTCTCTGCATTGTTGGGAAGGGCCCGTAAGCATTTTACTGTTAATTTACACCTGTTGTTTATGAAGCATGTCACAAATAAAATTTGATATGGTTTGAATGCAACAGACTGGTGAGACTGTCTCTGTTGCCCCTGCAGCATAAGTCTTGGGCAGTTTCCATGGTAACCCACTCACAGATAGCATCTCAATGGAGACCGTAGAGCAGGAATCAACTACAATCAGCCACGGGCTTTAAAAAACAAAAACATTCTTGAGTTGATGGTCGGGGGGCCGGAAGGTAATTACAAACAATTTGTAGACTGCAAATTGACCGCAAGAATCCCAAACAAATATAGACTTATACAATCATTTCAAACCTTGCTTAAAATTGTATATGATCACGTGTCTCTCTATTATGCATGGGAATACTTAGGAATAGATTTCCAAAATTAAAAGTAATTTAAGCTGATTTCCTGGTGTTTTTGTCTTTTATGTTCAGCAGTATATTTTTTAAAATAAATAATTGCCAAGATTGCCAAGATTCAGCCTATGGCCCGCCAGTTGGAGAACCCTGCCGTAGAGGACTCTGTCTCCTAGGGCGCAGGATGATGAATAGATTCACATTCTGTGTTTCCCTCTCATGAATACAACTCTCACAAGGACCATGGAGAAGAAGTACACACTTTCCATTATGTGTCTGTAGAAAGGAAAGTTGACTTTCCCTCTCTGACTAACACTGCATGACCTAAAGTATCTATAAAGTATGTGGACACCTGCTTGTCGAACATCTCATTCCAAAATCATGGGCAAAAATATGGAGTTGGTTCACCCTTTCCTGCTATAACAGCCTCCACTTTTCTGGGAATGCTTTCCACTATATGTTGGAACATTGCTGCGGGGACAATTAGCCTATCAGAAGCTTCTAAAGTCATGACATAATTTTCTGGAATTTTCCAAGCTGTTTAAAGACACTAAGTTGACTGTGCATGTAAACTTGTGATACAGTGAAATAATCTGTCTGTAAACAATTGTTGGAAAAATTACTTGTAATCATGCACAAAGTAGATGTCCTAAAAGACTTGCCAAAACTATAGTTTGTTCACAAGAAATTTGTGGAGTGGTTGAAAAACAATTTTTATTGACTAACCTAAGTGTATGTAAACTTCCGACTTCAACTGCTGCTACCGAAAAATTATCTGAGGGGAAAAAGTTGGTCACTCAACAACATCATCCTAGCAGCTAGCTAGCTAATGTTAGGTTCTGTGTTTCTAGCTTGCTAAATAATTATATAAGGTCATTTTAGCTTGCCTAGTTATTTAACTAGGCATGTCAGTTAAGAACAAATTCTTATTTACAATGACGGCCTACCTGGGAACAGTGGGATAACTGCCTTGTTCAGGGGTAGAACAACAGATTTTTACCTGGTCAGCTCTGGGATTTGATCCAGCAACCTTTCGGTTACTTCCCAAAGCTCTAACCACTAGGCTACAGCATTTCTGTATGGTGGACTCAATGTCTTGTACTGTAGTTGAGTAGCCAGCCTATGCTACTGCTCAGTTGTTGCTGTAATAGGCCTACATGTTTCTCCTTTGCATGGTGTTTTGATGCAGGTTTAGTTTTTTTGTTATTAATTCTCAAGCTTTAAAAACCGAAGCCAGACTGCAACATTTTAGTAGCCTAGCTAGTACTGTGGTATGTACACTTTCCCTCTACTATGCGCTGTAAACTGGACACATGAAAGCAGCACAATTGAAGTTGAATTCACTGCATCATGCTGTAATTTCATAAACTGTTGACTAATTTATACTGGTTTGTGTGTCCTGTTGTCTATTGTTCTTTAGTAGTGATTTACAATGCATTCAGAAATATTTCAGATCCCTTGACTTTTTCCTCATTTTAAAATTTAGAAAATAGTTTTCAATCTACACGCAATATGCCATAATGACAAAAAGCAAGAACTGGTTTTAATTTATAAATAAAAATGTGATGTCATATATTTACAACCTGTACCCTTGCACATTGACTCAGTTCGGTACTCCTTGTATATAGCCTCCACATTGACTCAGTTCGGTACTCCTTGTATATAGCCTCCACATTGACTCAGTTCGGTACTCCTTGTATATAGCCTCCACATTGACTCAGTTCGGTACTCCTTGTATATAGCCTCCACATTGACTCAGTTCGGTACTCCTTGTATATAGCCTCGTTATTTTGTTTTTATTTTCTACTTTTATTTGATTTAGTAAATATTTTCTTAACTCTATTTCTTGAACTGCATTGTTGGGCTTGTAGGCAAGGGCTTGTAGGTAAGAATTTCACAGTAAGGTCTACCTACACCTGTTGTATTTGGCAGATGTGACAAATACAATTAGATTTTATTGCATTTTCTGTAGGCTACAGCAATGAGCTGTTGGAACCCGAAACATGGCATGGACATTTAGCCTTCAACATGTTTAAACTGTCGGTCCGGTAGGAGATTCGGTCAGTGCTATTAGTGATGTGTATATATATATTATATAGTGCACTGGCTTGCTCATGTGTTTGTGGTTCTGGGAGGAGGGTTATGTGTGCGTGTGGCAACGCACTGCCATTTGGTGTGCAGCATGTTGGCAGTGCTTTCTGTGACTAGTGCAACACTGGCTGTATGGTAGGGGGTAGGGGTCGACCGGTTAATCGGAATGGCTGATTTCAAGTTTTCATAACAATCGGAAATCAGTATTTTTTTGTGTGCCGATTTAAAAATAATTAATTAATTTTTTGGAAATGTAATTAAAATTTTGTACAACTTTATTTAACTAGGCAAGTCAGTTAAGAACACAGTGGCAGAAAGACAGATTTTCACCTTGTCAGCTCGGGGGATCCAATCTTGCAACTTTACAGTTAACTAATCCAACGCAATAACGACCTGCCTCTCTCTCGTTGCACTCAAGGAGACTGCCTGTTACGCAGATGCAGTAAGCCAAGATAAATTGCTAGCTAGCATTAAACTTATCTTATAAAAAACAATCAATCATAATCACTAGTTAACTACACATGGTTGATGATATTACTAGATATTATCTAGCGTGTCCTGTGTTGCATATAATCTGACTGAGCATACAAGTATCTAAGTATCTGACTAAGCAGTGGTAGGCAGAAGCAGGCGCATAAACATTCATTCAAACAGCACTTTAGTGAGTTTTGCCAGCAGCTCTTCCTTATGCGTCAAGCATTGCGCTATTTATGACTTCAAACCTATCAACTCCCGAGATGAGGCTGGTGTGACCGAAGTGAAATGGCTGGCTAGTTAGCGCGCGCTAATAGCGTTTCAAACTTCACTCGCTCTGAGCCTTGGGGTGGTTGTTTCCCTTGCTCTGCATGGGTGGCTCTTCGATGTGGTGGCTGCTGTCGTTGTGTTGCTGGTTCGAGCCCAGCGAGGAGCGAGGAGAGGGACGGAAGCTATACTGTTACACTGGCAATACTAAAGTGCCTATAAGAACATCCAATAGTTGTTGTTAGGCTCAAAAGGCCTCAAGTTTGCCCAGATTTCCACCAATTTTTCAACCTTTGTATTGGTCATCCTGTTGCGTGCCTTGGTGTGTGTGTGTTCCCAAACAAGGACCAGTTGCGTTCTGAGGCGGCTGATATTGGTGGGATTTGGAGGATGATGGAGGCAACAGGGAAAAGAGCCTCAGATCCACAAAGTCCCTTCCACCAGGTGGCTGATGAGATATGTTGGCACGACTGCCATATTGCATCTCCATCCCAAAGCCCTTGCTTGGAAGTGTAATTACAGACTGCCAAGAACCTTGCCCTCATCCAGGCCAAGGTGGCGAGATGCAGTAGTGATCGCACCATAGGCCTTGTTGATCTCTGTACCAAACAGGATGCTCTTGCCAGCATACTTGGGGTCCAACATGTACGCTGCGGCATGTATGGGTTTCAGGCAGAAGTCTTCACGCTTTTGGATTTATTTCAGAACTGCAGTTTCCTCTGCTTGGAGCAACAGTGAAGTGGGCTGGGCACTATGGATTTCTTCTCTTACATCTGCAAGCAGAGTCTGAACATCAGACAGGATGGCATCGTCTCCCTTAATCCCTAAAATGGCTACTGCTATAGGTTTCAGGAGTTTCAGGCTGCTTACCACTCTCTCCCAAAATACATCATCCAGGAGGATCCTCTCAATGGGGCTCTCCATGTCGGCAGACTGTGATTTGGCCATTTCTTGGAGAGGCTCTTTCCCCTCCAGGAGAATGTCAAACATGATGACAACACCACCCCAACAGGTGTTGCTGGGCGGCTTCAATGTGGTGCTCTTATTTATCTCACTTTGCTTGGTGAGGTAGATTGCTGCTATAACTTGATGACCGTTTACATACCTAACCATTTCCTTGGCTCTCTTGTAGAGTGTATCCATTGTTTTCAGTGCCATTATGTTCTTGAGGAGCAGATTCAATCCATGAGAAGCACAGCCAATGAATGTGAGGGTAGGACTCCTTCACTTTTGACCACTTTAGACAGAACATGAAGCAGCCTTCATGTTTGCAGCATTGTCTGTCACCAGTGCAAATACCTTCTGTGGTCCAAGGTCATTGATGACTGCCTTCAGCTCATCTACAGTGTAGAGACCGGTGTGTCTGTTGTCCCTTGTGTCTGTGCTTTTGTAGAATACTGGTTGAGGGGTGGAGATGATGTAGTTAATTATTTCTTGCCCACAAACATACAACCACCCATCAGAGATGATTGTCTGCTTTCTCTATGATTTGCTTGACCTTCACTTGAAATCTGTTGAACTCTGCATCCAATGAGTAGATAAAGCACGTCTGGTTGGAGGGGTGTATGCTGGGCAAAGAACAGTCAGAAATCTCTTCCAAAACTCATTGCCTGTGAGCATCAGGGTTGAACCAGTTGCATACACAGCTCGAGCAAGACATTCTTCAGCATTTCTCTTGACTACATTGAGTCAACAAAAACTTCTGATTCCGGGAGGATCATGAGCTGTTGCTATCGATAAGGTATCTTATTCATTATTTTCACCTCCAATAGAAGTAGAGGGACTTTTGTCAGAAGGTTGCTTGTTGTGAGTGCTGAGGGAACTTTCTGCCTTGGTCAGATGATTCTGCATCTTTGTTTCATTCTTCATATTTGGCACAGTATTTGCAAATGTACACAGCTTTTACTTCAATATTAGCTGCAGTGAAATGTCTCCACACATCAGATAATGCCCGTGGCATTTTCCTGTAAAGATTAGAAGAATGAGTAATGTTAGAAAATATTTAAACACACTTTGCTTTAGGTTACTATTTACTAGTTAACAAAAAATCATGTACGTCATATAAAATATATTCACTCCACCCAGTATTGTAATCAGAATTTACCAGAAAGCATGTAGTCCTTGGCTCAGACAGTGTAGTAGTGTGGGCTCAATAGCATCTCATTAGTGTGCAAGATCTTGAGAATCAGCTGTAGATGTGATGGAAGAATACACTGTGCATGCAGAGGGTTGCAATTCCATTGAATTGGGGATAGTTTAACTAAAATATGCCTCAAGACCTAAAATTGCCTTATGTGTGTCCCACAAAAAAGGCTCACTGTAATAACTTCTTTGATGAATTTAAGCAAAATTCCCCAAATTCCCGGGCTCAACTTTCCATGGAAAATATACCGGAAAGTTTCTAACCCTTTGCAACCCTAAGTGTTATCCTGTTAACAATGTTGAATTGCAGCCTACATTGAAGTAATGCCATCAGGGATTAGAGCTATTTACAAGACTGCCTTGGAGGTTGCATAATAGATAGATAGCAATTCATCTATTGTCTAACCATTGAACCTCATCCTGCCTCGAATGGCCAAACACCTCAGCACAAACTAAAATCATCACTATGGTGTATTGAACGCTTTAATCAATCTCTATGAATCGTTTTGACCCCCCCCCCCCCGGGAGGGGGAGGGCTACTAGTCTGGCTAGCACTTAACTAGAAGTCCTCCTGACTTCAGAGTTTTGCAAGGCTGTTTTGATGTTGTCGGCATGATGCATTGATAATGAAGGGGGCTGTGATTTTACATGATGATTCTCCTTTGTGTCTTTCTCAATCCATCAGGCACAGCCACATACAGCCTCCAAGTGCTGCCCCCTTCCATTACAACTGTTGGATTTTCAATTCCAAGCAACGAGAGGTCTCAATGTTTGAGAGAACCAATCAATGTGTCCGCTCAATTTCTGAACAAATATTGCATTAACAAACAGTCTTCTGTCCAGACCAGTGAGTCACAGCTCTTCCTCGCTGTGTGGTCACATGGGTTGTGTGAGCAAGGCTAGAGGTCTACCCCAGCAGAATAGCAACGCGTACATATCGAACACACCATCTGAGTGGCACTGAATATTGAGCCAGGTGTTGAAGGAAAAAAGTTAATTTCCTTCTGACATCGTCTTCCCTAAGCATCTTACCTCCTTTTATGATTGCATTGAAGAAATCAATTTCCAATGGCTTTCAATAAAGTGAAGCTTATTAAGTCGGCTCCAGGTTGATTCCATGCCAGCATGACACCTTCAGTCTGTAGGTACAAACCTTTTTCATTCAAAGCAATTGATGAGCACCAGTGTTGCTACTCATCTGCCAATCAGGGATCTGGCTTCCCTTGTTACAAGTTACATTCACAAAGAAGTACAGAATTATAGGTTATAGATGCAGGCACAAAGGGTAATTGGGGGGCATCAGGTGCAAACTCTTAATTAATTAATTGCCTTAAGTGTCTACTCACTTCGATACATTATATATTTATGAGAGCTGTCCACAAAGGACCTCCGTATCGGCCGTTCTTAAATGTGTGGGGCTAACTCATAAATTATATGCAAAATATGATATGGACACTGTCCTTGAACAATGGTCTAAATTTGGCCTGTAGGAAGGAGGTAATCTAGTTTAAAACGTGTGGGGATACAGAGTTGAATTTATATATTCACATGGCTTCTCTTTGGAGTAATTTGTTATAATCAACTCCTCTGCTTGGTGGATTTTTTAAAAATCAAGACTCAACACAATTAATGATTAGAGTGATTTTGTTCTCTGAAGTGTTTCACACCACGGTGTACTTTCAAGGCGCGGGATGTTTTTCCAATATAAATCTTATTGCAAGAACATTGTCAAATATGAATTACTACTTTAGTAGTGAAAGTTATACATTACTTTAACTCAGGTCCTAGAAGTCTGTGGGCATACAAGTACATTTTGTTATGATCCTACATGAGGTACATGATCTACCTGAGAAACATCCTTTTATGAATGTCTCTTTTCTCTCTCTGACCAAATCTGATCAAACCAATATGTTTGGTAGATTTCTTGATCGTTTTCTAGGTAAATAGAAGGTGGATTCTGGATGGCAGAATGCAAAGAGGAGTCTGATAGTATATGCCAGTGCTTATTGACGAAGACGTGATGCCATTACGGCTGTCATTGAGAGTAAGTAAACAGTTTACAGAAAATGGTTTCTTTTGGTTTTTGTTGAGATTTATTAAGTAACTGGCTTCAGTTCAAGCTTTTCACTTGTTTTGGAGCTTCATCAAGCCAGGTCTCGGGGTGTCCTCGAGCTGAAATGCTCAAGGAGAGAATTCTTATTGTCCATCGTATTCTTCCTCTGTGTCACAGATATGCAATGCAGTCTATGAAGTTGGCTGACTAGTAAGTAAACCTATTTTTAGGGGGAGAGGATGGTACAGTAACTATCATCTGTCAGTATGGTATTTTCATCTGTAGGTTTTCTGTAGTATTTAGAGATTATACATTTCTTAGGTTACAAAAAAGGGACAGGTTTGATATTCTTTTCCATAGTGAAGGAAATTGATTGTACCCTAGAGTTAATATAGTTAAGAGATTCATTTTAATTTAATTTCGGATCCCGTCCAGATCATAAAGAAATCGTCTACATCAGGGGTGGGAAAAACTTCAGTCCGCAGGGGCCTGATTGGTGTCACACTTTTGCCCCAGTCCCAGCTAACACACCTGATTCCAATAATCAACTAATCATGATCTTCAGTTTAGAATGCAATTTGTTTAATCAGTTGTGGATGCTAGGGTGTGGACAGAGTGTGACACCACTCCTGCCATGAGGACTAGAGTTGCCAATGTCTGGTCTATAGCGGGTCCAATATTTGACATGCTCTTTGTATGGATTATTTTCATACATTTAAATCCAAAGAGATTTGCGCAATTAGGGGCTAATGGGGTTCCCTTCGCTGTTCCAAAGGTCTGTTGGTAGTAATATTAGTCAAATACAAAATCGTTTTTAGTGAGCACTAGTTGCGCTAGTTCAATTATATAATTTGAAGGCACAAGGCATCCGTGGTCAGATAGGAAGAATTTGAGGATCTCCATCATTCGTAATATTGGTGTATAATGATGAGACACCGAGTGACTGGCCAATTTCCTTAATTAATTACTGGTATACTTTGTTATTTCGATATAAAGTCAGTCTTTTAAACAGGATGGCAACTGCATGTTGGAAGAATGTTAAACTTTCTTTTTACATTTGTATCACACATCTTTTTGAAAATCATTCAAGTTTGTCCGACACACTGAATTCTTCCACTGCTATATCTATCGCTACATCTGCCATCATTGAAGTCGTTTGTGTTGACGAGGGGCATTGTACAAAACTGTTAACAGCGATCGAATCGTCTAACCAATCAGAGTATCAGAATTTTCAAAACGTTGCTTTTACTTACGTGTGTTCTGGCTCTGGTCCAACCCATCAGTTTCTGGGACCAATCAGACAATCCATTTTCCCATTCACTGTTTTGGTGGTGCTCATAAAATGCATCAGAAGTTTAAAAGTAGCAGAGATCTCACTGTAGTCTGACTACAGTGAATAGAGAGAGACAAGCCCATGTGCAGGGAACATTTCATAACCTCTTACTTGACTTTTGCACAGTGGTGAAAAGAGGAAGAACAATGAAAAGGAGAGTTTCACTGCTTTGTTGTCACTCACAACCTGGAGACAGGTTCACATACTATACATACCAAACTTAGAAAGTTAGGTTTTTGCGAAAACAGATTTCTAAAGTTCGGTATTTACAGTATGTGAACCTGTTTTGAGGTTGGGAGTGAAAACCACATAAAATCGAATCAAAATGTTTTGTCACATGCGCCGAATACAACATGCTCTTCTCAACAATGCAGAGTACAAAAAAATTGTAACTCAGAGGAAAAGCATACACAAGAATGGGGCTATACAGAATGGGGCGATATGTAGCAGTACCAGATCAATGTGCAAGAGGGGTATGATGTATTGGCGTGGTAAAGTGACTAGGCATCAGGATAGTGACTAGGCATCAGGATAGGTAATAATAAGAGAGTAGTAGCCTTCAGAAGCTTCTCAATGTACCAATCCTCTCGTCTCTCGTCTCTCCTCAACAAATAGCTGACATTTTGAAAGTATTAGAGTACCTCTGATGTGTGTGGTAATTGATATATATTTACATTTTTTTTTTTTTTTACTGAATCATCTGCTTCTCTGAGTCTTATTTGGTAAATGCTTTGTTTTCTAAAGTTGTTGCCAGCAGGCATGCCAGCTAAAGTAGTTAGGCAGGCTAGCTACTCTAACTTGATTGATAGCCTGAAATGGCTTCTTGGTAAGTAGTTATGAGGTTGGTACATTGGCAGTCTCTGGGCAGCTAAAGCCAACTTCATTAAATGTCTAGGTGGCTAGTGGTATTACAGAGAAACGACAACATTTTTACATTAAAAAAAAATGTATATATTAAAAAGGACATCTGAGGGCTTGACACCTGTTTTAGTTAGCCTTTAAAATAAAGTGATACCTGAGAAATATGCTCGGAAAACGTTTAATAAAGTGAGGTTTTTTATTTCTGTATTCCTCTTCTAAGACTTCTCTTGGATCTCTGGGCACCAAAAGGCCTGGAAATTGAATCCTTTATTTCAATCCATCATCTCGCCTTCCCACTGTGCCGTGTCCCTAGTGAATTCACCTGGGGTTAAACCGACTAAATTTAGACCCTCAATTATGAGCAATTACTGAGCAGGCCTGTAGGCCCCTCAGTGTATTGACTCACACCCGCACTGCGACACGCAGTTTCCAAACGTAGCTGTGTAAGTACCTGTAATGAAGTGAAACTGCAGGGGGAGAAACTGCCGTCACGGTTCCTGAAACAGCTCTCTTTATTCAGTGTTTAACTTGGATGCAGTGGAGACTAGTTCTGTGCAGTGAGGTGAGCTACTCCTCATTCTTTAATTGGATTGTGTGCAGCAGCAATGCCCATTTCTGTTGTAACTTACATGTTTTCAGACAGTGCAACCATTTTCTAAACACTGCCACGGCATTATCCTTCTAATTTGATGTCCACATTCCAACACAAAGTTATTTCTTGGATGGTCATTTTAGAATTAGGTGAGTGGGTAACCGTGAGTGGGTAACCGTGAGTGGGTAACCGTGAGTGGGTAACCGTGAGTGGGTAACCGTGAGTGGGTAACCGTGAGTGGGTAACCGTGAGTGGGTAACCGTGAGTGGGTAACCGTGAGTGGGTAACCGTGAGTGGGTAACCGTGAGTGGGTAACCGTGAGTGGGTAACCGTGAGTGGGTAACCGTGAGTGGGTAACCGTGAGTGGGTAACCGTGAGTGGGTAACCGTGAGTGGGTAACCGTGAGTGGGTAACCGTGAGTGGGTAACCGTGAGTGGGTAACCGTGAGTGAGTGAGTGAGTGAGTGAGTGAGTGAGTGAGTGAGTATATATTAGGATCTGGCTAAAAATACTTGGTTGTGAGGTCTGGGGCGGTCAATTTTGGATTTAGATAGGAGAATCATCCTCATATTATTGAGTACAACCCATGATCCATGTCAACTAAAGACTGCAGATCGAAATCTTATGCATGCAAATTGTAAATCAATGCCGCAGGCTTTTGGCCATTTATTATCAGGGTTTGCATTTTCACTCCTCTCTGAGATTAATAGCTAATACACAGACTGATAATATGGCTATGGAATAATAGTCTTGCCATCGTTGTGACTGTATTTTGAGTAGTGCCTTGCTTAGATTGGTAGTGACACCCAGTATCCTGGTGGTAATTCCACTTGCTTTCACTTTGTAAAGCATCATTCCAGATTTCTCCCAGTAAGAGGAGAGAATGGGTTCATTATCGAGGAGGCAGATTTCTTCCTTGGCTTGAGGCTTTGGATTAGAGTCATGACAAACTAGAAAAAGTGGGTCAAGATCCGTTTTGGTCATTTGGTGGGGAAGGGGAACCAAAATGAAGGCAAAACACTACTCTCACACAGCACTTTAGAGCAGGAGAATAAAATATGTTTGTCTTCTGAATGACTTTTACCTTCCTCTGTCATCTGATGAAACACTGGCAAATCCTCACTCAGTTTTATATCCATGTCTAAAACATGTACATATTCCTGGTAAACTGGGCTAATTCTCCCCAAACTGGCACCTTTAAATGTCTCAAATGGGAGTGTGGTGAGTGATTTTAGTGGAGTAATCGATCTCACAAGTGGTCCTTGTTGTGCTGTACTCACTGCGCTGGGTAATGGGGCCTGTGGAATCTCCTGTCACAGGCCTATCTGTGTGTGTACAGAAGGAACAGACCCTGCTTTGCTGCCTCATTAGCAACACTCAAAGGCTAAGTTGCTTCCACCCCTCTATAGGCTCCTGTGTTTTGTACATTCAGAGGTCTTGTTTTTTCCTTGAATCTTTCTGATGTCCTCTGCCTATGGGCTAACAGAATCTCTGCATCTGGTAACCCATTGAGCATTTGACCCAACAGCCTTTTCTTTACTAACTAGTCCATCTCCTTAGTTACTTTGACGCAGGCCTACTAGGTTTAATTGTGTACTGTACCATTGACCCATTGAGTTACTGATCGTGTTGCTTCCCTGTCCCCATGCAGGCCAGGAGCGATTTGGGAACATGACGCGGGTGTACTATAAGGAGGCGGTGGGGGCATTCGTGGTGTTTGACGTGACGAGGGGCTCCACGTTTGAGGCCGTGTCCAAATGGAAACACGACTTGGACAGCAAGGTGAAACTGGCCAATGGGAGCCCTATCCCCTCAGTGCTGCTGGCCAATAAGTGTGACCAGAAAAATGAGACCTCCAACAACACTTCCCTCATGGACAACTTCTGTAAAGAGACTGGCTTCCTGGGCTGGTTCGAGACCTCGGCCAAGGTAAGACATGCACACACACAGACACACAAATATGCCTACACCATAAGACTATAACACAGTGGTGGCTGGTGGTACTCTAAATGGGGAGGACAGGCTCATAGTAATGGCTGGAATGGAATGGTTTCAAACACTGGGTTTCCATTTGT
Source organism: Oncorhynchus gorbuscha (assembly GCF_021184085.1). NCBI lineage: Eukaryota > Metazoa > Chordata > Actinopteri > Salmoniformes > Salmonidae > Oncorhynchus > Oncorhynchus gorbuscha. The sequence goes on from NC_060186.1 coordinate 59,843,693, forward strand.
TTGATACTATTACATTCACTCCATTCCAGACATTATTATGAGCAGTCCTCCTCTGACTAGCCTCCTCTGCTATAACAGTGTGCTTTGTTGGCATTAGATCTCCCCTAGTCAGGAAGCATTAACTACAGTGATAGTACTACAAGTACTATTATTGCTAGTGTGTGTTTTTTATCAGCTTGAATGGAAGGTAAATATAGGTCTTTGTTTCCAAGGTTGTTTCCTAATGTTTTACAGGTTTGCTTTTCAGTTTAAAAAAAAGAAAAAAAAAGAAAGTTGATTGTCAAATAAAGTCTTATTGGTCACATGCGCCGAAGACAACAGGTATTCCTTTTGTTCGATTCATTTCAAATAAATTCACCTTACCATGAAATGCTTACTTTTACAAGCCCTTTACTAACATTGCAGTAAAATAGAGTTAAATAGAGTTAAGGAAATATTTATTAAATAAACTAAAGTTTTAAAAAAAAGGTTACAAGAAAATTACATGAATTACATAACAATAACGATGGGGTACCGGTACCGAATCAATGTGCGGGGGTACAGGTTAGTCAAGGTAATTTGTAAAGTGACTATTTATAGATAATAAACAGCGAGTAGTAGCAGTGTAAAAACAAAGGGAGGAGGGGGGGGGGGTGTCAATGTAAATAGTCCAGGTCGTGGTGATCACAGTCTTATGGCTTGGGAGTAGACGCTGTTTAGAAGCCTCTTGGACCTAGACTTGGCGCCCCGGTACCACTTGCCGTGCGGTAGCAGATAGAACAGTCTATGACTTGGGTTACTGGAGACTGACAAATTTTGGGCCTTCCTCTGACCATACCTTATCTAAGTTCTGTTATACTCAGACATGATTCAAACAGTTTTAGAAACTTCAGAGTGTTTTCTATCCTAATAATATGCATATCGTATATTCTTGGCATGAGTAGCAGAAAGTTGAAATTGTGCACGCTATTTATCCAAAAGTGAAAATGCTGCCCCCTATACCTTAAGAAGTTAATTGGGGTGTATTTGGCCCTCCTTTTCCTATAGTCCACGATCAGCTCCTTTGTCTTGCTCACATTGAGGGAGAGGTTGTTTTCACCAGCTGTCTATAGGCTGTCTCATCGTTCTCGGTGATCAGGCCGACCACTGTTTTGTCATCAGCAAACTTAATGATGGTGTTGGAGTTGTGCTTGGCCACGCAGTCGTGGGTGAACAGGGAGTACAGGAGGAGACTAAGCACCCACCCCTGAGGAGCCCAAGTGTTGAGGATCAGCATGGCAGATGTGTTGTTTCCTACCCTTATCACCTGGGGGGTGTCCGTCAGGAAGTCCAGGATCCAGTTGTAGAGGGAGGGGTTTAGTCCCAGGGTCCTTAGCTTAGTGATGAGCTTCGTGGGCACTATGGTGTTGAATGCTGAGCTGTAGTCAATGAACAGCATTCTGACATAGGCCTTCCTTTTGTCCAGGTGGGAAAAGGCAGTGTGGAACATCGAACACTGAATAGATGGGGAAAAATCAAAGGCAAGAATAGCATGAAAAGATAATGTAACACATGTGTTAAGTCACTGGTGGTTTAAGCCCTGACTGGGGGGAGTTAAATCAAAATATTTGATAGCAGTACTCCTCGTGCTACCAAATCTAACTATTTGTATTATGGGTCATTGTGCTGTTGAAAGGAGCAGAGTTGGGAAACACAAGCATACCCCACCGTGCCATGCTGAGCACTTTTAGTTAGGAGAGACAGAAGCATACCCCACCGTGCCACGCTGAGCACTTTTAGTTAGGAGAGACAGAAGCATACCCCACTGTGCCACGCTGAGCACTTTTAGTTAGGAGAGACAGAAGCATACCCCACCGTGCCATGCTGAGCACTTTTAGTTAGGAGAGACAGAAGCATACCCCACCGTGCCACGCTGAGCACTTTTAGTTAGGAGAGACAGAAGCATACCCCACCGTGCCACGCTGAGCACTTTTAGTTAGGAGAGACAGAAGCATACCCCACCGTGCCACGCTGAGCACTTTTAGTTAGGAGAGACAGAAGCATACCCCACCGTGCCACACTGAGCACTTTTAGTTAGGAGAGACAGAAGCATACCCCACCGTGCCACGCTGAGCACTTTTAGTTAGGAGAGACAGAAGCATACCCCAATTTCCATGCGTGCCACGCTGAGCACTTTTAGTTAGGAGAGACAGAAAATGTGCAATACCCTACCGTGCCACGCTGAGCACTTTTAGTTAGGAAAATAACAGAGACAGAAGCATACCCCACCGTGCCAAGCTGAGCACTTTTAGTTAGGAGAGACACAAGCATACCCCACCGTTTTGGGTCCTTGTTGCCAACTTTGTGACTGATTCTTCAACATTATTCCCACTAATCTGCTGATATTGAGTGGAATCCATGCGACCCTCAACTTTAACAAGATTCCCAGTACCGGCACTGGCCACACAGCCCCACAGCATGATGGAACCCCCGTTTTACTCTGGGTAGCAGGTGTTTTACTTGGAACGCTGTGTTCTTTTTCCGCCATGCACAACGTCCCTTGTTATGACCAAATAACTCAACCTTTGTTTCATCAGTCCACAGCACCTTATTCCAAAATGAAGCTGGCTTGTCCAGATGTGCGTTTGCATACCTCAAGTGACTCTGTTTGTGGCCTGTGTGCAGAAAAGGCTTCTTCCGCATCACTCTCCCATACAGCTTCTCCTTGTGCAAAGTGCGCTGAATTGTTGAACGAAGAAAAGTGACTCCATCTTCAGCAAGATGATGTTGTAGGTCTTTGGAGGTGGTCTGTGGGCTGTTTTTGAGCGTTCTCACCATCCTTCGTCTTTGCCTCTCCGATATTTTACTTGGCCTGCCACTTCTGGCCTTAACAAGAACTGTGCCTGTGGTCTTCCATTTCCTCACTATGTTCCTCACAGTGGACACTGACAGCTTAAATCTCTGCGATAGCTTTTTGTAGCCTTCCTCTAAACCATAATGTTGAACAATCTTTGTTTTCAGGTCATTTGAATGACTTGACTGATTTAATTTCAACTTAATATTGCTACACTAAAAATCTTTGTCTGGACAATACCCCAGTACTCAGCTTTTATTAGAAAATGAATGGCATGCCACTGTGATCATTACTCTGTGACAACAGAGTAAATTATTATGCAGCCTCAGAGGGGTGCCCAAACTTTTTCATACGACAGTATGTATGCTGAACACTAATATAAATGCAACATGTAGAGTGTTGGTCCCATGTTTCATGAGCTGAAATAAAAGATCCCAGAAATGTTCCATATGCACAAAAAGCTTATTTATCTAAAATGTTGTGCACAAAAATTCTTTACATCCCTGTAAAAGAACATTTCTCCTTTGCCAAGATAATCCATCCCCCTGGCATCTCCATCCATGTGGCATATCAAGAAGCTGATTAAACAGCATGATCATTACACAGGTGCACCTTGTGCTGGTTACAATAAAATGTGCAGTTTAGTCGCACAACACAATGTCATCTGTTTTCACTTTGTCATTATGGGGTATTGTGTGTATTGATAAGGAAAAAAATATATAATTGAATCCATATTAGAAAATGTGGAAAAAGGGGTCTGTATACTTTCTGAATGTACTGCAATCGTCTCTCTGTGTGAAAATTAGGTCAACTGGGGTCTGCCTGTCATGAAGCATTGGAGGGAACTCTCTCTCTGTCTCTCTGTCTCTCTGTCTCTCTCTGTCTCTCTCTCTCTCTCTCTCTGTCTCTGTCTCTCTGTCTCTCTGTCTCTCTGTCTCTCTGTCTCTGTCTCTCTCTCTCTGTCTCTCTCTCTCTGTCTCGCTCTCTGTCTCGCTCTCTGTCTCTCTCTCTGTCTCGCTCTCTGTCTCTCTCTGTCTCTCTGTTTGTGCGCGCCTCAATTCACTGGGGCTTTAGGTTTCTGCTTGCCCCTGTCACCTCAATTCTAATGCCCCCACAAGTCACCAACCCTGGGTAAATGACAGTTACCTCTCACACATGTCCCCCTGCAGTGTCCCTGTCCCCGACACACAGTAGCACCATTCCAGACAGACACTGTACCAGGTCTGAGCAAGGGGTCACGCACACCAATGAAACAATATGGTGTATGTGTTTGAGCAGAGTTTGTTTAGGCAGTTGTAGCATTTACGCATGCGTGCACACACACACACTGGGACATCCCCATTCCCTAGCCCAGTGGTTTCCAACCTTTTTAGGTTACTGCACCACCAACAGATGTTTTTCTCTGCATGGAGAACCCCTGAAATACCCCTTCCTATGCATTTTACCAGTAGGTCTATGGCCTCATGAGTCTTCTCAAGTACCCCCAGTGGATAGGTAGTCCTGGTTGGGAACCACTGCGCTAGCCCATGGGGAGACCTTTTAGAGCCACACAAACTCTGTGTCTTTATCAGCTTTGAGGATGTGATACCCTCAGCGTTTCCCAGCTCTAATCCTGAGCTGTTAGACCTGTAAGAGCGTAGACATGTCCTTTGACTGATCATAGCGTGTGCCACTAGAAACCAAAGCAGGCCACTGCTCTTTCAGCCCCATCTCTGCTATAGGAGAGAATTCACCCCTGCAGAATCGGTCAAGTCCAACCTTATACAGATACTCATAATAGGCCATCATGTGTTGAATCTTGTAGCACAAATCATATTCATATCCAATGTAATATGGCCTTCATAAAGCCACCTTGATTGTTGCAACAGCTTGATGGTCAAATACTGATGTACTGTAGAAGGTTCTGTGCTTTAAACTTGATTTCCTGTGTAATTTCTCATAGGATCACCTATTAACCTTCATTGTGAGAAAGTCTATCTATGTCTGTTCAAAGCCTTGAGAATTGTGTGTGTGTGTGTGTGTGTGTGTGTGATTGTATGCAGTAAGCACTTCTGTCAAACAGTTCAACAGAATGGCAAACATTAGCCTTCAGGCAATTTCAGCCTTCGTGAAACGCAAAATGTCCCTGCTTGCTGAATTTACTTTTCTGTCATCACCTGCAGCTGTGCATACACGTGTGTGTGTGTGTGTGTTCACGTGAGTGACAGAAGGTGTGCTAGTACCCAGCATGCACCAGCACATGTTCCTGAGATAAATAACTCTATTAGGGGACATAACTCAGATGGTTGGCATGGAGCTCTGGCTGTGAAGGTACGTACCACACGTGTGTTTTAGAGACATGTCTGCTCTTATTTTGTGCTGAACCTCGATTCCAACAACCATCTCCTGAAATATGAGACTCAAGGGAAATATCACTCTCTCTCTTTCTGCTTCTCGCTGTCTTTCTCTATTTACCTCTCTCCATCAGTCCCCCTCCTTCTCTCCCTTTCTCCTTCCCTTCCTCGTCTGTCTTTCTCTCCCTCTCTAACATGAAAGGCTCTCTGAAGAGCTCACCAGCCTCATGTTTCTGAATTACTGAGGAATTCTGAAGAAACTACTTGGCTCTAGGGAACCGACCGCAGATAGACTGTAGCAACCAGGAAAAATAGACTCAAAACAACAAACAAAACGCTAGTTGAACTTGTTACAAGACAAAGTATACCACCCCACGTTCATGGACACACATGCAGTTTGCACAATCATTTGCCCTAGACATTCACACTTCAGTTGATGCTCAGTAATGCATTGGCCACGTTAGCCATACAGGATTCATCTTTTTATTATACATGTTTTTTTTGTATTGAATTATCAAAACATACAATCTACCTGCAATGTAGCCACTCAACAATTCCATTTAGTCATCTAGCAGACACTCCCATCCAGAGCGACCCACAGGAGCAACCAGGGTCAAGTGCCCCTCCCCACACAGTTCACCGAGAGATGCCCCTCAACCATCCGAGATCTCCCCTTCCATTACTATATGGACTTCGCTTTGTGCACGGGGCATGTTGAAGCAGAAAGGGCCTTCCCCAAACTGTTGCCACAAAGTTGGGAGCACAGAATCGTCTAGAATGTCATTGTATGCTGTAGGAACTAAGGAGCCTAGCCCAAACCATGAAAAACAGCCCCAGACCATTATTCCTACTCCACCACTCTTTACAGTTGGCACTATGCATTGGAGAAGGTAGTGATCTCCTGGCATCCGCCAAACTCAGATTTGTCCGTCGGACTGCCAGATGGTGATGCGTGATTTATCACTCCAGAGAACTCGTTTCCACTGCTCCAGAGTCCAATGGCAGCAAGCTTTATACCACTCTAGCCGATGCTTGGCATTGTGCATGGTGATCCTAGGCTTGTGTGCGGCTGCTCGGTCATGGAAACCCATTTCATAAAGCTCCCGATGAACAGTTATTGTGCTGACATTTCTTCCAGAGGGAGTTTGGAACTCTGTAGTGAGTTGCAACCGAGGACAGACAATTTTTACTCGCTTCAGCACTCGGCGGTCAAGTTCTGTGAGCTTGTGTGGCCTACCACTTCGCGGCTGAGCTGCTGTTGCTCCTAGACGTTTCCACTTCACAATAACAGCACTTACAGTTGACTGGGGCAGCTCTAGTAGGGCAGAAATGTTACGAACTGACTTGTTGGAAAGGTGGCATATGCCGGTGCCACATTGAAAGTCACTGAGCTTTTCAGTAAGGCCATTCTATTGTCATTGTTTGTCTATGGAGATTGCAGGGATGTGTGCTCAATTGTATACACCTGTCAAAAATGGATGTGACTGAAATAGATGATTCCACTCATTTGAAATGGTGTCCACATACACTATATATACAAAAGTATCTTTCAACAATGCTGTGATGTTTAACATGCAGTTTGAATCTATCAAATAATAGAATCCACAGATTGTGAGTTGAAGATAAATACTTAGTATATTACTAATTTACTGAACAGGTCTCTCCAAATCTCCCAACAATGCTATTTCTACAGTCAATTTTACATTTAATATTACGCTTTTTCAGTCATTCCTGAACCTGAAACCAGAAACAGGCTACATGAGGGCAATACCAGACAAATGGTCTATTGATTCAGTACAACAAAATCTGCAGAGCTGCTGTGATTCTATGCCCCAAATATTCAAAACATTTCTATATATAGTTTTAGCTAAAAAGCACAGTCTTGAATCTTGCAACGTTTTATATATCAACTCATACACCTTGTACCATGTAAATCGGTATATCAAAAATCTCTTCCCAGCTATTTTGCAATCTGAATGGCACAGCCGTCAACATCCTGGTCCTCAAAATGAAACCGGTATACTTTCCTATTTAATATATTTTTGTTATTCTGACCGTTTTGTTTTGGGGGGGTAGTGCTGTAATCTTGGATTGAGCAGACCTTCCCATACAATTCCGATAGCTCCATGAAAGACAGAACTCTACCATTCTAATATAATTTAAAAACCAAATAATTATTTGTTAAAATATATTTTCTGGGGGAAGAAATTGCTCTGCATTGCTGGTTTGAAAAAGAGATACTTTGAACAAGGTTTCATTTTCAATTAATCGAAAATGAGACTGCAATCTGCACAAAGGCAATTTTTAAACAAGGGATGAGCTTTTCTTAGTATCTACTTGAGAACCATTTTGGGTTAAAGTAAAACTTTTGTATAAGTGAAGCTTTTAGAGGTTTAGTGCTTTTACATTTAATAATCTCAGCCTACCCAGTTCATATTCATTTTATAGATAGGCACGCTTCATCTGGTCTGGTTTAGCGTTCCAGATAAAGTGAAATATGATTTGAATAACGAATCAGGAGTAGGCAGCGCCATAAGTGAGTAAACTGAGATATGACTAAGGAGTTAATCTGTGTAATTTTCCCATTAAATAGACAGGTATTTACCTCAGGATCTTGTCTATTTTTACTAGTTTTCTATTGAAATTCATTGTAGAGAGCTTATTTATAGCTTCTGTGAAATGAATACCAAGTACATCTACTTCAGTCAGCCCATTTATAGGTAAGCTGCAGGGTAATATAAAAAGGTTGTGTTTTTAAAGATAAAATACATAATATGGTACACTTAGCATAATTAGGTTTTAGTCCAGAGAGGCCAGAAAAGTTATATCTTCAATGAGACATTTCAGGGATCTTTCTTGCAGACTTAATATAGAACTTCAGTCAACGGCATACATGGACACCTTTGTTTTTAAGCCTTGGATTTCTAATCCTCTAATGTTGTTATTTGATCTGATTTTAATAGCTAGCATTTCGAAGGCCATAATGAATAGATATGGTGACCACTGACAACCTTGTTTAACTCCTCTTCACAGTTCAAAACTATCTGAGAAGTAGCCGCTATTTACTATTTTACACATGGGTTTGCTATACATTTGAAGAAGAGATTCACCAAGATTAGGAAAATCCAGGCATTTATATATATATACAATCCATATATAAAAAGCCTTTAAAAAATATTTTATGAATACCAGGCCTGGCTTCTTAGATGTTTCTTCTTCTATTTCTAGTAGTTGTTATACAGTATATTGTCTCCAATGTATCATTCATGTCAAAAAAACTGTCTGATCAGGATGAATAAAATCTGGTATAACCTCTAATTCTGAGTGTTAGGCATTTCACTACCTTGAACATTTAAATATTTACTGTGAACACTGAGGCTGTACCTGCTTTTAAGTTACAATTGTAACAGTGGCCAAGTAGGCGACTGGCTATTTGATCATAATGAAAGCCTACCAGAGTGTTGCCTACTATCAAAAACAATGGCTAAAATGCATCCCGTAACATTTTAACATGGAAATAGCTGTTCTCATTCAGCCTAAAGTAGCAGCCAATGTGTTGTGTTCAATGTAGGCCTACATTCCATGAGACTTTTGGAAAAAAAAAACATGCAGAGCTTGACATTAACCTGTTTATCCACTTGTCTTTCAGACAAGGAGGTGACTGAAAATGTTGTTTGATGCAAGAAACCGCTTTACAAAGTAAAATGCATTATTTTCATGCCCTATGAGCTAAATCTGCACATGTGGCTACATGCAGCTCTCGCTTTGATCTTAAAACAAGTGCATCTACTCACAACCGCTCATGCTGTAAACACAGTCCAGTTCAATGTAAATGGCACAGATCCAATAATGGCAATGGTCTATTTGCATATAGGCCTACTGCAGCTCTGAATTGTTTATGCCACACTGGTCTGTGTAGACGAGTATGGGCTGAGTAGTGCATGTCAATGCAATAGAATCCTACTCCGATGCGTTCTGCCTACAACAACATCTCTTGCATAGTTCATTTGTTTTGGTATGTTGCATTGAAAGTGGGTAATATTGAGCTGATTCGATCACAATTGCCACAGTAAAGGAAAACGTTGATTAGTGTCGATTTAACTAGGAGTGGTCACCAACCTTTTCTGAGTCAAAATGCAAGCCGAGATCTACGATTGACCCACAGTTCCACACGGTGACATGATATCATTGACGTGACGTGCAAATGAGCAATAGAAAACCGATTGCACATTTTTTTTGGGCGGGGGCCCAGTGCCGCCCCCGGCAAGATGGCGGCTGTCCATGTCGCCTATACCTAAATCCGCCACTGCTCTATGGGCTAATATTTCTCTGCGGCAGTCCCGGGGGCGCGTGCACAGCTTAGAGGGAAAATTGGTCACCCTGTGAAGCGTTGGCCAAGCATTCAGAAGCACGCCTTAGGCTACAGTCCCTAAAGGTTGGGGAAGGCACACGGGGTCACATGACTTTCTGTGACATCTTGTGGTCAGGACATCAACTGTTGGACAGCTCAGAGGAGACCCTGCATCGTTCCATAATTTTTTTCATTTTCTCTACCATAAACTTCATCCATGTCATGGGGAAGGTGGTCACAGCTGAGAACATAACATCTTTTACATGGATAGAGGAGAAAGCTAGAGAAATAACCAGTGGTTTATATATTTTTTTGACTAATGTTCTTTGTAACAAATGGATGCGGCCAAACCGGTTTCACCAATGTTGCACCTCATTAGGTAACTGCCAAAACCAATATCCACCAGCAACTGTATTCGTGTTTTCATGTGAATTGATATGACCTTTAACCCTAAGCCTGTTGACTTTGTTTTACCTTTCCCAGGACAACATCAACGTGGATGAGGCAGCTCGGTTCCTGGTGGAGAACATCCTGCTCAATGACAAGGGCCTGCCGTACGAGGAGAGCAACGGAGACCGCATCAAACTGGACCAGGAGACGATGGCTGCCGAGAGTAAGTCAGGCTGCTGCTAGCAGTGAGGACTCCTTCTGTGTCCACCCTCCGGCTCGCACCCCAGCCCGCCTCACACAGAAGGCCTAGAGGTCAAGGACTGGGTCTCCGAGCGCCCCCTACCGCAGCCCTCAGCTCCTGTCTCTACTATCACAACAGGGGCTGCTGTTCAGGGAGGGTGTGACCCTGAACCCAATTCCTCACTCTAAGCTGTCATTACTATGGACTTCCTAACTTCTAACCCCCCCCCATGCGGAAGGGGTACTGTCCAGGGAGTGGGTCCCGGCAGATCTCAACCCACTGACTCTGGACCCTGCCAACCCCATCCCAACACGTTTCCCCCCTCCTTGCCCCCAGACGTGATCTAGTGCCCTCCCTGATGCTCTGTGTTATGAGGCTCTGGTTGTGGAAGACAGGGGAGCACCCTGATGGAGGTGACATTAGATATAGAAACTTACCCTCTTACCATTACCAGTATGTTCTCGTTGTTCTGACACTGTTGTCACAATTACGCTTGTAACTGTCATGTTTCATATGGTGCCAAGAGGTTTAAAAAGAATAATAATGTTAAGGTGTAAACAAAGGTGGGACTAAGGCTGTGGTATAACTAATACGTTTTTGTCTGTTTTTTTATCATGATGATCTGTGTAATGTTTGAGTGTTCTAGACAATGCTAGTCACACAAATAAGTCTTGAAAGAAACAAAAAATAACAGAGGGTACCATAGGATAGATCAGTTTTAATATTGCAGATAATTTGATAGAATCTAAAATCTAATAGTTTGCATAATTTCTAATCCTGTTTATTTTTACCCAACACTACCACCCCTCCCCAGATTGGAGTAAACTCACGAACCACAATACTTTATCTGCTCAACAATACTTATACTGCTACTTACAGCTTTCACATGTCCGGTGCATGTAGTTAACTAATTATACATATATTCCTCATTTCCTCTTTCTGCAGTTGCTGGATTTTCACTTGATGTCTTTGTGATAGATGTACTCTTTCGTACTAAGAGGTGTATTTTTTTAAACATTGTGTTTGATCATGGATGTATAATTCCTTGTGAGGTACAAAAAGCATCAGGCAGGGGAGTGAACCATCCCTCTGCCCAGGAAGTTGAGTATCATAGGCAAGTGTAAAAGCTTTTTTAAAGTGCTGGGTCTATCAAATGTATGTGACATTATACATTGAATCAACTACAAGAACAAAAAATAAAACATTTTAATTGCATGTTTTGTCATCTCGGCTTAATCCTTTATTAGTGACAATATTTAACAGAATTGAATTGAAAGTGTGTGTTAATGAAAACACTAGTAGGAGGTGATCCCTCAAGGCTCAACATAGGAGGAACTGAATGTGATCAGAGAAATGGAAATTCACGTTATAAAATGTTTCACAACATAATTCGTTCCCATAGCAACGATTAAATACAATACAGTGCCACTGACACGGCCTGCAACGAAAACATGCGGTCTCTCCTTCACTGCAGCCGAGGTGAGTAAGACATTTAAACGTGTTAACCCTCGCAAGGCTGCAGGCCCAGATGGCATCCCCAGCCGCGCCCTCGGAGCATGCGCAGACCAGCTGGCCGGTGTGTTTACGGACATATTCAATCAATCCCTATACCAGTTTGCTGTTCCCACATGCTTCAAGAGGGCCACCATTGTTCCTGTTCCCAAGAAAGCTAAGGTAACTGAGCTAAATGACTACCGCCCCGTAGCACTCACTTCCGTCATCATGAAGTGCTTTGAGAGACTAGTCAAGGACCATATCACCTCCACCCTACCAGACCCACTCCAATTTGCTTACCGCCCAAATAGGTCCACAGACGATGCAATCTCAACCACACTGCACACTGCCCTAACCCATCTGGACAAGAGGAATACCTATGTGAGAATGCTGTTCATCGACTACAGCTCGGCATTCAACACCATAGTACCCTCCAAGCTCGAGACCCTGGGTCTCGACCCCGCCCTGTGCAACTGGGTACTGGACTTCCTGACGGGCCGCCCCCAGGTGGTGAGGGTAGGTAAAAACATCTCCTCCCCTCTGATCCTCAACACTGGGGCCCCACAATGGTGCGTTCTGAGCCCTCCTGTACTCCTTGTTCACCCACGACTGCGTGGCCACGCACGCCTCCAACTCAATCATCAAGTTTGCGGACGACACAACAGTGGTAGGCTTGATTACCAACAACGACGAGACGGCCTACAGGGAGGAGGTGAGGGCCCTCGGAGTGTGGTGTCAGGAAAATAACCTCACACTCAACGTCAACAAAACTAAGGAGACGATTGTGGACTTCAGGAAACAGCAGAGGGAACACCCCCCTATCCACATCGATGGAACAGTAGTGGAGAGGGTAGCAAGTTTTAAGTTCCTCGGCATATACATCACAGACAAACTGAATTGGTCCACTCACACAGACAGCATCGTGAAGAAGGCGCAGCAGCGCCTCTTCATCCTCAGGAGGCTGAAGAAATTTGGCTTGTCACCAAAAGCACTCACAAACTTCTACAGATGCACAATCGAGAGCATCCTGGCGGGCTGTATCACCGCCTGGTACGGCAACTGCTCCGCCCTCAACCGTAAGGCTCTCCAGAGGGTAGTGAGGTCTGCACAACGCATCACCAGGGGCAAACCACCTGCCCTCCAGGACACCTACACCACCCGATGTTACAGGAAGGCCATAAAGATCATCAAGGACATCAACCACCCGAGCCACTGCCTGTTCACCCCGCTATCATCCAGAAGGCGAGGTCAGTACAGGTGCATCAAAGCTGGGACCGAGAGACTGAAAAACAGCTTCTATCTCAAGGCCATCAGACTGTTAAACAGCCACCACTAACATTGAGTGGCCACTGCCAACACACTGACACTGACTCAGCTCCAGCCAACTCCAGCCACTTTAATAATGGGAATGATGTAAATATATCACTAGCCACTTTAAACAATGCTACCTTATATAATGTTACTTACCCTACATTATTCATCTCATATGCATACGTATGTACTGTACTCTATATCATTGACTGCATCCTTATGTAATACATGTATCACTAGCCACTTGTACTATGCCACTTTTTTTACATACTCATCTTATATGTATATACTGTACTCGATACCATCTACTGTATCTTGCCTATGCTGCTCTGTACCATCACTCATTCATATATCCTTGTGTACATATTCTTTATCCCCTTACACTGTATAAGCACTGTATAAGACAGTAGTTTAGGAATTGTTAGTTAGATTACTTGTTGGTTATTACTGCATTGTCGGAACTAGAAGCACAAGCATTTCGCTACACTCGCATTAAACATCTGCTAACCATGTGTATGTGACAAATAAAATTGGATTTGATTTAATTCGCTGGTCTCGTGTGTGTGTGTGTGTGTGTGTGTGTGTGTGTGTGTGTGTGTGTGTGTGTGTGTGTGTGTGTGTGTGTGAGGCATGGCCATGCGGTATCACTTAGGGGAGGCTGTGTGTTTGTGTGATAGTCATCAGACTGTTCTGCTCACCGCTGCAGCTCGTGCTCTCCCATGCTCTTATTATTACCAGAAAAGAAACCAACGTCAAAAGCCTCCAGGACACACACACACTCCGCAATGTCTACTACTGCCCATTCACTTCCTCACTGACTTCCTCTCATTTATACTGTAAAACAGTACTGGTCTATCAGTGCCAGTTCAACAAAACTAAGCCTTTGATTACTTTTATAAAGTGGACACAAGTGTAATTTTATAAAAGCAAAATGTACACTAGACCTACTTGCTACTTCCCCCATATACAGTAAAGCTGTTTTCACATTATGCCAAGTTGGCTGATACTTAAACACACTCCAGCAGTGTCCCTTAATTTATTAATAACAATAATGCTTTTAACTACCCAATGTAATGTATACAAAAGTAAATGTTGCTACATTCACTTCTGTTTTGATTTGAATGCATAGCTTTGACTACTCAAATAGTCAAGGTTATCTTTATAGGATATGTTTTAAGTAGCCAATTAATGTTTTATTTAAGAAATCGCAACAGTCAAATTAATCGAATTAATGACAATACCCAGAAACAGACAAGGAAACAGTCTTTCTATTTTGACCAGTGGCATTCCTTTAGTCAGCAGGAGCCAAACATAAATGGAAAATTAGATTAGGCCTGCACACGAGTACAATAGGTCTATATAAATCTGATTGAAATACAGAATTTTAAAAAGCAATTTTATTTTAATGCACACTTCTTTTCTTCTCAGTGTATCTGGTCAGTGTATGAAAAGTAAAGTCCCCCATAAATGTTAAATGGAAGAGAGGAAAGGGATATTGCTGAGTTTTACAAAAATGTAAATATGCATGAAGGCAGATGCAAGTCATTTGACAAGATGGGGTAACTGCATCCCGATATGGCAACCGGAGTATGGACAAGTGGGTGTGTTGAAAGGAAAGTAGTAGTGGGCGTGTGTCCCTTCTCACCTCACTTGCTCACATCGTATATAGACTTGTTTTTATACTGTATTATTGACTGTATGATTGTTTTACTCCATGTGTAACTCTGTGTTGTTGTATGTGTCGAACTGCTTTGCTTTATTGTGGCCAGGTCTCAGTTGAACTGGTTCTCAACTTGCCTACCTGGTTAAATAAAGGTGGGGGGAAAAACATGCAGCTGATGGCAATTGTGATCATAGTCACAGTTCTAACTTCCAATTTCATTAACTAAACATGGCCATTAATAGTCCGGGTCTGGACCCTGGGTCTGGACCCCGCCCTGTGCAACTGGGTACTGGACTTCCTGACGGGCTGCCCCCAGGTGGTGAGGGTAGGCAACAACATTTCCACCCCGCTGATCCTCAACACTGGGGCCCCACAAGGGTGCGTTCTGAGCCCTCTCCTGTACTCCTTGTTCACCCACGACTGCGTGGCCACGCACGCCTCCAACTCAATCATCAAGTTTGCGGACGACACAACAGTGGTAGGCTTGATTACCAACAACGGCGAGACGGCCTACAGGGAGGAGGTGAGGGCCCTCGGAGTGTGGTGTCAGGAAAATAACCTCACACTCAACGTCAACAAAACTAAGGAGATGATTGTGGACTTCAGGAAACAGCAGAGGGAACACCCCCCTATCCACATTGATGGGACAGTAGTGGAGAGGGTAGTAAAGTTTCAAGTTCCTCGGCGTACACATCACAGACAAACTGAATTGGTCCACCCACACAGACAGCATCGTGAAGAAGGCGCAGCAGCGCCTCTTCAACCTCAGTAGGCTGAAGAAATTTGGCTTGTCACCAAAAGCACTCACAAACTTCTACAGATGCACAATCGAGAGCATCCTGTCGGGCTGTATCACTGCCTGGTACAGCAACTGCTCCGCCCACAACCGTAAGGCTCTCCAGAGGGTAGTGAGGTCTGCACAACGCATCACCGGGGGCAAGCTACCTGCCCTCCAGGACACCTACACCACCCGATGTCACAGGAAGGCCAAAAAGAGAATCAAGGACAACAACCACCTGAGCCACTGCCTGTTCACCGCGCTATCATCCAGAAGGCGAGGTCAGTAAAGGTGCATCAAAGCTGGGACTGAGAGACTGAAAAACAGCTTCTATCTCAAGGCCATCAGACTGTCAAATAGCCACCAGTAGCATGTTAGAGGCTGCTGCCCTATATACAGGGACATAGACTTGAAATCACTGGCCACTTTAATAATTGGAACACTAGTCACTCTAATAATGTTTACATATTTTGCACTACTCATCTCTTATATACTGTATTCTATTCTATTCTACTGTATTTTAGTCTATGCCGCTTCAACATTGCTCGTCCAAATATTGATATATTCCTAATTCTATTCCTTTACTTTAAATTTGTATGTATTGTGTGTATTGTTGTGAAATTGTTAGATATTACTTATTAGATATTACTGCAGTGTTGGAGCTACAAACAAACACAAGCATTTCGCAACACCCGCAATAACATCTGCTAAACATGTGTATGTGACAGTATTTCATCTGCTCGTGTAACAGTTAGGATATTAGGACAATTCAGAGTACAAGGCATTTTTCATCCCTCGATTGAGGAACGTTTGTCAATCAATCATCATGTCCCTCTCAGTTAATGTAGTGAGGGGCGACCTGGCCGGGGACTCCAACCAGGCTTACTGCTGAACGTGATTCGTCACTTCCGTCTTCTTTGCGCTTAAGCCCTTGAAATTGTAACCTCTGCCAGAAGAAATGTGGTTAAAGTTGCGTTATTTTAGACACAACAAGTTTAGACAAATTTCAGCATCTTTCTCACTGGCTAGGTAGCTTGCTCTTAAATAACAGCTTCTTGTTATTTTGGACATGTAGCAAGCCTGCAAACTGCCATTAGTTTTCTCTAGCTTCAGGGTTCGCTTTGCTCTCGATTTCCAAAACGCCCAACCACTGAATTCATGCACCAGCTGTACAGGGGGCAACTTGCCAGGGTTCTGCTTTGAAATCCCTGCCCATCGGCTCTTCCCATCCAAGCTACTGACTGTGTGGGGAAGGGGTCATATTATTGTGTCAATACCACCACCAAGGAAAATGTATCAGTCTATATCAGAAGTAATATGCATAGCCTAAACAGTGCTGTGGGTAG